>NC_077233.1:176293005-176893005 GCF_027887165.1 Monodelphis domestica | reverse complement strand
CCTTTGTGGGCAGCTAGGTCACAAAATGGTTAGAGTACTGGACTTGAGATCAGGAAGCCTCAGCTTCCTGAGTTCAGTTCTGAGCTCAGATACTGATTGGCTGTGTGATCTTGACCAAATCACTTAATCCTGTTTGTCTCAGTTTCCTCATCTGTAAAATAATTTAGAGAAGGAAATGGCAAACTCCTTTTACATCTTGCCTAGAAACCTCAATTGGAGTCACAAAGAATTAACATGACTGAAAATGACTGAATCACATGTTTATTATTTGACAGATAATAAATATGACATTTGTTTCATTTATTTACTCATATTCAGATACTACAAAACAAGCTTCTTTCCCCCAATGACCACCGGCCTCCATATTGTGAGCAATTTTTCAATAATAAATACCTACAGAGACCTCTCCTAAGAAGAGTGAGATTTTGAAGTCAATTTCACAATCTCATTTTATGTCCCTTGTTACTATTTTATTAATTAATGACTTAGGGACAGGGGATATGAATTGTAACATGAATGTTATAAATTGGGGACTGTGGTGAAATTTAAATAATTAACATTTTATTTGATTGGTTTTTCAGTTTAATTCACTCTGCATTTGTTCATTAAATACTCATCTAGTGGCATCCGGGACTTTCTGGCTCATTTTCTGTATAGCACAGCTTCAGTTTTCCTGCACTGGTATTTTTCCACTACTCCTGAAAGAGGATAAAGAGTTCCCTGGGGCACTGTTGCTCTAAGAGGCAGAGGGATATCTGCTGTGATTCAGGGAAGAACAGTGCTCTAAGAATATGAAATATTTCCGCATGGGATACTGAGGGGCGTGCAGAAGCTATAGTGAAAGTGGAAAGTCTATTCATCAAAATGTGCAGTCCCCATTTCAAGAAAGGAAAAATAATATTAAAGAAAGGCAACTTGGGTTTGGAATATTTTAATGTCCATAGCAGGCAGGGTAGGGTAGAGGTGACAGAGCATTTGTTAGATCTACCAGCTTTTATTTCAAGAGATGACTAGGCTTAGATGAACCGTAGACGTATATTTGATCTTCTCCTAGAGAACATTTAAACTGACTCACTTTCTTTCTGATTTAAGCAAGGAGATAAGAATACTTTGTTCTAGAAATGCAGTATGTCAGGGTCAATAGTTTCTGAATGACTTAATACAGGGAAAGTAAAAATTAAATCCAACTTCAGAAACTTTCTTTACTTGACTTAATGGCTTCAGCTTTTTGAGCCAACCAATTTTACTGACCAAGGAAGGCTATGATCATATATGAATTCAATGTGTTTGTATGTGTTGATTTCCATGGATATGTGCATTTCCATGGAAATTCCTGGGACATAGACATCTAAACACAGTATCTTAATTGTCTTTCTAATATTATTATTATTAATATTAGGCAAATCACTTGGGCAAAGTCAGTGGAGGCCTATTAAAATGTATTTATAGGGAATATATGTATATACATATAAAAGGTCACTAACATTTTCATAAATTCAACATGTTTATGTATGTGACTATGTGTGTACATGAATATTTAATTATATTTATATGTCAAACAACTTATTAAGAGTTTATTACTATAAATGCCAAGTACTAGGGATATAATTGCAATGAATGAAACAATGCCTTCTTGTACTTGCAAGAAGTTTAGATTCTAACAGGGAGAGAAGTACATATATAAATACATGCAGCACAAATATGAAAAGAAATATTATATGTGCATAAATAATATAAATAAATACAAATAAAATATATACGAAGTAGTGAAGCATGGAAAGTACTGCTTTAGGGGGAGGGTGAGAGTAATCAAGGAAGATTTTCTGGAGAAGTTGATGCCTCTCTGTCTATGAACTGTCTTAAAGAAAAAGAGGGACTTTATGGGGTAGAAGAAGTGAGGAGGGGTTATAATATAGGTATGGGGGATAGCCGATGCAAGGGGGAAAAGAGAAGGGAAATAAGCATTTATAGAGTACCTACTGTGTGCCTGACATCTTGCTAAGCACTTTAATAAACAAAGTCATGGAGATGAGAAACACAGTATAATGTAGGAGGAACAGGGAGACAGCCAATTTGGCCAGGACACAGAATGCAGGAGGGGAAATAACGCCCAACGAGGCAGCAAAGATTATGGGAGACCATGTTGTAAAGGGCTTTACAAAATCTAGACTGAGGGGGTTAATATTCCATCTTGGGCAATAGGGAGCCCCTGGATTTTGTTCAGTAGGGGACTGACATGAACAGATGTGCAATTAATGAAAACCCCTCAGCAATTATGTGGAGGATATCCGGAGTGTGGAGAAGACTGAAACAGGGAGACCAATGAGATCTCTGAATAGATTAGGTGAGATATGAAGTGGGTCTGAACTACAGTGATGACTGCGTGAGTTGAGAGCAAAGGTGGGATGCAGGATGTAAGGGATATTGTGGAAGTAGAAATGACAAGACTTGACAGCCATCTAGATATGACATGCGAGGGAGAATGAGGAGTCAAGGAGTCAAGTCAAGCCTAGTTTAAGAACCAGCGAGAGTGGAAAATGGTGGCACCTTCAAGAGAGTTAGAGAAGTTTGGGAGAGGGGTGGATTTTTTGGGAAAGATAAGTTCCGTTCTGAATATTGCATACATGCAGGCATATATATCTACACAAACATGCTCAATTCCTGGCAATGGTGGTGGCCTTATAGAAAAACTTTAGAGTTAGAAGATATTTTAGAGATCAGTAGAACTAGGTGACATGCCCACAGGTCACATAGGCTACTTAGCTTAACTGGGTTTCAAAGTTAAGACCTTTGATTAAAATTTCGACAGTAATCCTACTAGATTATGCTTTCTTGCCCTTTAGTATTGTTCCAACTTAATAAAATCATGTTTATTTCTTCTATTCCTCCCCCAGATTGGAGAGGAGAGAGAATAAAGAATGGGACCTCTTCTCAGCCAATTCTTCTATTTGCATAGGCTATTCTCATCTTGCCCTTATACCAGGACCCTTTCCTATCTGGTTCAGCTTCTTTTTCTGCACTGGCTTTCCCCATCAGAGAGTGAACCTCTTGAGAGCAAGGCCTGTTTTGTCTTTCTTTGTATCCCATGTATTTAGCACAGTATGGGAAGCATAGTAGGAGCTTAATCAATGTTTATTGACTACCTGACAGATATTAGGATGGGAAGAATTCTGTTTTTTCCCTTTACTTTTTTCCTTCAAAGTCACTGCAGTTGTCAGAAAGAATCTTTGGTGGAAAATATAACTAGATAATATTTATCAGAGGATTATTTGAGAGGAAGATATATTAAATCACAGATTTTATAGTTGAATTAAATCACAGATTTAAAGAGAAAAAGAAAAATAATCATCCTTCACTCAGCCATGAAATATATGTTGAAGGAATCACTCCTTCATTGACAATCCTGAACATTAATCAATCCATACATTTGTATTGAGCTGGGATGGAACAGAGGACAGAACAAAGAACAGACAATCCCTGAATTTAAGAACATTTAATCTCATTGCTAAGACAGGAAGAATTATAGAAAATATTAATAGAACAGTAAATGGAAAGATGACTAAATGGCAGGTTGATAAAAGTGGATAAAGGTCTAGCCTGGATACAAGTCTCTATCTTGACCCATACAGGTAGTAGGACCCCAGGTATGTCACTTAACTTCTCAGTTTCCCTGGAAGCTTATAACTACATTTAGGAGATTTCCAGAGGAATTAAACCAAATATATGGAACACTGATACCCTCTCTGGAAAAGAAATTGACTCACTATTGAGTAGAGTGCCTAATATCATTGGATAGTCAAAGAAGGATTCTTAAATTAGGTATGATGTAAATTTAGTCTTCAAGCATGAGAAAGGGAATATACTAAGCGGTAGATGGAGCAGTAGAAACTAAAATATGTGGGAAGGAATTACTATGGTGGGTAAAGGTCAGAGTCCTGAAAGCCCCATTTCTAGAGAAGAGAAGTGTTTTGCAAGCTGGGGATGGGGATAAAGTTGATTAGGCATCTGGGATTATGTAGGACTTTGAAAACTGATCAATAGTGGGTTATTTAATGTATGCCATTTAAGAGTATGAGGGCAAATTATATCCACAAAAATCTAATAACACCTATTTAATGAGAGAGCAAGGTCTACAATTTTCTCTAATAGTTCCTCTTTGGTGGAAGAATCCCAACAGTCTCTCATCCCAACATCTGGAGAATTAGCAGAGCCAGAAGAGTCTCAAACCCATTTGTTCCAAGGTATAACTAAACTTTCATGAACTGGGTATCAAAACGTTGCCCCTCACCTCCCAAAAATGTGTTTAGGAATAAACATGCCAAACTCAACTAGATATTTTAACCAGGAAATTATGAGCTGGCATGAAATCAGAAATGAGTTTATTATGTTCATATTTCCTTCACAGCAGCACGTAAAAATTTCATTCAAACTATTTTAGTACTGGCTAGATTAGAAATAAAACAAAGGATAGCTTTCTAACCATGCTGCAATAATATTTTTGCTTAATGTTTCTAGCCATGTCAAGTAGAACATTCTCATAAAGTACAATATATACATTAGGTGGTGAGCATAAATCATCTGTAATTATAATATCCTTCACCCTGAGAGGCCCTTAGTGTTTTCCTTATAAAAGTTACACAGTTGAAAACTGCATACTGCTAATAGATCAGCCCTTACAGAAAATACAATTATGCCACATGCAGGGACTGGAAGTGGTTTTACATGCATGCTGCCTCAGTGTATGAGACAAAATAGCTTCAACAGTGGACTTAACCACTGACTGGCCAGATGCTTGGCCTGCAGGAAAGGGGCAGCAGAAATGGGAAGGCCTTGTTAACTCATGCCGTGTAACAGGTGTCAAAGAACAAAAAGCCAGCTCTTTTTATACAGCCAAGAACAAGTTAGGAAAGTCGACCTTTTGGTTAAGAAGAACAGGAAGGTGCCACCAACCCAAGATCATCCAATATTTAGTTAAACAACAAACATTTAATTAATAAATAATAAGTAAAGAAAGCACCTACCTTGTGGGGGAATTGGGCTAGACACTGGAGATACAAAAGCAAAAATGAAATAATTCCTACCCTCCAGGATTTTCATGTACATGTATGAGAGATATGGAAAAGGAGTACATCTGTGGCTTCAGTAGCCCTAGAAAAGATATCTGTAATTCTTTTATTGTTAGGCAAAGTAGCTGCTGTCCTCCATGCAGTGACACTGGGGGAGGTTTTCTCCTTTGTTAAAATGTAAGTTCATAGTGTCTAAACAAGCTGGGATACATGATGTGGTATAAGACTGTCACACAATACTGGCGTGCTATAAGAATGCCAAAGGGAATGGCTTCAGAAAAATCTAGGTAGACTTGTATGAACTGATGGGAAGTGATGTGAGTAGAATCAAGAAGATGGTATATATTGACAGCAATGATGAGGATCAACTATGAAAGAAGCTATTCGGATTAATGTAGTGACCCACAACAATTCCAAAAGACTCACAGAGAGAATTGATGAACTCTGAAAGTATAATGAATGAATATATTTTCTACTTTGTTTTTCTTACTTTTTTTTTTTTGCAACATGGATAGAATGGAAATGGTTTCATGTGTATAATGGGTATCCTATTGCTTGTTTTTTTCAACCAGTGGGGCATAAGGAGAAGGATAGAAGGAACCTGAAAGTGAAAATAAATATAAATAAAAAGACTAAATGGAAAGCATTGCACATACTAACAGCAAGAATGTAGACCGATCAACTGTGAATAACTTAAACTCTTATCAGCAATGTAAGAATCCAGGGCATGTCCAAGGGACTCAGGATGAAAAATGCTATTCATTGCCACAGAAGGAACAGACAGCCTGAATGCAGATTGATACCTATCATTCTTCACTTTATTTCCTCCATGAATTTTTCTTTAATATAAGTGATATGGGTCTTCTTTCACAACATGGTGAACACAGAAATATGTATTGTAGGACAACACAAAAATAATCCAGATCACATTACCTGTCATATTGGGGAGAGGTCAGAAAATGATTATTAAAAAATATATTGAGATGCAATCTGAAAATAAATTAAATGGAAGTTAAAAACTGTAAACAGAAAATGACTATCTTCTATACCAAATCTAAGTCAGAAGAGCTGCAAGGGCTAGGTAGTTGGGGTGAAGTATCTTGTAGAGGGTTTATACATCTGGGAAATGTCTGAGGCTGGATTCAAACCCAAGTCCTGCCTACTCCAGGCCTGGCTCTTTCTCCACTGTGCTACCTAGCTGTGCCCCAAGGATGCCATGGAAAGGATTAAGTATGTGTTACAGTATATGTTCTTTGAGTTCCCTCTCAACTGAGAGTCTAGGAAGAAGTCCATGGCAAATAAACAAAATTCTGTTATATATTTTGCTCTGTTTTCCTGCTTATTCACTCTTCTTTCAATAAAAAAGGAATAGTGGACTGCATCAGAATCTTCACATTCTCAACTGAAGTTCAACTTTTCTCTTTCATGTTCTTCCTATTTCCTCCTGGCTCTGTATTAAACCTGACTTTCCTTTCCCTTCCCCTTGCACAACTAGGTGGTACAGTAGATAGAGTACTAGATTTGATATCAAAAAGAAGAAAATCCAGTCTTAGACACTTATAAGCTATGTGACTATAGGCAAATTATTCTTTTTGCTTTCAGTATCCTCATTTCTAAAATAAGGTTAATAGCACTCCTTCCCTGGGTTGTGTTGAGGATAAAATTAGGAACAAAATTATAAAGTACTTTGTAAGACTTTAAGTGATACTATTATTAATATTGTAATTATTATGTCCCTTGCTCTGAGAATTATAGGGAAGTTGGCTTTGTAGCAGAAGAATAAGAATATTAGCCATTCCCCAATTGAAAAATGATCAAATGATACGAATGGACAGTTTTGGAATGAAGAAATCAAAGCTATCTATAACTACATAAAATAATCTCAATCATTATTGATTAGAGAAACACAATTCAAAACTTCTCTGGGTTATCATCTTGTGCCTAACAGATTGGCTAAAATGATAAAAGGGTAAAACAACAAATTTTGGAAGAGGTAGGAATATGGGAACATTGTTGAACTGTTCCAACCATTTTGGAGAGCAATCTGGAATTATGTTGCAAGAATTATCAAACTGACCCAGCAATACCTCTATTAGGTTTATTTCCTAAGGTGATCAAGGGAAAAGGAAAAGAAATGATAGGTTACAAAATATTTATAGCAGCTCTTGTGGCAGAGAAGAATGAAAACTCTGAATAGTGGAAGATAAGATTGAGGGTCAAAATGCAAAACAACTCCACTGGCCTCTTCTCTCTCTTCTTGTTTCATGACGCTCCATCTTCCTACCTGCCTGCTTTTGCATTGGTCATCCCAAACATCTAGAATGCAAAGTCTCTTCACCTCAGTTTGACTAGAATTCCCATTTAAATGCAGCTTTGATATCATGTTCATTGCTTTCTTGAACTCCCAGACTGCTAGTGCCCTCCTTTCCTTCCTTATACTCAGCATAATGTTTTGCATATTGTTGACCTTTGCTGATAGCATCTTCCTTGAGACAATATAAATTTCTGGAAAGCAGGTACCACTTCATTTTTTGACTTTGTATCTACAAAACCCAACATAATGGTTAGAACCTAGTAGGTGCTTAAAAAATCAATTGTTCAAAGAATGATTGATTGAAATAAGTGAAAGGTAATTGAATGGTTGCAACATGTTAGTGTGGCTTCCTATTGCCTCTAGGATAAAACAGAAATTCCTTAGTCTGTCATTTTACACTCTCTAAGAGATGGCTCCAATCTAGGTTTCTAGATTTATTTCATATTGCTTCTATTTGCACAATGTTTTTTCAGCCAAATTCATATACTTGCTGTTCCCCAAACGTGGCATTCCATTTTTTGCTGCCATGACTTTGCACTGGTCAGTGCTGCATGACCAGAAGACACTTCTTCACCTTCTATCTTAGCTAGGAATTCTTAACTTTTTTCTAGACTGAGCTCATGTGCCTCCTCTGATGGGAAGTCTTTCAATACCTTCTCTCAGTATTTAGCTGCACTCTTCCTCCTTCAATTGTGCTGTATTTGTTTTACCCTTGAAATGCTGTATTTCCCAACAGAACTCAAGCACCTTGGGAGCAGGGGCTGTTTTTCATTTTTGTCTTTGTATCCCATTCGTTACCTAGCAGACTGTTTTGTACCCAATTGTTATTTCATAAATGTTTGTGAAATGTTTAACTCAAAAATGCTTCCTTTGCCTGCATATTTACCAAAGTGTGGTAACACTATGGATACTAAATCAGAAGTGTTATTTTTTTGTTTTGAATTTTTTAATCCTTTTGTTTTTATTTATTTTTTATTTAAAAAAATTTTTTATGGTTACAGGATTTATTTTCTCTCCCTCTCCTCTTCCCTCCCTTCTCTTGGAGGAATACCACTGCGTTATATACATGTATTATCACCAAAACCCTATTTCCATATTATTCATTTTTGTAATAGAGTAATCTTTTAAAACCAAAACCCCAAATCACACACTCATATAAACAAGTGATAAATCATATATTTTTCTTCTGCCTTTCTACTCCCACAGTTCTTTATTTTTTAAACCCTTATCTTCCATCTTAGAATCAATACTGTGCATTGGGTCTAAGGCAGAAGAGTGGTAAGGGCTAGGCAATGGGGTTAAGTGACTTGCCTAGGATCACACAGCAAGGATGTGTCTGAATTCAAATTTGAACCCAGGACCTTCCATCTCTGGGCCTGACTCTCAATCCACTGAGCCACCCAGCTGCCCCCCCCACCCCCAGTTCTTTCTTTCAATGTGGATAGCATTCTTTCTCATAAGTCCCTAGATCTAAATCAGTCATTTTCATGAACACTAATAGGGATAGGGACAGGGACTGGACCTTTGGGTATAGGCAACTGTCAGAGAGGTAAATTCCCCTCCCAAGGCAGATAGGCACTCCCTCTACAACAAAAATCATTGGACTGATAGTGTTGAATTCAGAAAGAAACAGGGACCACTAAACCATACATAAGGAAACCTCCGGTCACATATTGACTTAGAAAACCACATGTTAACATTATCTATATTTTATGATACTTTGTTAAATATTTCCAAATCATATTTTAATCTAGTTTGGGCAGCACAGAATTGTGGGTCACATGCAATATTGTATTTTACACTTCAGGTTTAGAGAGGTTGCCTTGAACCCTTAGAAAACAAGTGACTTGCCTAGTGTAACACAAACAGCATATCTCTATTGGAGGTAGGATATGAACCCAGGTTGTCTCAACAGCAAGGCTATTTCTCTATTCATTCTTTTTAGGGGGGGTATAGCATAGGGGGAAAAACAATATTTGTGGCGTCATTCTAGTTTCAAATACAACCTTTCTGCTTATAAACTGTGTGACTTTGGATAAGTCATTTGAATTCTCTGGGCCTCAGTTTCTTTATCTGCAAAATGAGAGGGTAAGAGTAATTTGCCTCTAAAGTCCCTTCTAGTTTTGCTTCCCTGATTCTAATATTCCACCTGAGAAATGTTTGCCTCTGAGGCAGGTTTTCTGGAATCATAAAATAATGAATCCAGCAACAATATGGCAATTTGTTACTATGCGGAGTAATACTAAAACTAGAAACAATAAGACAGAGTGGATAGGAGGTGGGGGTGGATGTGCACTGAGTAGCAGATGTTAGTCATAACAAGGCAGAATCAAAATAGCCTTTTTCCTCCTTTTGCTTCAATCTTTACAAAGTTAAAATATATACACACACATAGATAGTGAGATAGAGAGAAAGCAAGGAAGGCAGGCAGGGTGAGAGAATGGAGGAACTGGGTGGGGGGAGGGAGAGAGGAGAGACACAAAGAGAGAGAGGGAGAGGGAGCCAGAGAGAGACAGAAAGAGAGAGAGGAGGAAAGAGGAGAGTGGGGAGAAGAAGAAAGAAGAGCGGGATGGGGAGCTGAGGATGAGAGAGAGAGGATAAGAGAAAGAAAATGAGAGAGACAGAGTCACAAGAAAGAGAGAAGATAAGAGAGAGACAAAGAGAGCAACAGAGATAGAGAGAGAGAGAGAGAGAAAGAGAGAGCGAGAGAGAGAGAGAGACAGAGACAGAGACAGAGACAGAGACAGAGACAGAGAGAGAGATAGGAAGGGAGGGTGGGAGGGAGGGAGAGAGAGAGGAGGAAAGAGGAGAGAAGGGAAAAGAGAAGAAGAGAGGAGGAAAGAGGAGAGTGGGGAGAAGAAAGAAGAGAGGGATGTGGAGCTGAGGGTGAGAGAGGATAAGAGAAAGAAAATGAGAGACAGACACAGAGAAAGAGAGGAGATAAGAGAGAAACAAAGAGAGCAACAGAGAGAATGAGAGAAAGAGAGAGGTGGAAAGAGGAGAGAAGGGAAAAGATAAGAAAGAGAGGAGGAAAGAGGAGAGTGGGGAAAAGAAGAAAGAAGAGAGGGATGGGGAGCTGAGGGTGAGAGAGAATTTAAAAGAGAAAATGAGAGGATAAGAAAGAAAATGAGGAAGGGAGAGTGAGACAGACAGAGAGAGAGAAAGACAGAGAGAAAGTTTGTGGAGTTTGGAGTGTTATGTAAGCAAGGTTTTTTTTTTTTTTAAAGCTTTACTGCACACACAGCTATTTCAAATTATTTTAAAATAAAGCAACTTTCATAGGCCAGAGGCTATTTTCCCATAATTTTTCTTGGTATTGTTTATACTGTATTTTTATGAGTTTCAGTGTTATTACAGAGTTTTCAACAATCATTAGGTAGTGTGTGTGACATAATTGAATACAATTTTATTACCCCAGTGAACAGATATAAATATTTAATTCTTGTGCACCACATGACAATGTATATTCTTTTGGTTAATAAATCTTTTTATTGTTTTGCTCCTAGGATGGGTACCTTCTGCTGGGATGTGCTAGAATTTTCACTGATGTACTATTAAACTCATTAACTCTACTTAAAATCCTAGGTGGCACATTTTTATGTAAAACCAAACAGTTCCTTTCAAAATTAAATAGCAGGCGGAGTTGTGTTGCTCTTTATTACTCTGTGTGTGTGTGTGTGTGTGTGTGTGTGTGTGTGTGAGTGTTTTCTTCTGCACCTTGGCCCAGACGGTTGGGTTTCTACAGAATGAGAATGCCAGGAGACCCTAACTGTGACCCTGCCAAACTTTATCTTGGGTGTGCAGTCACCAATAGGATGCTGTCACCAAAGAGGAAATATATGACCATTGACCTCATTTCCAGGGAACAGCAATCTAATCTCACCCAAGAGGGCGAGGGAGTAAACATATAGCCCTCAGCTATTAATAACATGTTGGGAAACCAGCATGTTCCATAGGTAGGAACCGGCTCACAGGCTGTCCAAAGACACCATTTTCCTCCCTGGTGTGCAAAGATGACTTGAGGCGCTTGTACAGTTCTTTCTAATATGGATGATTAACCTTCTGTCTGCCGAGGCTTCTTTCTTTTGGGGGGCAGGGCAGGACAATCATAGCAAAGGCTGTGGATATGTGGAGTGGAGAAACCCTGCGAGCTGAATGATTTGAACATAGATCCGAGAGTCCTTTTCTTGACTGCAGTTAAATGAGTTTTGCTCGGATGAGATGACGAGGAAACAATCCCTATTTAGCAAAACACGGATAAATATGCTCTGAAAACCATGCCCATAACGCAATATGCTAATGCAGCAAAGAGCCCAACTGGCAACATTTTTATTGTCACTAGCTCCCAGGAAAGAAAACTGTACGAAGTTTATTAAGTCATTTCAACCTATATACATCGGAGGAATCCTCCAAGTCTTTGGCTATGCTAACAAGCAAAGCTCTCTGACAGACGGGCAGCCGGAGAGATTTGATCCCCACTGTTTCTGTTTATACAGCAAATTGTTGTTTTGTTGTCGGAGGGATTTCGAAAACTGGGAATTTAGAGAAAAGCTTAATTGGGAGAAACTTTGTTCCCCAACAAAATGATCTGCTCTACCTTCTCCTTCTCCTCCTCCCCACCCCAAGCTGAACATAGAACAAGTGCCTTCCTGGGTGGGACATGGCTTTCTCAGCAGGAATGAAACACGAGGGCCTGTTTTTTTAAAAAAAAAAAAGATAGAGAAGGGAGGGATGTACCCCCCAAAGGGGTGCTTGGACTTTCGGTATGGAGAGAGAGGAGGAGAGAGAAGAAACCCCCTACTCAAAGTGGGGTATGGGGGAGACAGCAGATGTAATGGGTTGGCTCAGAGAGAGGAGAGGGGGTTTGAAGACTTTCCCCCTTCTGCCTTCTCTCCTTAGCTAAAGCTGCTCTCCCCAATTTGCTCTTGTCCCTCTTGTCCCCTCTCCTCTACTGGAGACCAAAAGGTCTCCCCTTGATCCATACACTCACACTCAGCTTGGGGAAAAGATAACTTTTAATGTTAACTCAATCAGGTAATACAAAAAGAAATAATGGGCAGGGAAGAATGGGAAAAGGAAAGTGGGGAAAGGGGGTCCCTGTCTCTATCTAAACCCTTTCCCTCCCTTCTCAAGTTTGGGGGGAACTCGGGCCTTGGCAGCCTGAGCCCCCCTGGGAGAAAGTCAGGTTGACTCACCCCTGGACAACAGGAGCTGAGCTAAAGTCTGCTTAGGTTTCTCTTCAGAAGTCCCTTCAATTGGGTAGTGTTGAGGGGAAGGATTTCCAGTCACTGGCAGGAAAATTGGGTAACCCTCAGGATTAAGTCTTTATCCACCTTCTCTCTTCCAAGTCTCAGGATGGAGAGAGACTCTCACAGCTCTCCTCACCAGAGTCTTCTCTCCTCCAGAAATTCACTCCTGGGGCCCCTACCCCATTGAGGTGATCAATTTCATATACTCTTCAGTCTGGCACTTTTTCTCTAGTGCCAGCCTCTATCACAGGCCTCTGTTAATAGAGGGAAAGAAGCAGGATGCCTCCCCAAAGAGGTAATGGTCAGGAGAAGGAGGTAGGGGTTTTTAGAGACTTATTCCATTTTGTGATTGTGGGAAAGTGACCTGCGAAGGTCTGTTAAAGCAAGAGAATCCAGCACATAGAAAGAAAGAACTTCCAAATGGGGTTTTCAAAATTATTTAATAATAATGAACCTCATTAGGGAGTGTGAAGTAATAAACAGAAGCCCAGGCTCGGTGTCAGAAAAACCAAGTTTCAAGTCATACACTGGCGACATATGAGCCCTATGACCCTGAACAAGTCACTTACCCATAACTCTAGGAGGCTCTAAGTGGCACAATTAATGAATCATGTGAGAGACAGTGGGGTGGAGGGAACAGAAAACTGGCTACAAAGCCAAGAAACTGTGACCCCTCCTACATTACTTCACTTCTCTTGGTATTCTAGGCAACTCTCTAAGGCCATATGTCAAAGAGAAGGGGTTGTCCTTTCCTTAGGCTAATAAATTATAATAATATATATAATATATATATTATATAATATATATATATAATATATATATATATATAATAAAAATAATAAAAAATATATATAAAATAATAAATTATATCCTTATCTCTCTAGGCCATGAATTGTAGACACAAAGGCAATTGTCAAGGAATCCTTGCCTATACAAGGAAGTTACATTCAAATGATATCAATAGGTATTTTATAGCCCTATACAAAATAGAGAAATGGTGATTCCATGGGGGATCTAGCATCTGGGAGATCAGGAAAAACTTAATTTAGAAGGTGGTGACAGAGCTGAACCTTGAAGGAAAATAAGGTGTCTAGGTGAGGGGAGGAATTCATTCCAGGCAACACTGGAAGTATGGCTTTTTTGGTAGAGGCATGGAGAAAGAGAGGACTTGTAAGCCAAGATGCAAGAAGCTGGGGACTTGGCTGTCAACTCCTGGGAACATTCTGCTTGGAACCTTCTTCTTGATTGACAGCAGGTCCCCAGCTTCTTGCATCTTGGTTTACAAGTCCTCTCTCTCAACATACTTCTACCACACATTCTAATTTTTTTTAATGGCAATTAAAAAAATTTAGCCCAAGTTTTTCATCAGCCCTTTTGGGAGTTGCATTATAATGGCAAATCATTTTGAGTTTGGCATCTAATGAAACCTAAATTTAACTAGTTGCATTTTTAGCTCTTGAAAGATGAATTATTCTATTTCTCTTTTTTTACCCTCAAAAAGATCTTAATCCTTTCCCCTCACCCCCAACTCCCAGAGTCTGCCTTTGGTCTTCTAAATACTATAGTTGTGGTATTGACTTTCTTTTTAAACTCTTACTTTCTGTTTTATGTTAACTCTAAGAAGGAAGGGTAAAGGTTAGGCAAACAGGATTAGCTAAGTAACTTCCCAAGATTTCAGAGCTAGGAAGTGACAAGTCAAATTTGAATCCACATCCTCCTAATTCTAAACCTGGTGCTCTATCCATTATGCCAACTAACTTCACTGTGCTGTAGACTTTTGAATTTAAATGAAAGACTTCCTTTGCCTATCCTCCTCCATTTATACTTCTCTTCCTCCCTCTTCCAATCTCCCTTCTTCTCCTCTTTTTCACTTCAGTTTCCCCTTCCCCTTCTTCTTCAATCTCCTTCTAAGTCACTCAGGGTGAACTATGATGTTTCAGAGGAAATACTCTTTTCTCTTCTTTATCTCAAGTAAGGGTTTATTGGGGAAAACAGGAAAGATGGAAGATGAAGGTAAGAGGGGTGGGATTTCCCTATTATCTACAATGAGTCTTAAGTTGGAGGATATTGAGAGAAATGGCAATTCAACCACTACCATGAAACTGAGTAAGTCAGAGAGATATATGGACTATTGTCCTTCTTCTTCTTCCTTCAAATCAGCCAGGCCACCTCCAACTTGATTATCCCAAGTCCCAGAGATAAACCCAGCTTCTTCCTTTAAAGTCACTACCATCAGCCAAAAGTCCTCAGTGAAGTCCCAGAAAATCAGTCACTGTTGGCTTGGCTGCTTTTCCCAGTAACATTCCAAATGGAATCTTCCTTTGATTGACAGCTGATCAATCTCCAGCTTCTTGTCTTGCTGCATTTTCTTATAATTTCTTTCTCCACACTATTCACTGTGCTAACTAACTTCACTGTGCTGTAGACTTTTGAACTTAAATGAAGGACTTCCAAGTTATCTCCCTGTCATAAGAGTAGAGGTCTAGGAACACTAGTTCTTTCAGCAGAGGTCCTGCATTCAAATTCCACCTTTGATAGTTACTCTCTGAGCAAATTACTACAGCTCTGAACTTCATCTCCTTCTCATATATAAAATGACGATATTTGACTAGGTAGCTTCTGAGGGCCCTTCCATATCTAGCTTTATAATCCTATGGTTTATCTTGCTAATTTTATCACATTATTGTAGACTGGTCAGGTCTTCTGAATGTGCAGTTCAGTGAATTAGCAATCTCTACTCATTTTATGTCATTCTAAACCAACATAAGGAGATCTCTTTCATTATTTGATTATCTATATCATCAGTGTACTGAATCAAATTCTTCAAATCATCAACAAAAATATCAAAAAGAAAAGGATTAGTAATTTGGTATATTTCATTGGAGGTCTTCTTTCAAGTTGATGTTATTCCATTAATTAACACCATAGGCAAAATTAATCAGTTACAAATGTACCTAACTCTAGGAACATCCAGCACACATTTATTTATTTTGTCCATTTTTGTCCTGTGCTTTGCTGAAATCCAAATACAATTTGACTGTAGGGTAATAAAACAGCAGCCTAATATGTTTCCAAAAATGAAGTTAGTTTGTCAAGACCATTCTTAATTAAGAATTTGCTTGGTTATAGGGTACTTAGAATAAGTGTAAAGGAGAACTCTATTCCAATTGGAGTGCGTTCAGAACGCTCTAGACACTTTTGTGACTTTGGTCAAGGTGGTTAGCCAACAGAAAAATTATGTTCATTTCTTGGTGAATGTTGCTTCCTTTTCTTGGTGGTCAAAAACAATTTTTAAATAACTCTAATCAAGCAATTACTAATTCACATAGCAAAGAGGCAAACAACTAAACTATGACTAACAGAGTTTTGTATGGCATAGGAATTTATGCCAATATGCACAGACATCATCCATGCATTTTTATATTTCTATACACTGGGTAAAATACAAACTTAAGCAAAGGTCTGATAAACAGATGTCTGTATCATAATGGTTTTGAAGGTGTCGTTTTCCTGAACTGAAACAAAAGTACTTAAAAGCCAGATGGCAAATAAACCACAGTTCATCACTTAGGTTCACACGATATACTCCAACACATTTTTCATCAATTTTTGCTTTATATTTAACACAGTAAATACGAAAGTGAACTACACCATTTCTTCTCTGTCTATCCATCTTATCCCTGAATGTTAATTTCTACTGTATCTGAGGCAGTAATTACTCCAAATAAGCAAATGAGTTTCTATGTAACAAATTATCTCTTTGCAGAAACAACAAGAAATTCTGTATCCTCAACTGTTGTAGTTTTATTGAAGATTGTTGAAAACAGATTTTGCTAAAAATGTCTTCTCCCCTCTTCCTACTCTTCCAGAGTATAATTAAGATATTGCACTGACAATTATATGTATGCATACTAATCGATTCTCTCTTTTCAATCCTACACTCACTGTTGTCCTGTATGAATCACAATTTCCTGGGAAGGAATATTGTCTTGCACTACCAGTGGGCATTTACTAAATTGTAAAGTATTTGTAATTGTAATTATAATTGTAAGATATTGGTAACGATGCCAATGAACATTTTATAACACTTTTCTTTATCCTCTCCTCATTAATCACCACTATGATATTAATACCAAACAGGATGCCCCATCTTTCTGCCTTCATTATATAGTGTCTCCCAAGCATGAAATTTCAGGTAACTTCCCGTGTGAGTTGACTAACCACATCAGCTAGAGATAGGAAAATCCCCAGAGAGTTTTGAGCACACTCACACTGGAGCTGAGGTCTTGACTACACTTAGCTTATTCTAAGTAGCCTATTCCCCAATGCCTTGGTTTGGCCTTGTATGTCTTCATAACTAAGGGAGCTCTTAATTAATTTTTATGTTAAGGATGAATTATAGACAAATAGATTAGGGTCCAGGAAAGAAGGGCAGAAGAGTTAAATTCATTTTGAAATCGCTTCTATCAACTTTACTGCCATTTCTCTGGACATTTATAAGGTCTTTAACTTCATCTACCAACTGAGGGATACCCATGTGGCTGTTATACATGGACCATAGGATGTATTCAATGACAGATGGGAATAAGAGAGTGAGAACACTAAAACGACCCCATCCAAGTCAACAGTCCTTACTGAACAGTCTAATAATGGCCACAAGGGTTAAAAAACTGTTGAAATCCATCCTTAGGCAGGATTCATAGTCAGAGAGTATTAATGCAGAGTTGCCTAGGGCAGAAGAAGATGCTTACTGCCAAAGAGAAAATGAAATACAAGGAACCATGCAAATGCACATGCACACACACGGATACACACACAGACACACTCAGACACACACATTCCACCCCCACCCCACCCAGAGCTGAGGAATCTCAGAAATTCTTCAGTTAAAAACTGCACTATTTCTTTCTACTCTACTCTCATTGACATGAGCAATTTATATGTCATGTAACTTTGATATAAGAGCTCATGTTCTCTGTTTTCTTTGCATCTGTACTTTGTTTTCAGTTTGTAGAAATAAATCTTTAATATGGACTGAATTATGAGTTTTAAATAATTGATATTTCTGATTCCAAATGCTTCCTACATGAATGATATGCCAAACCCACACTTTGGGGGCCAGGCTATGCTTCCCATCCTCACCGTCTGCCACCATGACTATTACTCAGGGGTATTGTTCAGCTTTGCTAGCAAAACAACCAGGCTAAGAAGGTTCAAGTTACAAATTCAGTCTTTTGATGGGTCCTTCTCTTTTCCACTCCAAGACTTAAGTCTATCCAGATGTGTTGCAAATTAATGTTGTTGGTCACAAGGGGGACCAGGTGAGAATGTATGGATTAATCAATGCAACCTAGGAGGAAACAAACAAAAAACTCTAATACTTTCTTAGGATCAATGATTTCAGTGCTAGAAAGGATGTTAGAGACAATCTGTTCTAATCACCAAATTTTACAAATGTAGAATCTGAGACCTAGAAAAATGAAGGTCCAAAGTCACTCGGAAAGTAAGGAACTAGAGGTACAACTAGAACCCAGCTCTTCTGCCCCAGTTCCAAGATTCTTTCTCCTCTTTTGCTTCAGTTCCAGGATTCTTTCTATTCTATTACACACACACACACACACACACACATACACACACACACACACACTCACACACACACACACACAGAGACAAACACAACCACAGAGTATGGTTTAATATTAAGAAAACAAAATATAAATTAATTTTAGAATCAGTTCCATTATTCTTTCTACTCTATTACACACATACACACAGTATTATTTAATATTAAGAAAATAAAATATAAATTAATTTTAGAATCACTGGATTATGGATTTAGAACTAGAAGATCATCTAGTTCAATCTTTTGTGAAAATGGAGAAACTGAGGCCTGAACAAGGACATACAATTAGTCAATGGCTATGGCAAGAATGGAACTTTAGTCTACTGATTCCACATCTACCATGCTTCTCAATATGTTCCATATTGCCTTTAGTCATTGTACAAACTGTCTTCAAAGTTCATAGAGTGCAGGAGTGGAGAGGGAAGAAGGGAGGCAGACAATATGGATCATATGGCTTTGGAAAAATGTGGAAATTTGTTATTAAAGTAAAAAATTTAATATAGAAAAAATACATAAGAAACAAAGTTCATAGAGTCGTAGCCTCTACTCTTTGGTGGGGAGCTGTATGGCAGGAAAGTAGACCCTATCCTTGTACTTTACCCTATTCATTGGATGGCAGGGAAAGGAGAAGCAGAAGGAACTCTAAAATTCCCTTCCAACACTACTCGAGAGGCAAATTAGGCATGTGGATGGCATAGTACAGTATGGTGCGGTCTTCAAGCCTGGAGATGTAGGTTCTAGTCTCGACTTTGGCACTAGGAACCTATCTGACATATGGCAAAGCACTTAACCTTTTGGCTGGTTTCATTATCTGTATGATAAAGAAATCCGGGTAGATGGTTTCTAAGGACTTTTCTTATTCTAACATTCCTTGACATAGGAATTCTATATCCATGATCTATGCTTAAAATACACACAGAATAATAATGGGGGATGACACGAGCATCGTCTACCTTCTGGCGAATGGCCACTTTTCTAACAGAGACTGACTAGGGATGTATCTTTACTGCATAACGGTAAGAGTTGGTCCTAGAGAGCTTTCCTTTCATATTTTGCTTGCAAAGAGCACTTAAATGGACCAGACCAAACCACAAGGACCTATAAGACTAGAATAGTCTGAAATGAGGTGGCAAATTTCTAAGTGATATCCTCTTTTTAGACCCCTGCTCTTTCTTTCTGCTGAAAGGATGTATTACAAATTCTGGATGGAAAACATTTGGAAACACGGAGACATTTAATTTTAGCTGAGTGAGCCACATGTTACTTATGAAATGTCTATTTCGAGAACTGTGGCAAAGAATTAAACCTGACACTTCTTATTCTGGTCTACTACCTTCATGATAAACAAAATAGTATTACGGAAACACAGGGGGGAAATGGTTTTTATGGATAAAAGAGAAAGAAATAAGAGGTTTAAGAACTATATTCAAAGATGAACTTTGTCATCAGTTTCCTAGATTCAGAGAGCTGTAGGGAGCAGGAGATATCGTCCTGTGCCATCTCTTCATTTTAAAGATGGGGAAAAGGAAGGTCAGAGAGACAAGGGGATATGTAAAAGGTCACAGAATGAGTTGGGGGGGGGCGGAGACTAGAACCCAAGACTTTTTTTTTTTAAACCCTTACCTTCTGTCTTGGAGTCAATACTGTGTATTGGCTCCAAGGCAGAAGAGTGGTAAGGGCTAGGCAATGGGGGTCAAGTGACTTGCCCAAGGTCACACAGCTAGGAAGTTAGAACCCAAGACTTTTGACTTGTAGTCCCTCCCTGTTTTAGGATACCATATTGCTTGACTAAAATATGCAGTTGAACAGCCTATTGATTAAAGTTAGAGTTCTTAAGGAGATTTTGCCATAGGGTACCTTCTTGAATCACCACTTCTGGGAGTGCCCAGAGGAACCCTAAAGTGCTTTAAGAGCTCATTAATGAGGTAACAGCTACTGCTTAAAGAAAAGGTTCTGGACCTAAGAACACGTTTGACTCTTTAAGATTTAGACCAAGAAAATGACTGAGGGACAAATGAAATAAAATAAGAAAAGACACTTTGAACAAGAATATGCACAGTACATATGAGACCAACCAAAGGAATCTGACCTAAAAGATAAGTTTCTTTTTTTTTTTAAACATAAGTTTCTAAAGGAAGGAAATAAACATTTATAAAGCACTTATTAAGTGCCAGGTACCATCCCAAGAGCTTTGCCAGTATTATCTGATTATAATTTCACAACAATCCTGGGAGGTAGGGACTATTATTATCATCATTATTTAGTTAAGGAAACTGAGGCAGGCAGAGATTAAGTGACTTGCCCAGGATCACAAAGCTAGTAAATGTCTGAGGATAAATTTGAACTTGTTTCCAGACCCAACACTTTAGGGTACCATATTGCTTGACGAAAATATGCAGTTGAACAACCTATTGGTTAAAGTTAGAGGCCTTAAGGAGAAAGTTTTCTACAAGAACTCTTCAAAAATAAACTAGACTATATTATGATTAATCAACAAACTAACACTTATTAAGTACCTATTATACAGTCTAGTAGTAGGTGCTAAATATAGAAAGACAAAAAGTGAAATAGCTTTTGTCCCCTCAAGGATTTTGAGGTGTCCAGATGCCTTTAAATAGGTAGCAGGTATATTAATTAACTTACAAGTATTTCATTATGATTCTGCTCTGAGGACCCCTTCCTCCCATTTTCCAGATTCATACTGGAAAACCAACTCATTAGGCCAATTAATTTGTTTAAAATACCCCATGAGACATCTGACTCTTTCTGCTATGACGCTGTAACATTAAAACTTTCTGTCATTTTCTTAAAGAAGCATTTTTAGCTTCGGGAAAAGTATATGTCATCATTATAAATTAATCTTTTATGTGCTTTGGTAGAATTGGCCACTATTGTATTTGAGTCAATATTTAAAACAAATAAACAAACAAAAATAACCTCCTGATGGCCAGAGATGTTCCAAAATGGAATAGATTGACATTTATCCATTTCATTCTTATACAATAATTTATTGAGTACCTGCCATGTATTCCATTTATTTAAGTTATCCTATGAGATAGTAGATTTCCCACCAATGGAAGTATTCAGGCAGAGGACAGATGATCAGGTCTGAGGATTGCAGGAAAGAAAATTCTAACATCATACAGGATGTTGCATAAAGGATGTGAGATCAGTGGATTTGCAGCATTAATCAGTTCTTTTTCCAGGGCCTGACCATCTTTTAAATTAGCTGACTCTTAAGGTATTAGGACTATAAATCTTAGGACTGGATTCTAGAGCAAAAGAAGAAGAAATAATAATAATAATAACAATAATTAATAATAATGATACGGCTGATGACTACAACTAATTTTTATAGCACTTTAAGGTTTATAAAGTAATTGCCTTAGATTAGTCTTGTGAGGCAGGAAATATAAGCATTATTGTCCTTTCTTTTACAGATTGATGGAAATAAGGCATGGAAGATTAAAATAACTCAACATATAGCTAGTGTCAGAACTGAAACTGAACTTGGAGATCTTCTGACTTCAAATTTGACTCTTTTCACTAGATCATGCCAGATCCATAACAAATCATACTTATCCATCAAATTACTATGGTGGCATTTCTGTTTCAGGCACAAATAGAAATCTTTATTTACCTTTGATATGCCCAAGTCCTTTTACCATAGTGTGATTCAACCAAAGCTATACAGTGAAAGTGGCAAATTTAATTACTAAACTAAGACCCATTAAATTTGTTTTGCTTTTGTTCCAACAAAACACCTAAAAAGGATGCTATAGAGCAGGGGCTCTTTTTTATCTTATTTTTTACATGTTAATATATTTTTTAATAATTGTTTTCTGACATTTTAGAGAAGGGGCTCTTAAACATTTTTATGCTGTATATGCCTGTGGCAGTCCATATTGAAACCTATGGACCCTTTCTCATAATAATATTCTCATAATAAATTTCTCATAATAATATATTTAGAACCTCATAGAATTTCAAAGGGAATCATTTTTATGTTGCAAAATAATTATCAAATTATTTCTTTAAAAATAAGTTTACATGCTGGCGGTTAAAAATCCCTACTTAAAGATGTTTTAACCAATGAAGGAGCTTTGTAAATGCTTGGACTTGATTGGTGTAAGGAAATTCTGAGTTTATATCCTGCCTCAGCCACAGACCAGTTAGGCAACCTTGAACAAATCTAGATAATACAATGGATAGAATATTGAACTTGGGAGTCAGAAATACTTCCATTAAAATCCAGCCTCAGAT
Source organism: Monodelphis domestica (assembly GCF_027887165.1). NCBI lineage: Eukaryota > Metazoa > Chordata > Mammalia > Didelphimorphia > Didelphidae > Monodelphis > Monodelphis domestica. The sequence continues at coordinate 176,870,490 of NC_077233.1, read as the reverse complement.
AATTTCTAGATGCATTATCTTGACCAAGTGACTTAAGATTCCTTAATTTCTGTTTCCTTATCTGTAAAATGAGGATTGAAAGCATTTTCTACCAAGGGTTTTTGTGAGGATGAAATGAGATATTTATAATGTGTTTTGCAAACCTTAAAGCTGTATATAACTATGACGATGATGTTATTTAGACTATTAGTTTTGTTTTATACATGAGAACCTAAAAAGTGGTGATAATAATACTTCCCAGGGTTATTGTGAAGATCAAATGAGAAAATGCATGTAAATCAAGCTATAAATCTTAAAGTATATATAAACATTAGCAGTTATTGTTATTAATGTTATTTACATGAAGGGCCATCCTCTGAGAATGACTCAAAGGGAAACAGAGATAGTAAGAAAGCATGGAAAAGAGCATTTAAACATAAATAAATTTATAAATGATGATATTTTTCCTTCTCCTTTCCCCAGTCAGTAGCAGCATCATTACCCTTCTATTTTAAGATCTGTCCATTCTGGCAAGAGCAAAATATTCCAATGATAAAATTTTCTTAGAGTCCCAAGGAGTCACTGGGTATCCATAGCTGCTACTAATAAAAAGTGTGTAACAAGAGGAGAAAGAAGTTTGGTTTACATATGGAAAAAATTGTTTTTCATGATTTCTTTTTCACAAATGAAGAGGGAGATATGTAGATAAGGACAAAAACACAGGTAAATGGAATAAATTCAACATGCTTTCCCAAGGAAGGGCTCTTCCTACCAGCATCAGGAAAAAGCATCAAGATTCAAATGGCAAATATGACCACTGAGGGCTTCCTCAGAAAATGAGCTTTTTTGGGAAGAGGGGGAAAATATCACAGCTTGTATTAATCACAACTCCAGCCGTGCCATCAGTGACAGGCAGCAACAGGACTATCCGCAGACTGGCATAACTTCTACTCTATTTTTGGTGGCAGAAACTTGCTGAAACACTAGATTAAAGACAGATTGCTTTTTCATGGAGTGTTGCCTTTCCCGTTCAGATGAATAAAAGTAAACATTAAGTATGTTAAAGGAAAAGATTACATTAACAATTTTATGTTTGTGGGGAAAAGTTGCAGAGATAAAGCAAGAAAAATACCAATGACCTCAAGTGTTAAGAAGCAAGGGTATTGGGAAGTAGAATGCTAGAAGCCTTGAGAAAACATGTATTATATATATGTATGTGCATATCTATCTATCTATCTAGGTATATAAACCTAGATCTACATAGATATGCATAGTTACATAAATGAATGACTAATATGTAAATGGAAAGATCCCAAGAATGGAATTTGGTTTTCTCCCCAATATGGACAAAAATGCTCCAAATATTGATCATATTTAAATAAGTCTTAATATTTATAAAATAAAATGATAGATGTCAACAGATCACTATGCCACTGCGTTTAGCTCAGATTAAGGCATTTTAGTAATGAAATAAAAATGTTCAGAGAAACAAGTGAAGGGCAAAAAGACAAACCCAGGAATATGTGAAGACTCAAACTGTTCTAACAGGAAAGTCAACTGAACTTCTAAATTCATGCATGCACATTCATTGCTGAGCAGGCTATTGTGATATTCACCTGTGCCCACCCTTCCAATGACTCTTCAAGCAAGAAGGGTGAAGTGGGAGTAGGAACTTTAAAATCTGTAAATCAGCTGCTGACAGTGAAAGGATGTGTGTCCCTTGCCTCCCATTCAGCAAGGGCTAATAATATGGATAGCTACCTCAGCAAGATGGCCAAAGTCTAAGTGTGGAAGGGGAGACTCAGCTGACACCAAAGAGAAATTTTATCTCAGAGATTCTTCTTAACTTAATCTCCAAAGTCCCTTCTATGATGGCAGCTTGTGAATGGCCTATTGTATTTCCAGTCTAAATACCATGGAGAGAATTCTTTTTTTTTATGTGTCTCAGGAGATTTGATTTGCTAGTTAAATAGAGTGAGTCAGTGTGGGATAAATGGAGAGTGGTTTACTCTTGATTTAAGGAACACCTGGGTTCAAGTTCTGACTTTGGTATATAATAGTTGTGTGACTCTGGGTATGTTGCTTATCCCCTTAGTTAGTGGCTCAGGCAACTCTCTAAAACAGGTGTTACAGGTGAATTGCCAGTCTGGATTCTTTCATATGACAGTGAAACCACAAATCTGGACCAAACCCAGAAAGCTTATATTTTACCTGAAACATAATAGCCTTTTTCTTCCTAAAAGATCATCATTTTCCTTCCTTCCTTCCTTCCTTCCTTCCTTCCTTCCTTCCTTCCTTCCTTCCTTCCTTCCTTCCTTCCTTCCTTCCTTCCTTCCTTCCTTCCTTCCTTCCTTCCTTCCTTCCTTCCTTCCTTCCCTCCCTCCCTCCCTCCCTCCCTCCCTCCCTCCTTCCTTCCTTCCTTCCTTCCTTCCTTCCTTCCTTCCTTCCTTCCTTCCTTCCTTCCTTCCTTCCTTCCTTCCTTCCTTCCTTCCTTCCTTCCTTCCTTCCTTTCTCCCTTCCCTCTTTCCTCATTCCTTCTTTCCTTCCTTTTTTCTGAATTATTTAACAATAATCCTCCACTCTGATGCCTGGTTGTAGCACTCAAGCCACTCTGAGTTCCTGAGGGCAAAACCATGCAAGCACAATCATTAGTAAATTCTAGTAAATTGCAATAACTTTAAGGATAAATGAGTGGTGAACTGTGTCTGTCATTCCAGGTCTGGTCTGGTTTATTTCAGAGATGCCTCCTAATTGATCAACTGATCCACAAGCATTTATCAAGTGCCCCTCCATGTCAGGTGTTGTGTTAGCCCAAAAATGAAACAATCTCTGTTTTCAAGGATCTTACATTCTATGATATAGGATTTTTATATTTTATGATATATATATGAGATTCTATGATATATAACTATGATATGTAATATATAATGATATATGATATATCATTATACAAGAACTCACACAGACATCTAATAAAAAAGAGGTCTAATGGGGCTAAAATCTGAATCAGTGGAAGTTTTTCTATGTTGACAGAAATGTCATTGCTTGAACTATATTTTAATCTTGAATTATATCTGAGTAAAAAATTAAGAACACTGGAGTTAGAACAAGAATTCTTTGACTTTTTATGTCCTTGACATCTTTGACAATCTGTTGATGTCTATAGACCTCTTTATCTGGATGACATTTTTAAATGTGTAAAACTAAATATTAAAATTACAACAGAAAAAAATATATTGAAATGCAGTCATCAAAACATTGAAAACAAGCCAAAAACAAGTTCAAGAATCAAACACACCAAAAACAAATTCAAGAATCCTAGGTTCAGAACCCTTGAACTAAAAGAACACTTAGAAAGAATTACATTTCAAATGAGGGAAATGAAGACATGGTAGTGGAGGGGGCAGGGTAAAGCAATGTACTCCAGATCTCTGAGCCAGTTAATGGTAGTCCTGGGACTCCAACATGAGCTCTTGCATCAATCACTTGACTTCTTATCTGGTGTTCTTTCTACTATCCCACAATACCCCAGAGGAAAAAAAGAATTAAAATACTAGGCTTTTGTGAGTTGTTTGCAAAGGGCACAGAAGAAAACAAACATTGTTAAAAAAAAAAAAAAAAAGACCAGCTTAAAACCCAGACACATAACTGGAACTAGGTACTCATGCAGCCTTATTTTTAAAGTAGAAAGGACTTCAAGCCCCACGTTGATCTTTCCAGTCACATTATAAGCTTAGGGATGAAGCCAACAAAGTCTTGTTTTTCCTTTCTATCTTTCTTTTCTTTTTTAACCTTCAAAATTCTCAGGCGCATATATTATCTGGGATAAATTTCCATCTGTCTGGAATGTTTTAAATATGGACTTGCATGAAGTAGGAGGATGGACTGGACGACTTCTAAAACTTGCTTCCAACCCTATGGTTCTATAAAATTCTACCCAAAGGACAAATAACAAATAAAAACTATGTGAAGATAAAATTTCTTTGGTAGATAGATAGTGCAATTGAAGGAAAATTTAATTTCCCCCAGAACTGAAAATGAAACCCAAGGCAATAGGCAACTATATAAAGGGAACATTGCTTTCTAAAAGTTGACATCAGTAAGCTTTTTCCACTCAGAGTTGGGATTTTACTGAAAAATGAGAAGTTTTCAAAAAGCCTTCCTATGATTGTTTATGTTGTCCATTAGGTGAATGATGCTGAAAGCATGAAACTTGGGCCAAGCAGAATTTCATCTATTTTTAAAAGATCATTTTAACCCTTATTTTCTTTTTATTGTTGAAAATGACTCTTTAATAAAGTGAATACATTTTATTGAAGAAATAAAAATTTTATAATGTCATAGTCTTTGCTTAAAATCTTAGATATTGAATGTAATCTTTAAAGGACTAGTTTGGAAACTTTATAAATACATCCCCCTACACCCACTCCACAAAATCTAAGCTGAGTTCTGAATAATGGGAATGTTTCTGTTGTGTTTTAAAGTTTAAAATAATTTCCTCCCCAGAATCTTACTGAGATAGACAACACAATTGCCAATATTCCCATTCTATAGGTAAGGAAACAGAAGCTCAGAAAAGTCAAGAGATTTGCTTTAGATCACAAAGAGAGTAAATGTAAGATAGAGTGAGGAATTGAACACCCCCGGCAAGTAATTAAATCCTGCTTGCCTCAGTTTCCTAATTTGTAAAAAGAGCTGGAGAAGGGAATTATCAAGAAAACCCCAAATGGGGTCATGAAGACTCAGACAGGGCTAAAATGACAGAACAACAAAACTGACTCTAAATATTAAAATAATGTTAAAATTTTAATTTTAAAAAGTCCTGAGGGAGAAGGTTGGAATACAGGAACATAATTTTCAAATCCACTTCCAACTTCAGACAAGAACTGCACAGTATTTAGGCTGAACTTTACAAGAAAACATTAGCATAACAAATAACAACTTCTGTATCCAATTGACTTTTCCAGGTTACAGTAAGAGCCCTCTGACGAAGAATAAATCACTCAGAGTCGGTTAGAAAGGCTAAATTAACTCTCCCCTAGTTATTATGTCATTAGGAATCAAAGTGTCAGGCAGATGGGACAAATTTTGGCAAGAGTTACATCACCAGCTCCGGACTCTGGAAGGGAGCGCATTTTAGTGGTCCTATAATGATAATTTACAGCCAAAGCCTCATCTTGCTCTTCAGTAAATAAAGTTCCACAGACTGACCTTTAATTAGAACTGCCACAGTGACCTACAACCTTAGTCAAAGTAAGAACTGTGCTCGGACTGGGACAGAGAATCATGGCCAGTCATCAGCATACAGCCATTATTTTTCTGGTGCTCATTCATTTTTATCCTAGGTAATAACTGCCTGCTCCCAAGAGATCAATGCAATGGAAACAGGAGAGTCATAAGCCACATGCCTTTGAAGAGGACAGAACATCCCTCTGCAATTTAATTTAACAAATATTTATTAAGTACTCATCTCGGGTACCTAATTTTGACATAGGGGAGACCCTAGTTTCTCGAAATCTGTGCTCAGCTCTGCTTTCTGATTGACATTTGTAAATGAAAAAACTAGAAAGGCATGAAGTGTTATTCCATTAGGAAGCAGCATGGAAATAACATTGCATTTCGAGGCATAGGCTATGGGTTCAAATTCAGGCTCTGTGACTTTTGCATATCAATAAAATTTGCTGAACCTCAGATTCTTCATATGGAAAATGGATAGCTAGCCTGGGTGGCAGCAAATCTCTGAACCTATGCAATTCCATCCCAGTGACAGTCTCCAGGAGCCTCAATGTCCGTATGCTGGTTAAAAAATGAAGAGGTTTTTTTGTCCAGAACCAGTCATCATGCCATCTATTGAAAAGAGGAGAGCTGCAATAGGACTTGGTGGAGGGAATGCCCAATACTGATGAAGTGATAGAAGCATGTGTGTATGTGTGCAATGATATAATCTGGCAAGACACTGTCTCTGAAGGCAGGGGATTTACAGCTATTATGCTAAACAAATGATATTTTTTTACAAAGGCATGTATAAAAGGGACCCTATCCCCAAAGGTCACATGCCCACTTTTCAGCAAAGCGCGGTTCAGAAAAATAATCTCATGGATGTAGTTATCATACTAAATACTTGTTGAATTTAGTTTAATCATATTAACTTTTTAAAAATTACTTTTTTATGACCTGTGATTTCACTGGCACAGGAAACTCTTGATGATGGTGTCAGCTGATCTGCAAGTTATAGTCGACTGGGTTGCCTGATGCATTGCATTGAGAATTTAAGTGACTTTTTAAGCATAACACAACTGCTATATATGACGAGTAGTATTTGAATCCAGGTCTTCCTATCCCCAGTCTGGATCCCTACCTATTTTTTCACACTACTTCTCCAAATTTCCCATTTCAAAGGAAATAAACAATAAGAATATGCTAAACGTTGAAATGACACTAAATTTAGTTGAATGATTTTTCAGTGATTCAGAAGGCACTTTGGGATCAGCAGAGCTGGTACCATGGGCATCAATTATTACAGCACTGTCAATGAGAAGAAATACTGGTAAAGGGAGTCCTGCCCGAACCAGTGTCACACAGCATCATAGATTAAGACTTGGAAGGTACCTTAGGGACCCTCTAGTCCACCCCCTCCCAGGGATGAGAAAGATGGCAGTCATTATTTCTCTTGTAGAATAGCGTGGGTTTTGCAGTTACAGTATGTAGGAAACAACTGTCAGAAACATAATTCAGAATAACTTCATGTTCCCTAGCTCTGGTTAATCAAGAATCACAGATTCGGTTAGGTCATATTACCTGGAGTTTTGAAGCTGGACACATCCATATTTCACTGCCTTTGGGTCCTGGGCATCTGGAGCATGACTGATTGTAAGTTGGCCAAGTCTTATGCCCCGTAGGCACTGGGAGTATCAACAGCAACTTTTCTCTGTGGCAGGCTCAGCACAAAACCCTCTTTTCTGCCACTGCAGCTCATTACAGGTACTTATATAACATACCTTCACCATTCTCTCAGGCACCTGGGATCTTTGAAACTCTCTGGCTTTCCCTCAAACCCCTACACTCCCCCAAAAGGAGACACTCATAGTTAACAAAGTTAAACACTCACAGTTAAGATTTCTGTAGGGGTCCACCCCCCATCTGCATTCCTAATTTCCTGACTCTTGAACAATATGGATTCAATAGTCCAGATAAAATTTATTTTTAGTTATATAATCTGTACCCAAAGAGTTATTATGTTTAATGTTGAAGAGGATGTGTTTATTCCTCTCAAAGCATCTTTTTTAAATGGTACATGGTCAGGAGCAGCAATGACCTTCTCCTAAATCCTGAGGGAGGCTGAGGATTGTAGATTATCTGAATTCTAGAGTTCTGGGTTTTAGTATGCCTAAAGCCAGTGAGGGGTCCAAAATAAGACTGAAATAGATCCTGTGAGTCACCAGGTTATTTAAAGAGGGAGAATAGGTTGAAGATGAAACAGGTCAAGGCTTCTATGAAGATCAGCAGTGTTAAGGAGCCTCTAAATTGCCTGTGAATTTTCAGCCTCTGTTAGATAGGTAGAGCCACTGTCTCCCCTCAACCTTAACCCCTAAGAAATGACACATGAATATAAAGGAATTTTTCTTGACTTTAAGAAAGGATTATGAAAAATACAGATTCCTAGGAGGTCATGTTAATGCATACAAAGTGAAATAAGGAAATAATACATAATAACTTCTACAAAGTAAATAAAAGGGCAAGAACAATTGTGTTATTCTAACGATCAAATTTTGCCCCCCCCCCAAAAAAAGAGGGAGAAAAGGTTCCTTTATTTTGATATGAATGTAGAGTATTATCTATAATGTCAGATTGAGTTGATGGGTTGGTTAATTTTACTAACCAAGTTTGTTTTTCCTCTCCCTTCTCTAAAAAATTAATATAGAAGATGGGGCTATGAAGAAGGGAGTAGAAGGGAATTGTTTGGAAATGAAGGTGATATAAAAACAAAGGATATTCTTTTAAAAGAAAGAAAAATTGGTCATTTAAAATGTTTTATGGCAGAAAATTTTTATCGGCAACTGGAGTGATCATAACATCTGGAACCAAATTGTCTTGAGAAATCAGCTATTCTCATTTCTGAACAGCATGTTGATAAGAGACAAGGCTTCAAAAGTCATGATGAAGAGAGAAATCTATCTGTTACAGAAAACATCTTAAAGCTTAAAGGTGTTAAATATTTTTCCTTAAAGCTAACTAGATCAATTACATATGGTTTAAGTTTTAGAAAGCTGATTTTCCACAACAAAACCAAAGTAAATATTCTTACAGATGGGTGCCTATGGAAGCAAAATAACAGAAATAATGAGATTAAATGAAGCTTTTTTCACAGTTATGAGATAAATCATTAATTACATATATGGGTCTGAGAAATTATAGTGATTTAAATGTATTTTATTTTATTACAGGCTTCCATTTAAAATCACTCATATCAATTAATTCAAATTTCTGCAAGTAAGCAGGAGAGGCTGGCAGCATTTGGCAAGCCAGAAGGGGGTCTAAAACAACTCAAAAACATATTTCTACAATCTAGCAAAGAAAAATTTCTGAGCTAAGCACTTCCTATAACTTTGGTAACAAGCACAAAATGTATCTTGTGATATAAATGATTACATCTCCACCTCTACAGTAATGACCCATTTGATATATATTGTATCTATTCATATTAATTATACCATTAATAATGGTTTCTTTGAGGAGTCATCTGTTAATACAGCCATATCAGGAGATGCACTGCATATCGAGATTATTAGCAGATCCAATTTTAGAAACCAGATTCTAATCTTATCGATGAGCATTTCTTGATGGCAAAAGAGGCATATGATTTCCTAAAGTTTTTAGTCTCTTAAATGTTAAAGGAGGACTGGTGGGTTATGATTGGTCTTCAGAGCTTGGGTTTTTTGTTTTTTAAATGTGAAAAGTTCTACAAAGAAATAGGCTAAAGAATCATTAAAGAAAGTTCAAAGGAAGAAATGAATATGGTCTCTAATTATCTCAACATGTATTCCTGACTTGTATTTCTACTTCCTGGAGACCATTTCCATTTAGATGTGCTACCAGTGCACCAAACTCAACATTTCTGAAATTGAACATGTCATCCTCCTTCTCACTCCTCTTTATTGACTCACATTTCTCAGTGATCACATTTCCTTACCTCAGAGCACATTCATTCCTCTATTATTCCAGTCTATAAACCTTGAAGTTACTTTTGACTTTTTGCTTCTTCATCTAATGTTAACAAGTACTGTCCCTTCTCCTTTGAAGTGACTACTGGATTTATCTCTTCATTTTATTCTTATAGTGAACTACCCTAATTCGGGACCTCATCATCTTAAATCAGGATCAATGAAACATGTTTTTCTTGGCTTCTTTTTCCCCAATCTCTTTGAATTCCTTTCTCACCCCTCCATTCAAAACTGAATATGCTACTAAATTTATTTTCCTACAACACCACTTTTATGATGCCTCTCTTTTCTACAAAAACCTACAATTGCTTCCTGTGCTTTACTGCCTCAGATCTAAACTACTCATTATGATCTTGAAGGTACTGCACAATCTGGTTTCATTCTCACCCTTCTTTCATCCCTTTTTTCCTTCTTTGAGCCCTGTTAACTCCAACCAAATCAAAACAAGCCAACTAATTCCTCTATTGTGATATTCACATCTTTATAAATTCCACACCCATTACTTCTCACATTGGAATAAAAGCTCCTTGAGGGCAAGCATTGACTCACTTTTGTTTTTGTAATCCCTGGAGTTGAGGATAGTACTTGATACATAGTTAAAATCTTAATAAATATTTTCCATTCATTCATTCATTCCATCAATTTCAAATCTTAACCCTCCATTCCATGGTTAGACCAGCCCCTTCAACCTGCTATCCTTACATGCCCCATATAATATGGAGTTACCATTGAAGTATGAGCTATTTTATGATAATTATCACAATGTAAGGCCCAGTTTGTGAAAAGTACATAACAGAAAACAATGCAATATGCAGGTCTGTCTTCCTTTATGTAATAGTTACAGTGCTGATGTTTGCTGCTGACAGTTTGTAAATGATTTCTATATTTCTGCCCCAGGAGGTCTTTGTAGAGGCTATCTCCTCTATATATAATGTATTTTTTCCTCTCCTGTACCTCTAAGGAACATGACTTCCATGTCTAACCCAAGTGCCACTTATATTTAAAAGAAATCATTTTCTCCTACTTTCTTTATTTGGAATAGTATATTTGTTGTTGTTGTTTGTTGTTTGGTCATGTCTAATTCTTTATGATCCCATTTGGAGTTTTCTTGGTAAGGATAGTAGGCTGGTTTTCCATTTCTAACTCTAGCTCATTTTAGAGATGAGGACACTGAGGAAAACAGGGTTAAGTGACTTGCCTGGGATCACATACCTAGAAGCTGTCTGAGATCAAATTTGAACTCAAGTCCTCCTGATTTCAGGGTTGGTTTTCTATCCTCTGTACCTAGCTGCCCTCATGGTGTAGCAAATATTTGCTTCTCTTTAAACTGGTGGGCTTGCCAAATGATCAACAGATAAATTACCATGCACGAGCCATACATAGTACAAAAAAGAGAAGAACAGAGTTTAGGAGTAAGCTTGATATTCGAATACTTTTACTGTCTGATCCCTTCTTACTTTTATGGTCTTTACCCTTCATGAACTACACAGTTGAGCCAAATTATCCTAGTTGTTATTTCTCAAATATAACATTTCACCTTGCATTTTGATGCCTTTGCAGAGGCTGTCTCTTACATCTATAATATATTTTTTTCTTCTTCTGTGAGTCTTAGGATCCTTAGCTGACATAGATGCTTAACCCAAGTGCCATCTAGGACATGAAGGCTTTTCTTGATCATTAACCCCCTCACCCCACTACCCCCTGCCTTTTGCCTAGCAGCTAATACCAACTCGTAAATAATTTTGTATTTACTAGTGTGAAAATATATTTTGTATTTATTTATAGGAAGGGACTAATTCATTTGTGCCTCTGCATTCCTCAGTCATAATATAGTACCTAGGAACATGATAAATGGATCTGTAATTCCGTTAATAAAAGGAATTCTAAGATGAGGAAATTCCCTCTACTAATTCAATAGGTGTTTAATAAATGTTGATTACATTTTGGATCTTCTCTGCATAAATACAGCAAGATTGGATGGATAACAAAGATTATTTCAAAAGCTGGTGAAGCAGCTAGAGGTCCAAGGTTCTGGATCCCTCAGGTTTATGTCTTCATGTTTTCTTTTTTTTCCTGGCACAATTTCATGTTTTCTTGATCCCAAGAACTCACAATAAAAAGAGAATGATAGAGGTTAGTATTGTGGGTGGGCTCCTACCAACTAGGGAAGAAGTGGAGTTTTCAGAGCCCAAGTCACCATCTGATTAGGAATTCTGACTACTCAAAATATTGGGGAGGGAAGAACAGGTGAGAAGAACAAACAAAAAGATGCAAGCAGATACATTTATCAAATCTGTGTAAAGTCTATTCATTATATCTGAGTTAAGAGAAAGCTCTCTTGCTCAAAGCACAGTATAGTGAGGAGAGCACTGGATTTTGACCTGTATCTTGGAGTTAAATTCTACACGTAATGTCTATGTAATTTTGGTCAAGTTCCTTAACATCTTTGGACCTCATTTTCCTCCTCAGCAAAACAAGAAGGTAGAATTCAATGGCCTTTACAGTCCCTTCCATCCCTAAAATCTAAGATCCTAGAAATTATTCTGTATTTTGTAAATATATCCAAAACAGAACTCTATCTCTTCCCCCCAAACCATCCTACATCTCAACTCTTCCAAAGTTCCATATGACTGCTGAGGACACAAATATGCTTCCAGTTACCAGGTTTTACAAGTTCAGTGTCATACTTGACCCTTATTTCCCAGATTACTACATAGTTTCTAAATCTTTTTGTTTCTTTCTCCACATCTCTCCCATTTTCAGACCCCCATGTATTTCTACTCACACAGCTATCATCATAGTTCAAGCCCTCATTTTCTGTTACTTAGACTAATTTCCCTACCTTTGAACTTTCCCTGCTCTATTCCATCCTCTACTGAGCCTCTAAAATGATTTTATTTCCCCTAAAGCACAAGTCTGATCACATAAGCATCCTGCCCTCCCATCAACTCAATAAATTTCAGGAGGCCCTGTTACTATCAGTATTAAACAAAACTTTAATATCTAAATTTCCTTTCAGTGTGGATCCTCCTTACCTTTCAAGTCTTCTGACATATTACTGCCCTCCAGGCAATCTTGGATTCATTCATATAAACCCACATGCTCTGCCTATAGAAGGGGCATCAAAAGGCCTAAAATGAACCTCCTACTCAACTCTACCTCTTTTAAGAAATATCTCACGTAACTCCTTTGTACATGAAATAGTTCTTGAACCCCCAAATCCTCTTAACATTTTAATTTTATTCATTTAATTTAAATTATGTATATACTTATGTATATAAATAATATTTATTAAAGCTATCCTTTATATAGTGCCTACCAAAGTGACTGGCACTGTACCAAATGCTATACAAATATTATCTTATTTGATCCTCACAACAAAGGTAAGTGGTATTATTATCTCTATTTTACGCTTTTATTCAGACTAAAGTGAAAAGACTTTTGATTATATTTTCAATTGAGGCAGTAGATGTACCCAGAGGTTAAGTAACCTACCCAGGACCACATGCCTTTGCAGAGGCTGTCTCTTAAATCTATAATGTATTTTTTCTTCTTATGTGAGTCTTAGGATCCTTAGCTGACATAGATGCTTAACCCAAGTGCCATCTACTATATGAAGACTTTCCTTGATCATTAGCCCCCTCACCCCACTACCCCCTGCCTTTTCACCATTGTTCCTAGATCTTTCTTATTCCAGTTCCTTCCCTCTATCCACTGCATTACCTGGCATTTTGTCTTGTCCATTAGAATCTAAGTGACTAAAAGTGGTTTCACTTTTGCCTCTGTAACCACAAATCTTAGCATAGTGCTTAGGATAGAGTAATTGCTTAATAAATAATTGCTTGATTGTATTACAGCAACAATTAGGCATCTAAGACCAAGAATGGTGACCAATTCGCCAAGCAGAGTTTCAGAAATATGAGGATTTCGATAGAATCAGCAAAATTCCATGCACCATGAAGGTAACAAGGGGTATGCTTTGTTTACTCCAAGAATGCTGGGAAACACCTTGCTTTGAAGCCCATCTTACTCATGTTGGTACTCAGCAGAGGATGAAAAAGAAAAAGGAAATTTCCAATCAGTCCATTTCATTTCTTCTAGCCATGTTGAGAAGTTGGGTGAAAGCAATCAATGAATCTTTGTGGCTGTTTTTAGAGCTCACAGCTTTAGTCCTAGGAACAGTCAGAAGAGTTTTAAGGGGACTAGAACTGCTCCTTTGAGATAAAGGCGTTAACAAGTGCTTATTACTTCACTGCCTTGGATTATCATATGCTTTACACGATAGAATCTCAGGCTTGGAAGGGACTCTAGAGTCCCCAAAGCATACTGGAACAAGAATTCCCATTACACTACACCCAACTAATGATCCTTCTGCCTTTTTTAATGATGCCTAGTGAAGAAGAAGCTCCTTCCTCCCATGAAAGACTGTTACATTTGCAGATGGTGCTAATTAATAGCTAATTTCCTGTGCAATTTTCAGTTCCTAGCACATCGTGGGCACCTAATACATGCTTGTTGAATTGAGCTGAATTCTACCTATTGTTTTGAGTTCTACTTTCTGGGTCCATATATAATGAGAATGATAGTAACATCATCAATAATAATACCAGTCCTTTATATAATGCTTTAAGGGTTTAAGAGGACTTTACAAAAATGAACTCCCCTGGGAGATAAATGCCACATTATCCTCATTTTGCAAATGAGGAAACTGAGGCAGACAGAAGTAAAGTGACTTATTCAGGGTTAAGGTAAGTATCCAAGACAGAATCTGGCCTCAGACATTTATGAAGTTAGGTCTTGACTCCATAGCCAGAGTCCCTCTTTCATGTGACAGTTCTTCAAATACTTAAACACAGGTATTTCTCCTTACCCGTATCTTCAATTTTCCTGGCTGAACATGCCCCAGTCTTTGCTTTAAACGGTGTTTGAAGGGGTTTGAACCCAAGCAGACAAAGGCCCTTGGATCCAACAACATACCCACTTGGACATCTTTCTTGCTATCAGTCAGCCCTGATGGTCTTACATCAGTGGAAGCAAAGGCTGCCTATCCACCCCAGTTTTCTCTCTATCTTTGATTTAATAATTCAGTCCATGCTGGAAGATGATACAGTTATGGAAGTTATTAGGGAATTACATTTTCTGTTCTGCTAAAGGAAAGCACAGATTTAGCTCTGCGAGATGCACATACAAAACCAGATACAGAGGCACAGTTCCAAGTCACTCCATCCATCTTCCTCTAGGACATGTCAACATGTGAAATTTATGAAATATAGACCATATTAAAACTTTAACTGGTTTTATGCAATAACTTTGCCACATTTCTGAGTTTTTAAAGGAGCAGAGATCTCATCTCAAGCATAACCATCCAAGAAACAAGCCACCTTGCTTTTTTTTTTCCTCCTTCTCAACTGGACTATCTGTGCTAAGAGGCGGTAAGTGGCCAGTTACAAAGCAGATAGAAAATATACATATGAATATTTAATAAGAAAATATAGCATGCATTTGGCACTCTACTGGAAAGCTATATTCATTATTCTACAAATTATTCTCCAATAAATATTTCAGAAACTTGAAAAAGGTTAGAATATAATACCAGTGCTTAGTGGTTTGAAAGCACTTTTATATTCAAACTGTGATGAATTTCCATACTGTTTTCATTTCTGAGGTGTTTTTTTAATACCATTATGGGTCTGAAATTCATCTTTTGGTCACTTTTAAGAGATGGAGTTCTTTTATGTTGTGTCAAAATGTGTGAATGCTGATTTGTATGTATGGGATGTGGTATACCCCCTTTTCCTTGATAATATCAAAGACTTACAACTTAATGGGTAATTTACTGTCAAAGTTAATCTGGAAGGGAAAAAGGGGGCGGGGAGCCCAACTGTTTATGTTCTTTTCTCTCCTGCAATATGTCAGAGTTAAGCCAGTTTTTAAACAATGTATCATTTTTACCTTTTATTAAGGGAATATAATACTATTATTATAGTATTTTGATTAAGAGAAAGGAATAATCTTAGAGATCATCTTATTTTTATAAAGTACAAAACTTATGGCTGGGGCATTTAGGTGGCATAGTAGATAGAGCACTAGCCCTGGAGTTGGGAAGACCTGGGTTCCAATCTGGACTTAGACATTTTTCAGAGACATTTTTCAGCTGTATCACCCTGAGAAAGTCACTTAACACCTTTCACCTAGTCTGTGCCCTTCTCTCTTAGAGTAGTTATTTAGAATTTTATTTCTTACAGTTTTATTCCCATTTTATGAGTAAGTTTTTGCAGTGTCAATCGGTATTTGACTGCTAATAATATCTCTTTTTCTTCAGCTGTGTAAGTGCTGCATTTATGCAAATGTGGTCACTCTTAAGATCCATCAGTCTAAATTAAGAGACGTAGTACAAAGGATCTTGTCTATTCCCCAAGAGAATTAAACCCATAAGACTCAAGCTGTAGCTGTCTGGCTTGTCTCTAGAGTATTTATGGAAGATGATCTCTTTGTCCTTCCTGATGTCTTCTTTATTGTGTTTAATCCAATTCCCTTTAGATGGTGAGTTCTGAGTCTTTTCTTCCCCCCAAAAGCTTATTATCTTGTTGTGGCTTCTGAGAGTGAAATATAACCAAATGCCACCTTCTAGGTCCCAGGCACAGGGCTAGGCTCTGGGGATACAAGGACAAAGACAAAGCCATCCTTGTCTTTAAGTACATATTCAGTTGTAACTAGATGGTGCAATGAATCAAGTGCTGAGCCTAAAGTCAGGAAGACTCCACTTCCTGAATTCAAATCTGACCTTAGATTTGAAGTCATTTACTAGCTGTGGGACTCTGGGCAAGTCATTTAATTCTATTGGACTCAGTTTTTTCATCTGTAAAATTAGCTTGAGAATAAAATGGCAAACTACTCCAGTATTTTTGCCAAGAAAACACCAAATGGGGTCATGAAGAGTTGGAGACTATTGAAAAACAACACAAGTTCCTATTCTTTGGGTGCACATGTATATGCATGTAAAAGTTGTATATATATATATATAATGCAAACAAAATAGACACAAAATAACCAGGAGTAAAGGCATTAACATGTCAGGATTAGCAAAGATCTCATTAGAAGATGGTACTTGAGCTGAGATGGAAATCAGGAATTCCAAGAGAAGGAAGAGAGCAGGCAGTACATTCCAGGCATAGAGGACACCCAGAGCAAATGCACTTAAATGAGACATGGTATATTATGGGTAAGGAACAAAAGTAATTTGGACAGTTGGGTTAGAATGTAGAGTGTGGAAAGAAGGCTAGAATTGGAGATTGGGGCCATATTGGGAAAAGCTAAATGTGTCAAATAGAGGAGTTTATATTTACTCTTGTTGGTTGCCAAAAAAAATATTGTTTATTGAGTACAAGGTTGTCATGATCAGAATTTGCTTTGGCAAAATCATTTTGGCAGGTATGTTCAAAATAATTTAGACTAGAGAGAGCCTTAAGGCAGGAAAACCAATTAGAAGCCATTAAAATAAACCAGGATGAAGGTGATAGCATGGGCTGGTCTGGTAGCTGTGTGAGTGGAGAGAAGGGCATGGATAAGGAAGACAGAGAAACACCAAGATGTAATCACTAATTGGATTTCAATCAATAAAGCACTAATTAAATTTTTACTTTGTGCCAGACACTAATCTAGGTACTGGGAATATAAGTATAAAGACTGAAACAATCCCTTTTTCACAAAAAGCTCATATTCTAATGAAAGAAACAAAAAGCCAATATACAAAAATACAGGTAGAATTAAATATAAATGTAATAAGTACATGTAAATCATTAAATAGTTAATAATAGGATAGCCTGGGAAAAGGTGTCAATGAGGTGGCAAAAGGGTGGTATTGGGACTAGAATTAGGAAGACCTGAGTTCAAATCTGACTAGATTTGACACTTAGAGCCTGTGTGATCCTAGGCCGGTCCTTGAACCCTGTTTATCTCAGTTTCTTCAGCTGTAAAATGAACTGGAGAAGAAAATAGCAAATCACTCCAGTATCTTTGCCAAGAAAACTGAAAACAAGGTCATAAAGAATTAGATATGACTGAAATGACTGAAAAATAAAATTTTCAAAAAGAAGGTGATACCAGTTGGGGATGGGAGGAGTGAGGACTCCTGGATAACAATGAATTTCCCTTCCATTCTGCCTTCCTTTTTGACATAAAGGTAATACTGCACCACTGTGAAAGGACACTATGGGAAAGTACATTGTTCAATTAGATGGCGACATCATGGTACCTGTAAGCCACAATTTTCCTTGTGAGCAATTTAAATGGTAGTATTGTCTCAGGTACCCAGGCCCCAAGACAGCTCTGAGAGAAGGTAGATTAGAATATTTTAAAGGGATCCAAACTATGTCATCACCTCAAAGACTGACAATCTCCTGGTTGTAGGTGCTCCCTTTCAACTGAATTAATAGTGACCCAACTAAATCACTTCATTCTGTGAAGCCCTTCTCCAGGGTCTCTCATAATTCCTCTATTGATGTCAACCACTCCTCCCAAACTCCCAGAAAAATCACAAAAGGCCAGGGATTGCCTTTGAAACCAGCCATGTTAAATTCACATAAGAAGGGATTCCTGCTGCTGCATATTGACTCAGAAGACTACAAATTAATAGTACCTAAGTTGGATTGTATTTTATTTATGTTTTCTCTGGTTCAGAGGCACTTTGGTGCTCTGTGGCTTGAAGATCATAAGTTGAACACTTTTTCTCTAGAATACTTGACTTTGAGTTAGTCAATAAGCATTATTTATTTTGTTCCCAATGAATGACTTGGTCAGTCTCCACTGTCAGCTGAAACTTGCTTGTACCAACCATGTACATGTCTACTGACCTTTGGGTAGCTTGCAAAATTATTTGAAGGTTTGCTCCTTGAACCCATATGTCATCATCAAAAGAATTTTTTAAAAGACCTTTTTTTAGTCTAATAAAATCTGCTCTCCAACTCCTATTCAATTCTGGACTCAGTTCATCATCCAAATAATGGGTTTCAGTATTTGGTACAAAATGTTAAACCATATTACATAAATGAGAAATACTATCCCTGTAGCATGGAGTCAGAACCCATGGACTCCCGAGGGAGGAACCCTATATACATGGACACATACTCATATATATTTATATATACATGAAAAAATTTTTAATTCAAAAACATTACAGATTCAATTAACTGTAGTAGCCTTCAGGAAGTCTTCCATAATTGAACGAGTTACACATAAAAACTATGATAAATTGAAAGTATATTTGAAATATGTAGTTCGAGTGAACACTTCATTTTTAATTGCATTCTACTTACATAACTAAAAGGCCTAAATTAGAGCATAATCATGCTTCTAATGATTTTGCACTATTTTTCAAACATAAGGACGTTCCTAATGGGCAGCTAAAGGTGTTAAAATGCTTATGCTTTGGGACCTAGATAATTAATGTATAAATTAAACCTGCATTTTGTGCATTTATTTACATAAATATGAGAAGGAGGCTAAAGCCAAGTTTGCCTCAGTATTCTATTTTAGTATTAATTTAGTGGGAAAATTTATACACTTTAATAGTATGGTGGTAAACAAAGTGTCTTGCATCTAGTAGGCATTTAATAATTGTTCAGTGAATGAATGAGTGAATGCATAAACCAACCACACATGAATGGCAAATTTTTTCAAAGAATTAAATGATCACATTTCAAAACCTCTACAAGGAAATGTAGAGCCTTGGAAAAACCAAGACTGTGTATTACAGGAGAGCTTAGTAAGACAAAGCAATATTTATTAAATCTAAGTGAAATTAAGAGGCAGTCTAGCAGAAAGCCTACTGGACTAGAAGTTACAAACATTGGTTTCCAGTCCTGGCTGAGCCTAGGTACTTGTCTGCTTATATTCAGAACTCATTAAGGACAGAGTAATTAAACTAGCATTGGGTATGGTTTGCTTGGCTCAAGCTACTGCAGATGACAGCTACTTCTCTTTTTGCTAAGTCTATAAAAGCAAACAAATTGATCCACCAGAACTAGTCTGGAGGTCCAGAGACATTTGAACCCAGGACAGAGACCAGGGGAATGCCCTTTGCTCCTTGGATTGTTTCTTTTCTTTTCTTTTTTTTCTTTTCTTATTTTTCTTTTCTTCTTTTCTTTTCTTTTCTTTTCTTTTCTTTTCTTTTCTTTTCTCTTCTTTTCTTTTCTTTTCTTTTTTTTTTGGTGGGGGAGATTTGTTTATGAGCACAGATTCCAAAAGGCCACTTATATCCCCACTCAATTCCCAGTTTGTTCCATATATCCCTGAAGAGGCAATAAGTAGCCAAACTTCCCAGAAAAGAAAGATGACAACAGCTGAAGGTCATGGAAGAGTAACAAGAGTACCTGTACACTCATCCTTGGCTCAAGATGGAGATTCCTTGGAGAAAAATAAAGAGCCCATAGTAACACAATGCACATCCTAAAGCCTCATATAAATATAACTCATTACGTTGAAAGGCAGTGTATCTGATGGAAGGATCCCTGCACTTGGGAGGTCAAAAATGGGGACTTTAAGGAGATCAGCCTTGATACTACTAGCTATGAGACTTCAGTCAAGCTACTTAACCTTTCTGCATCCCAATTTCTTCACCTGGAAAATGAGGACAATACCAATATTACAATTGTTTCGCAAGGACATTACAAGGAAAAGTCCTTTATAAGCCACAGAGTCCTATTTTTATTTTTGTTTTAAAACTCTTATCTTATGTCTTAGAACCAATGCTAAATAAATTAGTTCCAAAGCAGGTGATGAATGCTAGCGAACTGGAGTTAAGTGACTTGCAGGGGGTCACATAGCTAGGAAGTTCTGGAGCCATATTTGAACCCAGTACATCCCATCTCCAGCCCCACTCTCTATTTACTGAGCCCCCTAACTGCTCCAAAGTCTTATTCCTTTTATAGGCTATTATAGGAAGATAGGCCCTGTGGCACTGAAGGAGTTCTCTTTAAAAACACACAGCTAAGGAAAGATTCTATATGAAGAATTCTCTAATGGAGGAATTTCAATCCTTTTATACTGTTATTACAAGCCATGGCATGAATTGATTGATAGAATTTCCTTTGTCAAGGCTCTGATTATAGGAAATTTCCTACTAATAAGTATACATACATAAATATATATATATATATATATATATGGGTATGTGTATATATCTGAAAATAGAGATATAACATTAAGGGGGCAGTTAATGAGGAAAGAAACATATATGTATGTCATAAATTATACATATATATATATATATATCATATATGCTTTTGCAGTCAGAAAGACCTGAGTTCAAATATGACTGCAGATATTTACTGACTCAGGTCTTTCTGACTGCAAAAGCATATATGATATTGCCTCAGTTTACTCATTTATAAAATAGTCTGCAAGAAGAAATGGCAAACCACATCTTTGCCAAAAAAAAAAAATCCAAATGGCATCAGACAACTGAAAAACAAGAAATCTCTCTCTAATTCCCAATCCATCACTCTTGCCATCACCCCATGCTGCCTCTAATGATCATGGCTCTTGTTTAGGGAGATTAATCAGAGTCAAATGATTTACAAGAGGCAATGGGAATTGCACTAGAGAAATTAATTAGAATACTACCAAGATGTCCAATGGGAATAAAAAGGAGCAAAGGAGAACTAGCCAGAATGAAAGACAAAATTAGGATGTGAATGAACAATTTACAGAAAAGATAAACTTTGTCGGGCTACTTTCCTGTATGGTCCTTTAGAAAGTAGTTGATTCTTTAAAAGCAAATAAACAAAAAGCTTCCTCCATCCAAACTTTCCTCTAGCTGACTAGAGACTAAGTGAATATTGCAGAGTCCTCCTGAGTGAGCCTGCTCTCATTTTTATCTCCTCTGCACCCTGAAGTCACCCAGGCAATGGTATGGGAAGGCTTCAAGCACAAATGGAAACTGATACTCTGAATTTGCACTCTCTTTTTAATGAGTTTTAATTCACGCCTCTCACAGTTAGGGCCTTTTATTAGCGACTGTAAATCTCAGACAGGCAAGAAGTCATGAGATTCTGCAATTACCTTGTAAATTAGTTACTGGTAATGAAACAGTTGTTTAGTTTGTTGAGGGGCTGGGATTGGGAGGGATTTTGGTGTTGAAATAATTATTGAACATTACTGAACCAAATAATTAAACTGTGCTGTAAAATTGCGGTTATGGTAATATTCACATCATCATTTGTTTTGTTTCCCCTAATCTAAATTATGATTTTTGTTATTGCTTTGTGGAGCTACAGTATAACAGTCAAAACTGAAATTAAAACCCATGTGCCAAAGTTATACAAGGGAAGGAGAATATGATCCACTAGCAATTACTTACTGTGGATATTATCACTAAGCTCTTAAATTCCCATTTTTAAGTTAGCTGGGAATGCATCAACTAACTTGTGAGGTTTTTTTTCCTCTCTAAAGCAATGTTTTTAATGGGATAGAGAAGTTCCCATGTGGCTATTCATCCTGCCACCAATTCAGATCGGTAACTTACCTGTAATTTACAATTTTAGAGATTTGCTTAGGTCACTAAGAGCTTATATGACTTATTCACTGATCCATAGTCATATGTTCTGGAGACAGGACGTGAGCTCAGACTTTCAGCATTCTACCGTATCCTCTCTCCTAAGGAAAGTTGCAGTGGAGTTTTTTGTTCAGTTCTGGCTTCTACATTTTAGGATGGATATTGAAAGTAAGAGAACCCAATCCAATTCCAATCCAAAATTCCAATCCACACTCAGAATCATTCTAAAAGCTGAATGAACTTGAGCAAGTCACTTAACTTGTATAATTCAGTTTCCTCAACTGTAAATTAGGGATAATAATGATGCCTACCTCCAGGGTTGTTGTAACTACTGAATAAGATAATCTTTGTAAGCTCTTTGTGCATCACTGGCACATAGTAGGCATTTAATAAATGTTTGTTTACTCTCTTCTTTCCTTAAATATTTACAAGGTTTTATTCATTAAGTACATATTTATTAAGTGCCTACTGTGCATAAGGCACTGGGCTATGGGGAAAGGGAAGAGTGGGGAATAACACAGTATTTAATGGCTGTCAGAACAAAAATATATACTAAATAAATAAAGAGCATTACAAACTAAAAGGGAAGTGGAAAAGGCTAGTGTAAAAGAAAAAATAAAATATTTTCTGCCCTCAAGAAGCTTACATTTCAGGGGGGGGGAGATAATTATTGACTCAAATAGAAAATACAAAATAATTATACTTTCTGCCTCTAGATCTATGATCCTCTCTGTAAACCATCCATCCCTGACTTTTTTCCTTTTACTCACAAATCCTTTCTTATTCACTGTTGCCAAGTCCTTTTTATCTCTGCAATATCACTTACATGCATTCTCACTGTCATGATTCACATATCCACAAGTGTAAATTCCATCTTCATTATTACATCAAAGTAATTGTGTGTGTGTGTGTGTGTGATAAAAATGAAGAAACAAGGGCAAATAGGTAGCTCAGTGATATGAGAGCCAGTCCTGGAGGCAGGAGGTGCTGGGTTCAAATCTAGTCAGATACTTCCTAGCTGTGTGACCCTGGGAAAGTCACTTAACCCCCATTGCCTAGCCCTTACCACTGTTCTGCCTTTGAACCAAAATACAGAATTGATTTTAAGATGGAAGTAAGGGCTTAAAAAAAGAATCAGGGGAAGGGGCTGGGGAGAGAGACGAAATATTTCTCTTAGGAAGTAGCCCTTGAGTGGATCCTTGAAGGGAGCTGGTCAGAAATAAGAAGGAAGAGCTTTTCAGACAGACAGAGGAAGAGACCTTTGCCAAGGCACAGGGCTACATGGTGGTAGAATGCTGTGGAAGGGGAGCAGCAATGCCAGCCAGTCTTGCCTAGAAGAGAGCTTGTGTGAAATGCTGTAAAGGATCATCAGACTGGAAAGATCAATTGGAGCCAGATGGTAAAGGGCTTTAAATGTAAAACAGGGGAGTTTGTCATTTTATCCTGGAAGCAAGAGTGAGCCATTGGAGCTTTTTAAGCAGGGAAGTGACAACATTTGATGAGGGGAGTGGGCGGTAGCTAAGGAGAGGGGAATTGGAGAAGAGGGAGGCTCAGTATAGGTTCAGCAGTTCAGGTGGCAATGGAGAGAAGGGCATTGTTATATAAGGTGCTACTGAGAAAGCCCCCAGCAAGGGATTGGATGGAAGGGGTAAGAGAAGGTGTCAGGTGAGAGTAACACCCAAGTGCCAAAGGTAAGTGACTAGAATTAGGTTGTTAGACCCAAAAGAAATAGGGCAATTAGGAGAACAGGAGATTTAGGGTTCTGTTTTGAACAGGAGGAGTCAGATATACTTATGGAAAAAACTAATTGAACCCATGAAAATTGTTGCAGTCACACTTTAGAGAAAAGGGGTTCAAGGAAGAGCGTGGTAGTATAGCCACACATAACCAGCTGGTAAGATGTGGCTTAGCTCTTGCCCTTCCAAAGGCTGAGAAGGATCTGTTTTACAAGCAGGAAACAGAATGTCAGAAACACTCAGAGAGGAGAAAGTAAGGAGAAGGAAAGGTGATCAGCAAGGTCAAATGATGCAGAGAGGTTAAGAAAGATGGAGACTAAAAAATGCCATAAAAAATCAACAAAGGCTGGAAATATTGGAAAAAAACTGTGCAGCTTCCTGGTAAGGTGAAGACAGGAGAAAGAAAGGTAAGAAAGTAGAGGCAAAGAGTGAAGAAATCCTTCCCCCCCCCCCCAGGAGTTTAACTGTGAAAGTTGGGAGAGATAGACAACAAAAGCAAAAGGGAAGAGTCAATTTAAGGATTTTTTTACACTTTTAAGTCTGGCTGACAGGTGTAGGAAGCAAGGAGGAAGGAAACAAACGGATGAGAAGGAGTTAAAAATTAGGAAGAGAGGAGATCATTGAAGAGGCAAGAGATATGAAAGAAGAGGATCAAGGGCAGATAGAAGGGTGAGCTTTGGTAAGGTGAACCAATTCTGACTCTGAGACTGGAGAAAATTAGAAAATGGGGAATGCTACTGCAGAGCTTTGAGGAGTGAAACTGGGGAAAAGAGGAAATTCATGATGGATGGCATCAATTTTTTTCAGTAAAGAATGGGGCAAGGTCATTTGATAAGAGACAGTGGAGATATTCTTACACCTTAAGCCTCTTATTGCTGTGAACAGAATTTCATCCACTTCATCATAAACTATCCATCTCTATCTTTGTCAACCGATGCTCTCACCCTTTTCTTTTGCTAGTCCAAATTAGCCATCCGCCGTCAACCCCCCAACTCTAAGCTAACATGGTATCTGTAACCACCATTACAATCCATCACCAGTCCCATACTGGAAGTCTTCCTAGGCTGATAGAACCTGCCTGCATTGAGGCTCCTGAAAACTTAGGTTGCTTTTACAACATGGTGAGTCACAAAGTAGGATTTTTTATTGAGGCTGTCATTCAAAAACAACGAAATTCCCAGCGGGGTGGAAATACTGCACTGTGAATATGATAGATGAGATTCTAAAGTGGTCATCTTTTTCTGCTCAATCATGGTTTCCCTCTGTAATATTCTTTTTCGTATTCTCTCTCTTGGTTCATTCAGAACTACAGAGATAATGTCTACTTCCACTCAGTTTCCTGCCACTGGCGCTATTGTAAAAGCAGAGAAGTAGGGGGTGTCTGGAGAAGGCAAATAAAAACATTGTTTTTTTTTACTTTGAAAATTTTATTTAATTAATTTAGAATATTTTTCTATGGTTATAAGATTCATGTTCTTTGCTCCCCTCCCCCCAACCCCTTCCCATAGCCTATTCCACTTGTAAAAACAACATTGTTGAGGGGACTGTCATCCTGTATTAAAAAAAAAAGGGGGCAATGATTCTGGAATCAAAAGACCTGGGTTCAAATTTTGCCTCAGATGCTTTCTATCTCTCTGATCTTGGGCAAGTCATTTCTACATTGAATCTCATCTTCTTCATTTCTGAAATGAGTGGATTGAACTAGCTGGTCTCTGAAGTCCTTTCTGACTCTAGCTTTATAATCCAGCGATCCTTCTCAACCTCAACCTTTACCCTCTCCTGTGCCTCATAATCCCTTCCTTATTATTTATATTTATTTCACAAAATGTTTTCTAATTACATAAATAATTTTTAAAATAATTATTGAAGAAAAAATTTAAGTTTCAAATTCTCTTCCTCATTCCCACCCTCCTCCTGGAGAATGTAAATTGATATTGGATATACATGTAAAGTAATGAAAAACATTTCCATATTAGCCATGTTGCAGAAGAAAACAAATAAAACAAAAATAAAGATAGCAAAAAATAATTCCACTTCAATCGCCATTCAGAGTTCAAATCAGTTCTCTCTCTGCAGATGGATAGCATTCTGTATCATGGGTCCTTTGAAACTGTCTTGAGTCATTGTCTTTATCAAAGTAATTAAGTCTTTCCAAGTTGGTCAGTCTTACAATATTGTTATGTGTGCACAATGTAGTTCCAATCATTCACATTGTATCAGTTCATTAAAGTATTCCTGGATTTTTTTCTGAAACTATCTTGTTCATGATTTCTTATAGCACAATCATATTCCACCACGATTATATGCTATGACTTGTTCATCCATTCCCCAGTTGTTGAGCATCTATTCAATTTCCAAAAGAACTACTAAAAATATTTTTGTGCAAAAAGACCCTTTCACTTTATCATTGATTTCTAGGGAATAAAGGCCCAGTAGTGATAAATTATTGAGTTTCTAAAGGTATATGCAGTTTGGTAAACCTTTGATTATAATTCCAAATCATTCCCCAGAATGGTTGAAATAGTTCACTACCCCACCAAGAGTGATTTAGTGTTCCAATTTTTCCACATCCATTCTGGTATGTCATTTTCCTTTTCTGTTATTATAGCCTATCAGAGAGGTGTGATGTATTTCAGAATGTAAAAAAAGTTTGTATTTCCCTAATCAATAATGATTTAGAACATTCTGTGACTATTAATAGCTTTGATTTCCCCCCCTCTAAACTTACCTGTTGATATTACTTTGACTATTTATCAACTGGGGAATGACTCCTATTCTTATAAATGTGAACCAGCTCTCTATATATTTGAGAAATGTGGCCTTTATTAGAGAAACTTGCGGCAAAAAAAATCCCACCCCCCCAGCTTCCTATTTTTCTTCTAATTTCAGTGATAGTAGCTCTGGTTGTACAAAGTTTTAAGTTTTTCATGTAATAACAATTATCTATTTTATATTCAATAACCTTCTCTTTCTCTTGTTTGGTCATAAACTCTTCCCTTATCCATAGATTTAAAAGGTACATTTTCCATTCTTCTCTAATTTACTTATTTTATCCTTTATGTCTAAATCATTTATCTATTTTTACCTTACCTGAGTATACACTGTGAGATGTTGGTTAATGTCTTGTTTCTGCTGAACTGTTTTCCAGTTTTCTCAGAAATCTTTGTCAAATGTTGAGTTCTTACCCCCAAAGCTTAGATCTTTGAGTTTAACAAAGACCAGATGACTGTGGTCTTTTACTATTGTGTATTGTATACCTAGTCTATTCCTCTGATCCACCATTCTATTTCTTAACCAGTACTAGATTATTTTGACGATTGCCTCTTTATAATATAGTTGAAATCTGGAACTACTGGGATACCTTCCTTTTCCATATTT
This sequence comes from Monodelphis domestica, assembly GCF_027887165.1. Lineage (NCBI taxonomy): Eukaryota > Metazoa > Chordata > Mammalia > Didelphimorphia > Didelphidae > Monodelphis > Monodelphis domestica. Next base: position 176,843,623 of record NC_077233.1, on the reverse strand, counting down.
TTAATTAATTCCCTTAATATTTTGAACCTTTTGTTTTTTTAGATAAATGATACCATTAGATTTTTTTGTGTGTTTTGACTGATATGGCATTAAGTATCATACTTAGGAAGGATTGTCATTTTTATTATTTTGACTCAGCCTACCCATGAACAATTAATGTTTCTCCAACTGTTTAGTACTATTTCTATTTCTTGAAAAATGTTTTGTAATTGTGTCCATATCATCTCTGTGATTTTCTTAGCAGGTAGAATGCCAAGTATTTAATATAGTCTCTGATTATTTTAATGGAATTTTTGTTCTAGCTTTTGCTGCTGGGTTTTGTTGGTTGTATATAAAAATGCTGAAGATTTATGCAAGTTTATTTTATATCATGTAACTTTTCTGAAGTTGTTGATTATTTCTAGTGTTTTCCTTGATTCTCTAGGATTCTCTGAGTATACTATCATGCCATATACAAAGAATATTAGTTTTGTTTTCTCATTGTCTATTTTTATTCATTCAATTTCTCTTTCTTGTCATTGCTATAGTTAGCATTTATAGTATAATAACTGAATAATAGTGGTAATAATGGACATCCTTGTTTCACTCCTGATCTTATTGGGAAGGTTTCAAATTTATTCCTATTATAGATAATGCTTGCTCTTGGTTTTAGATTAATACTACTTATCATTTTAAGAAAGATTCCATTGATTCCTAGGCTTTCTGGTGTTTTTAATAGGAATGGATGTTATGGTTTGTCAGATGCTTTTTCTATACCTATTGATATAATTATATGAGAGTTTTCCTAATATTGAACTAGCCATTAAGGAATTGCTCTATAGTTCTCTTTCTCTGCTTTTTCTCTCCATGGCTTAGGTATCAGAATCATATTTATATAATTAAAAGAATTTGGTCAAGCTTCTTTACCCATTTTTCAAATGGCTTTTAAAAATTGTATTGGGATTAATTATTCCTTAAATGTTTGGTAGAATTCTCTTGTAAATCCATGTTATTCTTGGGAGCCAAACTAGATTATATTGTTCCCGAAACTCAGTGGTTATTTGCTTTTTCATATCTTAGACTATTTTGTGCTTGGAATGCTACCTCCCATCATCCCTATGTTTTAGAATTTTCAGTTTTCTTCAAGGATCAGTACAGAATTCTCTCCTTCTTACTTAATTTCTTTCCAACTTATATTTTATACAATCACCAAAAAAAGTTAAAAACAAGTCTGACTGCATTCTTTGTGAAGTTTTGAAAAGAAGTGAATTGAGTGAAGATGATTTAATAATGGTTGAGAGTTACCAGATCGATTGACTTTCCTCCAGTCTTAATTAGTGAATCTCTAGAATGTAATTCTCAAAAGTGTGGTCCACAGATCAGTGGAAGTTCTGAGACCTTTTCAATGACTACTTGAGGTCAAAACTGATTTTATAATGATATAAAGGTGTTCACCTACCAAAATACTCCACCCATGTCCAATTATGTATCAGTGTGAGGTCATATTTCCTTCATGTATTGCAACCAAAACAACATGTCTCAATAAATTAAATGTAGCTATGAAAATCCCACTGTTTTCTAGTAAGCCACACATTAAAGAGATTTGAAAAAAAGGAAAACAATACAATTCTTACATTTTTTATATTATGTTTACATGCAATGCATTCATTATGGCTTTTGAAAATGAATTTTTTAAACATTAGTGTTTTAATTTGTTATATGGTAAATATAAATAGGTATAATCCACCTAAGCAAAAGCTCTTGGGCACTTTTTAGAAGGATAAAAGGGTCCTGAGTAAAAAAAAAGTGAGCACCTCTCTCATGTAATCTGCATGAAATTAGATTAGAAACTAGGGAAATAATGGAATGAGAAAATAATTTATTCACACTTATTTTTGAATGAAGTTTGGTCTAAAAGAGTTGCATAATAGGGAATGTAAAATGCATATTTAACCAGAGACTTTTCCTAAATCAAATTAGTGTGATTATATGCCTGGCTCACAAAAGAGCTAAAATATGACTTCCAGATCTTAGGAATATAGGAAAAAATTTCAGTTTTGGAGGCAGAGAAAGGTTCTAAATTGGGCATTTGAGCAGCCTGGGTTAAGTTTGTTTGTTCCCTCACCCACACTTGGCATGGGAGAGTGTGTCCTGCTACTCCCATGTCCCCAAAATCTCTGTGGATATGGGATTGGGGGATTAACTCTGTACTTGACCTAGAAATTCTCTTCAATTAGATGCTTTCACTTTGAGTTATATTCTCTGATTTGTCAGGATAAAATAAAAATACTTTTTGGGAACATGAGAGCAAGACTTGAGCATGGGTATAGCATTTAAGGGTCCACAATAGAGGAAGAAAGACCTGAACTACACATAGTTTTTATTATATAAATAATCTGAATTTTGGTAAAACAACTCACATTTAAGATGGGTTATGAGAGCCACTTTTTAAAAGCAGACTACCACAAAGTTAAAAAAGTAAACTGACTTTGTACCTTAAAAAAGTATTATAATTCTGGGTTTTTTTTTTGTCTATACAATATTGTACATGAGTAAGAGCAATTATTTATCCCTAATAAAGGAGTCAAGACATGTTCAACCTAGTAAGGATTTGAAAGTAGCATGCCTTCTATATTGAAAGCTTTTAACCTACATGGTTTTTGCATGTAGCTTAAATGATCATATTTATATGCTATGAAGACAGAATTTTCTTTCTTTTTTAAACTTTGTATATATTTTTCCATGTTTCCATGATTCATTTTCTTTCCCTCCCCTCTTCCATCCCCCATCCCAGAGCTGACAAGCAATTCCATTGGGTTGTACAAATGCAAAGACAGAATTTTCTAATGTTAAAATACATTCATTTATGAAAAAGTGTCCAATGTGCCACCTAGTTGTCCCCTATGACTGGGATATCGAGATAGCACAGTGGATAGAAGGCCAAGAGTTGGGAGAAGCCCCGTTCAGACGTATGTGTGACCCTGAGTGAGTCGCTTAACCCTGGTTGGCTAGTCCTTGCCCTTCTTAGAGTTGTTCCTAATAGAGAAGGTAAAGAATTTAGGGAAAAAAAAGTCTTGGGACATATTACAAATTAGTGAAGCTCTTCCAACTTAATTCAATTCAACACGCATGTACAAAGCACCTCGTAGGTAGGTACAAGCTGCAGGGCCAGGTGCTAATGAAGCAAAGTGCCCTACCTTGGCAAAGCTAACACTCTGTAGGAGGATACAGGAAGAGCACAGATATGTCAATAAAGAATATATAAAGAGATTTAAATAGGAGAAAGTTCTAATAACTGGGCAGTGACAGGAAAAGTCTTGGGCAGGAATTGCTTTTGTCTTTATATCTCCAGGGTTCAGCACAGTGACTGGCATCTAGTAAGTGCTTAAAACAGGCTTTTTTCTCTTTCTCTTAAACCTATACTTTCCGTCTTTGAATTGATAATTAGTTTTGGTTCTAAGGCAAAAGAGCAGTAAGGAGGAGGCAACTAGGGTCATGGCTACAGAGTTTCTAAGTCAAATTTGAACTCAAGACCTCTCATCTTGGGGGCTGATTCTCCATGCACTGAGCTGCCTAAGAAATGCTTTTTGACTGATTGTTGAGCAAGGGGACCAATGAACTGACCTTTGCTGGAAGGAAAGGATGCTAGAAATGGACAGAGCTGCCACCATCACAGTCTTGAGCAGGGCTGCGTGGTCAGCTGTGATGAGAAGAGATGTTTAGTCCTCCCGGTTTAATCGGGCTTCCTGCCTGCCCTGCACATTCCAGACTGGAATTAGCACACATTACTTACATTTAGAACCTTCTGTAGGCTAAAATTGGACAGCTTTATGGGGAATTCCCCCTGGAAGTGTTCCTCCTGGTTAAGATAGAATCATTAAATAAAGCCTCACCAAAAAAGCAGTTGTTGAATTAAAGAGATAAATATAATACAGACTTTTAAGAGAAGGCTTCTGGAAGTTTTGGAACATTGACCTTTAAATATTTTCCTGAAACTAATTATTCCTAAGGGTCTCTTTATTTTTTTCTAGCTTTTTTTTTTTTTGGTATGAAAATCACTGTGTGCACCAAAGGTCATCATCTCGAAATTGTCTATTCTGTTAACAAAGCTATCTGTGTTTTTTGTCTTTTGGACATGTTTTTGTTTAAATGAAGGGTGTGAATGAAAGGTATGAGTAGAGATGTGGATAATAGACATTGATTGGAGCTCTCTCTTCTCTCTCTTTTCTTCCCCCCATTTGTAGGCCCATTAAAAGCTTTCTATTACCACATAACTAGAACAGATGCACTTCCATATTCTTACATAATAGCTCCTAACTTAAAGTCCATCAGTTTCCCCATCAACAAAATGAAATGCTACAGGGAGATAGTTTGCATTTCCATTGTGTAATGAGAAGAAATTGAATATATAAAGAACTATGGGACATAAGGTAAACAAAGATATTTTTAATACAAAGAGAAATAGATATACACAGAAAGACAGAAGAAGGAGAAAGAGATGAAAATATTGTAAAGAAATAAAGGATCAAGCAGTGAGGTAGTACAATGGAAGACCTGCATTTGGGAGACCCTGGGTTCAAATTTGGCCTCAGACTCTGGCTGGCTATGGGACTCTAGGCAAATCATTAATCTCAATTGCCTAGCTCTTTCTGCTGTTCTGCCTTGGAATGGATACTAACACAGAAAGTAAGGGATTAAAAAGAAGGGAAAAAAGAAAGGAAAACTAGAGGTTTGGGACCATTGAATCCCCTCTATACCCTCTCAAAGATTCTTTGATAACTGGTGCTTTCCTGTTTTCTCTCTTGTTCTTCCACAGTATTTTCCACTTCATGAAGGAGCTATTGGCACATTAGATAGAGTGGGAGTCGAGAAGACTTGAGTTCAAATTTAGCCACCAATGTTTACAGTGTGACCCTGAACAAATCACTTTATATATTCTTTGTTGACTTGTCTGTGTTAAAATGGGAATGATAACAGTCCTATTTTTGAGGATTATTGAGTCACAAATGAGATAATGTCTGTAAAAAGTGCCCATTAACAAATTTAATAAATGTTAACAAAATTAACACAGCACCTGCACATACTTGGTTCTATATAAATACTATTTTTCTTCTTTTCCCTTCTCCATCTCTAATATTTTTATTATCAGAATAGACAGCATTAAAAAAGGAGTTGAAGGTTTTGAACTTGGTTAGGTAATCTGCAAGGATGCAATCACTTAGAAAGTTGATGAACCTATTAGTATAAAGTATTTAGTGAAGCAAGTTATTCCAGAGGGAGGTACTATCATTTAATTTGATTCAGCTAGTATTTGTTAAGTAAAACTTTGTAAAACTCTGTACTAGACACTAGAGATACTCTTAAAACACAACAAAAGTCTGTGATTTCATTGTTGAAAATAAGATTTCTCCAACATTAAACCTCAACCATTTGCATCGCCAGTGCTTTGAAGTGGAAAGTGCTTAATAAATGCTTCATTCATTCATTCAATATACATATAAATGGTTTATGTCTTAACAGAATTCCCCTCCCCAAGGGAGTTGCATGGTTGTACAGATAAATTCTTTGAGCAGGGGTTAGATCAAAGGGTCTAAGGTGAAATTTCAGAGGGTCCATGAACTTAGATGAAAAAAATCTATATTTTCACTAGCCTTTTATTTCCTTTGTAATCCTATATTTTTATTTCATTCATTTAAAAACATGATTTTGAGAAGGGGTCAATGCAAACTTAATACTTGTTTTGCAGAAAATGTTTACATTGATCTGAAGCCTGAAAAGCCCTTTAAAAAGACCTAATTGGACCAGTCCAATGGTAAGTGATAAACCAATTTGTGTGAATTAAATATCTAGGGGATCTCCAACCAGTCCAGTCCTGGAAAGACTCACATCTGTGGTCTGCCAGCAGGGCAGGCCAGATTCCTGATCAATGAAAGTCATGGAGGTCATGGGAATATGACAGATGGAGGCTGCAGGCCAATCAAAGGATCCAGGAAGGGGCTCAGAGGAGGTTTTTTTTTTTTTTTAAATATTTTATTTGATCATTTCCAAACATTATTCATTGGAGACAAAGATCATTTTCTTTTCTCCCTCCCCCCTACCTCTTCCATAGATGACGCCCTGCGATTCCTTGATTTGAACCCATTTCCATGTTGTTGGTATTTGCATTAGGGTGTTCATTTAGAGTCTCTCCTCAGTCATATCCCCTCAACCCCTGTAGTCAAGCAGTTGCTTTTTCTCCGTGTTTTTACTTCCACAGTTTGTCCTCTGCTTGTGGATAGTGTTTTTCTCCTAGATCCCTGCAGATTGTTCAGGGACATTGCATTGACACTAATGGAGAAGTCCATTACATTCGATTGTACCACAGTGTTTCAGTCTCTGTGTACAATGTTCTCCTGGTTCAGCTCCTCTCACTCTGCATCACTTCCTGGAGGTTGTTCCAGTCTCCATGGAATTCCTCCACTTTATTATTCCTTTGAGCACAATAGTATTCATTCCATCACCAACATGTACTACAATTTGTTCAGCCATTCCCCAATTGATGGGCATCCCCTCATTTTTCAGTTTTTGGCCACCACAAAGAGTGCAGCTATGAATATTCTTGTACAAGTCTTTTTCCTTATTATCTCTTTGGGGCACAAACCCAGCAGTGCTATGGCTGGATCAAAGGGCAGACAGTCTTTTATCGCCCTTTGGGCATAGTTCCAAATTGCCTTCCAGAATGGTTGGATCAATTCACAACTACATCAGCAATGAATTAATGTCCCTACTTTGCCACATTCCCTCCAGCATTCACTACTTTCCTCTGCTATCATGTTAGCCAATCTGCTAGGTGTGGGGTGATACCTCAGAGGAGGTTTTAAAAGCCATCTCAGCCTGCTTGTGGTTCTCTTGGCCCCCTATCCCTCTCCCTGCTCTCTCACTCTCTTGGTCATTCTCTCAGGGGTCTATGGTCTCTTTTAGGCTGGAATCCTGGACCTTATCTTTCTTTTAAGTTAGAAAGGCTGGAAATCTTATTTTTCCTTCCTTCCTTCCTTCCTTTCTTCTTCCTTCCTTCCTTCCTTCCTTCCTTCCTTCCTTCTTCCTTCCTTTCTTCCTTCCTTCCCTCTTCTTCCTTCCTCCCTTCCTTCCTTCCTTCCTTCCTTCCTTCCTTCCTTCCTTCTTCCTTCCTTTCTTTCTTTCTTTCTTTCTTTCTTTCTTTCTTTCTTTCTTTCTTTCTTTCTTTCTTTCTTCTTTCTTTCTTTCTTTCTTTCTTTCTTTCTTTCTTTCTTTCTTTCTTTCTTCTTCTTTCTTTCTTCCTTTCTTCCTTCCTTCCTTCCTTCCTTTCTTCCTTCTCTTCCTTCCTTCTTTTTCTTTCTTTCTCTTTACTAAAATACTTATATTTTAGTATAAAGTCTCTAAGATTAATTTTTATTCATAACAAACTGAAATACAAAAAGTTTGAAGTAAGTAAAAACAATAAAAATAAAAGCATAGTGACTTAGAACCAGCATTGTTTTTAAAAGGAAATTTTAGCTGTGAGACAACAACTCAGTGTCGCATGGAGTAACTCAGTCATTGTGGGGCCATGTACCCAAGGAAAATTGAGTCCATGACAAAAAAAAAGATGAGGCTATGTTAGAGGTAGTATTTTAATCTAATTTATCTTCTTGTCTTCAACACCAGCACTTTATGCGCTAACCCAAGTTATTTTAGACAAAGACAAAAAACAAAAATGAAAATTCTCTTTAGGAGCTCACATTATATTTTATATTAATATCATCTGATATGATTATAGTAATAATAATAAGATATACAAAGTCCATGATGATTTACAAAATTATTTCCTCTTAAGGGTCCTATCAAATATGAAAGCTCATTGTTAAGATTTTAAAATAATGCAATATAACACAAGAAAATTATCAATGTAAGAGGGACAATAAGGTAACTGAATGGATGGAGAGCTAAGCATATAGATAAGGGGTCCTGGATTCAACTTTAATTTCAGACATTTCCTAGCTATATGACCATGAACAAGTCATTTAACCCCAGTTGCCTATCCCTTTCCACTCTGTTGCCTTGGAACCAAAATTTAGTATTGATTCTAAGACAGAAGTTTGTGTTTTTAATGAAAAGTAATAATAATAATAAATGGAAGAAAAAATGAAAACTTGAAAAAAGTCAGCCTTGAGCTAGCATTATTGGTAATGTAGAAAAATGCAGTAATCTTTCTAACCCTCAATAAAGATTTTAGCAAGATGTGCTTTTTGTTTTTTGACATAGTGATAGGAATGCCAATTAAAAAAATAGATCTGTGATTTTATTGACATTGATAATATCTGATGATGAATATTTTGTTCATCTTTTAGTCTTAGTGAGTTACCTGTGCACAGAATGGTTAAGTTACTTGTCTAGAGTCAGGTCAGTATGTCTCAAAGGTTGGATTTGAAATCAGGTCTTTCTGAATGTGAAGTCATAGATATTCATTTTGTCAAGTTGCTTCTTTACTATAATGATAAGGCTAAAAAGAATAAATTTAGTAAGCATTAGCAAAAGAAACAAAATATTCAAATAACCATTGATAAACAAAATAAATGAAAACGTTTCATTTACATTAAAAATACAACAAATAACTAACAGTAAGAAAAAGTACAAGTTAAAACCTCCCTGAGGTATCATGTAAAATGGTGGAGGAACTATTGGAAAGCAAATTATTGAAGCTATGAATTGGTCTAATTATTCTGTGCAAAAATATAGAATTACGAGAGAAAAACTAATAAACTTGTATCCTTTGATCATTACTGGACTTATATACACTAAAGAGGTTAATGACAGAAAACTTCCTTTGAAATCAAAGTAGTTATGTCAATTCTTTTGGAAGGTACCAAAAAAAAAAACCCCCAAGAAGAACAAAAAACCGAAGGATAGTGGAAATTCATAGATTGGAGATTAGTTATGATATAAGTATAATGGCACCATAAAGAAAAAAGAATATGAAAAATTCAAAGAAATATGCAATGACTTGTATGAATTAAGAACCAAAAGAATGATATAAATTAGTACAATATAAATGAAGCAGCCACCAAAAGGTAACATTATTAATGTCAAATACAAAGTCAATGTTTTTTTTTCAAATTACTGAGGTCAAAACACACATTGTTACTTTCTGTTAAAGGATGATAAATTGTCTAAGAAGAATTATAAAATATAAATAAGATGTGAATGACTGATCCAGATCACTGAGTAAAGTAAATGCAAATTAAAACTATGCTGAGGTTTCACTTCAAACTCAGTAAGTTGACATAGATGACAAAAGGCAGAAATGGTCAATGTTGGAGGGGTTGCAAGAAGACAGGAACCCGAATGCACTATTGGTAAAAACTTGAATTAGTTCAATCATTCTGAAAAACAATTTGGAATTATCTGAGAAAAGTCAATAAATAGTCATGCTCTTTGACCTAAAGACCCCACTTCTGAGGCTATATAAATCAAGGAAATGAAGAACAGAAAGAAAAATCCCATATGTAATAAAATATTCAAAGAATGAATAGTAAACCATAAACGTAGGAAGAGATTTGTATTGTAAGTTATAATTATTATATTAAAATTTTATGAGTAAGACTGTACTGAAAGTAAGATTGTTTATTGACAAGTGACTAATGTTTAGAATAAAAAAGTAAATAAAATAATTAAAACAAAATTAAATTTTAAAAAGTTAAAGATGTAATTTTTAAAATTTCATAATCAACACAGAATCCAAAATATAAAAAAACACACAAACTTTATATTCTCTTTCATTGAATTTTCATTTTGCCAGTATCAGAGACAACATTTAGCAGTCACCAGTGAAAATAAATGAAGTTATTATTTTTCTTATAATGTCTGAGAAATACTTATGGGCTTTCCATCATGTCATAGTGGGTCACCTAGGGGACTTGAATCATATTCCACCTATGACACTTCCTTTGATCATGGTCTTAGCCTCTTTAGGCTTCAGTTTTCCCATCTATAAAATGAAGATGATAATATCTGTACTGCCTATTTCGCAAATTTTTTGAGGACTATTTAATATTAAATAAAGGCATTTACACATATTAAAGCATTTACATAAGCAACAAGTATACTAATGATCTGATAATTACCTAAAAATAAATGACTTCAAATTCTACAATTTGAAAGAATGTTTTTAAAGAGACCTATGATTTCACTGGTACAGGATACTACCCGTAGGAAACTCCTATTGTTACAGATCCCCAACTAAAATGAACTAATTGAAAAAATGTGTTTACCATGTTCTTATTGTTCTAAAGCTTGTTTTTTTTTCAACTCGTAGTCTCAGGAATTTGCCTCAAACATTAAAAGGTAAAGTATTTTCCTAGGGACACACAGTCAGTATATGTCAAATGTATAACTTGAATCCAAGTCTTCGTGCTCACATTTTATCTTTTTGAAAGCACATAGAAAAACATTTCGCTTTGAGAACAATCTATTTACCCAATAGCATCAGAATATAACCTGACGGAGAATCTCATTCATTAGTAAACACACAGACACACACATACACACACAATCCTCTTTTAAGCTTAATGTTCTGCTTATTAACAAAAGCTCCAGAATCTCAGCAACATTCATCTTCATCTAGGTCATAGATGAAAAAAAGCTTATGAAAAAAGGGAAATGAAATGAGATGTGTAAATAAGAGAGGAAAATACTTGAATAAGTAATATGTACTTTGTGGGTGGAGGGATAAAGAAGAATCCCTATTATGTGTTCTACCTGTAATAATTCATGATGAATCAAAAAATATTTCAGAAGCCATGATCCCTAATTTCTATCCCCCAGGTCTTTTCCCCTGCCAAATTCAAGTCATGAAATTTAATGAATAATCCTATTAAATTCAATTCAACAAACATATTTCTAAGTGATGTAATGGGTGCACATCAATATGTTAAACGGAGAAGATAAAAAGTAAAATAGAAAAACACAACAAAACAAAAGCAAAAAAAAATACTACTGCTTTGCAAGTCCTCCTTTTTGGTTTCTAGTGTGAATGGAGAGGGGGAGAGAGTCACAACATGTCTGTGTATAAGTCGATACACTTTACATATAAAGTAATTTAAAGAAGATGAGAATGTTAACAACAGGAAATGATAAAAGAACCTTTAGATTAAGAGTATGGAGGTGCAGTAGAAACACATTTCAGACGTAGAGGCTTCCGGCTCAAAGATGTAGCGGTAGAAGATGACAATTTTGTTCAGGAAATAGCTAGCAGTTCAGTTGTGTAGAAACAGAAAAGTATAAGAAGAGAAATAATAAGAAATATGTCTTTAAAAGAAGATGAAATCCAGGACTTTGAAAACCAAGCCTGAGGATTCTATAACTTATCCATGTAGTAAGAGTAGATTTTTGTGCTGGGGATTATTTCTGAATATTTGGACATGATATGATATAATTCTTGACTAGAGGATTTTAATCTTGTTATTTAATTAAGAATCAGAAGAAATGGATCTGTCACTAACTAGATGAATATCAATGAGCACTTGTGAAGGATTGTGCTAACCACTGGGGAGAGAATGAGAAGCAAAACCAATTACTATGCTTTGGGAACATATATTCTAAAATGAATAGTCTTAGCCATGGTGCCAACCTTTTGGAGTGTCCATTTCTTTATTTGCAAAATGAGGTAATTGAAAGAGATGAACTCTAAGATCCCTTTAAACTTTATGATTCAAAATGATTGATTTCTTCCCCATTCCCTTTCTTTGTAAGAGAAGACCAGTCAGAGAGTTAGGAATACCTTGTTTCAAATCTTATTTTAGACTTGTATCAACTGCATACTCCACCTGGCAAAACACTAACTCTCAGTACTGCCAGACCATTTTCTAGGACTGCACAAATCTGCATCTGTTCAGGGTGTTCATGATTTCCTAATACTGATGAAATTATGGCTCAGGAACCAAAAAAAAGTCCTTATCCAAAGAGCCACCCACTATGGTTATCATGGTGGCTACACAGAGTTTGATACAGCATACTTGACTATACCCTATAATAGTTTTTCAACTCTATAACACATTTTGCTGGGCTTCACCCACTCCCAGATGCTCTTGGAGAGCAGAGATTTACATTTACAAAGTTAGTCTAGCTCAGGTTTTGTCTGTATTAAAACTGCAGGGAATATTAAATGGATTTTACTGAGTTTGCTGAAGACATTTTCCAATCTGCACTGAAGCTCTCATCTGATTCAAGACTCCCAACTGCATATTCTCTAAAGTTCCTTTTGCAGACCCTCCCTTGCCTTCCCAATGCCAGGGGGGAATAGTTATCAATGTTAATGGTATTTCTGGGCATGGAGGAAATGCAGGCTACACAACAGGGATTTTTGCTAAAGAGAGATGTGTGTGAATGTGAGGAAACTTGCTACAAATGTTTACTATTCCTGTGGCTGTAAATCTTGAAGAAACTAGCCTTCCAAATCAGATTTGTCTTGATCAGGGTCACTGTAGATTACAGAATGGTGCATGGTAAGTATGGAGTACTGCAATGTGATTAAAAACTACTTCTTCCAATAAGAAATTATATTCCTCAATACAGAGGCAGTCTATAGAGTCAAAGGGAAACTGTGATTTGAGGCAATTATTCGATTTAAGTCCATTTGATCAACAAACATCTGTTTAACACCTACTTCACAGGGAGAAAGAAAGAGAAATATAGAAAGAGGAAGGAAGGAGGGAAGGAATGGAAGAAGGAAGGAAGGAAAGATGGAAGGGAAGGAGGGAGGGAGAGAAATAAGGGAGAAGAAGCATTTATAGAGTATTTACTCTATTCTAGATATTGTGATTACATCTGTGCATAAACTATCAAGAAAGCAACAGTGTCTGCTTTTGAGAATCTTCTATTCTAATAAGATAATGTATAAAGGGGAAGAGGAAGCTTTGTGCATGTAGGGGTGCCATATGTATCAAAGGCATGGTCCAGGGCTGGTGACCTTGAAGTGAAATGTAACCAAGAAATAGTCAAGTTCATATGCCCAAAGGGCTTTTAAAGAATATCACTACTAGGTTTGTACCCTAAAGAGATAATAATGAAAAATGGCTTTACAAAAATATTGATAGCTGTGCTTTGTAGTGGCAAAAAATTGGAAAATGAGGGGGTGTCCGACTGAGGTACAGTTGAACAAATTGGGGTATCTGATGGTGACGGCATATACTGTGCTGTAAGGAATGATGAACTGGAGGATTTCTCTATGAACTGGAAGAACCTCCAGGAACTGATGCAGAATGAAATGAGTAGAACCAAGAGAACACTGTACAAAAAAGTGAAACACTGTGTAACAATCCAATATAATGGACTTCACTACTATAAGGCAATCCTAAGGGACTTATGAGAAAAAATGATATCTACATTGGGAGAAAGAACTGTGGGAGTAGAAACACAGAAGAAAAACAACTTATAATTTGTTGATATGGATAAATGATTGGGGTTTTTGGTTTTACAAGATTGCTCTATTGCAAAAGTGAATACTATGAAAATAGGTATAAGTGATAACATTTGTATAATCCAGTGGAAGTGCTTATTGGATCCGGGGGTGGAGGGGGAAGAGAGGAGGGAAAGAAAATGAAATATGTAAACATGGAAAATATTTTAAAATTAAATTTAAAATTAATTAATTAATAAAATAAAATTTAAACTTTAAATTAAAAAAATAGCCAAGTTCACCTGTCAGCAGCAAACATAAGCCCCAACATTTCCCTAAAAATGATGATAAATTCCATCTCAACATCATCATCCAAACCAAGGCCAAGTATATTCTGTCTTTCTGTGAGATTATAATCCACAATTGTAAACCACAGGACGACTCTAGCATAGCTACTTCCTCCATTCATTTTACTGGAGTGGATATGGTCCTCTCCAACAAACTAGAGGATCCATAAGAGCACACTTGACACAATTATAAGACAAAGTGTAGAACATAGCTGGAAATACCAGCATAATTTGATGTCAGGATCTTGAATGTGTTTGCTTATTGTTCTAATGCAAGCAATCACAGTAGAGAGATGACCCATGAAATAAGAGAAAGAAGAGAGAGGAAAGGACATAAGTATAAGTGAACAATAAATAGTGAAGTTAGTTTGAAAAAGAAATATAATGCTCTTCATATATATTTATAACATCTCTGGCTCCATAGGGTACTGAAACACCAAATTTTTAGTAAACAAGAAAAATTCAATTTAATCACTGATAAAAATCACATATCCAACATGCATTGGGAATTGGTGAAAGTATATATCATTAAAAGTAAAGATGTGGTCAAAGGATAAAAACAATTTCCAAAAGAACTGCAAACTATAAAAGACCATATGAAAATAGTCTCAAAATCAGTACTAGTAACTACAATGCAAATTAAATAACTGGTTTTTACATCATACCCTAAAAAATTGGAAAAGATGAACAAAATAGGAATAGTCAGGTTTAGATGAGTGAATTAAGTTACACACAATTATATTTTATTGATAGATTTTTTTGATTCAATGATTCTGGATATCAATTTGGAATTATGCAATAAAAAGATCTGAACTCAGATCCTATAGTCAAAGATACAATCAATGTATACTAAATAGCTATCCAAATTTTCAAAGCAGAACAGTTTATGATAGTAAAGAACTGGAAATAAAGTGAGCATCCATCAGTGGGGGAATGGATGGAAAGCCTTGGGTACAACCAATCAAACACTACTCTGCTTTTAGAAAGAATGACTTTTGATGAAATGAGAGAAATAAGGGAAGATTACTGACTGGAGGCAGGATGAAATAAGTAGGACAAAAAAACTATGACTGTAGGAACTGGAAAAAATATCTCTAGAAAGAAGATAAACCTTAACTGAAAATTTATGAGAATCCATGAGCCAGATAATGGAAAAAAATTCCTTTAAAAATGTTATTTTGGGAGCAAATAGGTGGCCCTTTTGATTGAGAGCCAGCTCTGGAGACAGAAGGTCCTGAATTCAAATTTGACCCCAGACATTCCCTAGCTGTGCAACCCTCGGACATTAACCTAGTCCTTACCATTGCCTAGTCCTTACCTCTGTCCCGTGGAACCAATGCACAGTGTTGATTCTAAGACTGAATGTAAGGGTTTAAAATTTTTTTTAAAAAGCTATATCTTCTACAGTGTTACCCACACGGTCATTTCATTTGATGTTTTACTTTTTTATTCTTAACAAGAATAAGTTCAATCATGCAAGAAATGGTGAGTTTTTTTTTTACAAATATTATAATGTCAAAACAAAAGGGATCACTAAAACCTATTAATAATAACCAATTGTAAAATTATTTTCATTTAATAATTGATCACAATAATCTATTAACTGGTTTTTATTACATTTCATCAATAATATTGCTTTTCTTAATATTCATTTTATAAAAAGGAAAAGCAATCTCTGAGCATCATACGTTAACAGTAAATAAGGGATTTTTCACTTAATACATTGGGAAATAGAAAGTAAAAATCTATGAGATGATACAGACTATAAGACTATAGAATCTCAAGTGGAAAGGAGGCCATCTAGTCTAACCATTGCCTGACAGATCAGACAAGTGATCATCCAGACATTGCCTGAAGACACTGGTGTGGGGAGGGGAGTAAGCCCTTCCCACTTTGACATATTTCTAATTTTTATGACATTTTTTCTTTATACCAGGGTTTCTACTCTTTTGAAACTTATATCCATGGTTCTTAGGAGTGCCTTCTGGGGCCAAGTCCAAACTTCTTTCTATGTGATCTCTACACTAATGGGAAAAATTTAATTTCCTAGGGATGGAGTTGAGACTAGTTTTAAAACTGCATTCCCAATTAAAATTTATTCTGTTCCAACAGATATTAAGTTGTTACCATGTGAAAATACTGCTAATTATTTGGAGGTTATACAAAGATTACTAAAACACTGTCTCTACCTTCAAGGAACATATAATCTGGTAAGAAGACATGACATATAATTATTTTTCAAGATAGAATAGGATACTTGAGCAAAAAAGGCATGAACAAAATTTTCTCCAAGGTAGGAGAAAGAAAATACCATTTGAATGTGGGAAAAAAGAGAAGTCTTCCTAGAGGAGATACCTTTTTAATTAGGTCTTTAATGATAGGTCAGTTCACAGTTATGATTTGCAGGTTCTTAGAAATACTGACTACATTTGACCTTTGTTCAGACAGTTTTGTTGAGATGCAATGTGTGATCGTTTTTTAATGACATGATGGGTGTTATATGCAAAATTCAATCTCATCTCAAATGTTGGAGAAAGCAGGCAAGGACAAAGTTGGGGATGGGAACATTCCAGGCATAGGGAAGAGCAAAGGTATAAGGCAAGAAACGATAGAATATGTATAGTAAAAAAACTGTTTACTCCATCTTGGTCATAGAGCAAATTGTTGGAAGCTCTATTAGACATGACTAGAAAGTGTTGTCAAATTGTGAAGGGCAATGAAAATTGGGCAAAGACTTTTGGATTTAATTGGTTGGTACTATAAAGCCACAAGAGAACTTTGAGAAGAATGAGTGATATAATTTGATCTGTAAATTAGGAATATTAATTTGACAGTAATGTGCAAGATAGATTAGAAAAGATGGAGAGAATCAGAGAAAGGAGACCATTTTTGGAGTAGTTATAATAGTTAATGAAAGATCATGAAAAACTACATCAGGGTGATTGTAGAGAGAATAGAAAGGATGGAATAAATAGGAAAGAAATGCAGAGGTAAAAAAATCATAGAATTTTATAGCTTGGAGGAAATTCTGGGGGTATTTTACTGAATCCATCACTAAACAGGAATCTTTTCTACCACACACTCAAAAAGTGGTCACCCACCATTCCACCATTGATGGCTCTCATAATTTTGAAGTTGTCCCTTGCATCAAACCAAAATCAATCTCTTTCTAAATGACTTGAGGGAAATGGAGGAAGAGTCAGAAAAAATAATGCATGAGTATTTGAGCATGGGTGACTGGGAAGAACATAAGATCATTGAATTTAGAAGTGGAAGTGACCTCTGACACCGCACAGTCGTCCAACCCCTTCATTTTACAGGGGAGGACATAGAGTTCCAAAGAAGTCCAGAGCACTGCTCTTCTATGCTCATGGAGGGCAGGGCCTGCTTGATTTCCCCCTTTGTATCCCCAGATGCTAGAATACTGCCTGACACAGAATAGGCATTTGAATTCTTTCTAATGGATTGCTAGCCCAAGGAGACCCAGGTAGTAATCAACAGTGATATGATTGGACTACCTGCCTCTACTCTTCTCTCTGAAAATCCAGTGGCCTTCCCAGGGTACCAGGAAGGTGGCATCCTTTACTGAAACAAGACAGTCAACAGGAACTTCACTTTGAGCAAAGGGGTTGAAATGGATTCTACTCAGACAGCACAGCCACAGAACTAAATTCTGACTTCCCCCTTTTCCGTGAAAAGTTGCTCTGTAATAAATCACAAGCAGCTGACTTCTACTGTTTATGAACAGAAAAATCACATTGCAAATATCATGGGCACCACCATCTTGGCAAGGGCAATTAGGAGTGATTCATTTCCCACTTCAAATCTTAAAAATACAATTAACTTCTGTACTTCCACTTGTGTCTTCTAAACTAAATGCCAGTGGAGGGCTCCGAGGAGCTTCCTGCGAGCAGGCCCTGCTTTCCTGTGAACAGAAGAGAAGGGGTCTTTTCTTCAGCCTGATTGTTCCCCCTCTTCCCTTCATGTGACCCACAGTGCAGTGAGGGGAGTAAGATCTTAATGCTTCAAATAAAATAAATGCCTCCAAATACAGGCAATAGGCTCATTAGTCCAGAATTTGACAGGTTGCTAAATGGTAACTCAGAATGAAGAGCTGCAAACATTCTATAATTAATTACCAAAACACGCGCTGCCTGAGCTCCGACTGGAGAAAGTGCTGACAGCACAGAATTCGCGTGCCACTGCTCCCCCTGCCTCTCCCAATTTACAGGAGAATAGGAAATCATGAACAATTGATACACTCGGTTAGCTCCTCTCATGGAGAGTGAGCTCCTATGTAGCCTTAGGGGTATCTTACACAGTTTAACACTGAAAATAAAAGGTAATGTTCTTGGCAAAGAGCTAGGGGGATTAAATTTGGGAGGCTTGAAGCAGCCTTGAATTGTAGTCAATAAAAAAAGGACCAAATAGTAATTTTGTAATTTAACTGTGCTGGTTATGCCCAATGAGTCAGACACTTGTGAAATAAACCATGTAAATAGAAAAATGGCTTAACTCTTTCTCTCTGTGGAAGTGGTGTTGATTCTCCTCCCACTTCTGTTCGGGGTGCATTCTTTGATTTGATCAAATAAGGGGGTATCTGGCTGTAGCAATCATTCACTGGAGACAGCATGCCAGGAAAGGAGCTGGCTTCCTCTGAAGTTGTTCTGAATATGGTTGATTTCTCCTCCCGGATGATAGGAGCAGGAAAGTTGACAAACAAAATGGTGCAAAATGGTGCTCCGCATGTGAATGTAGGTGGTGAGCTGACCGAATGCTTACAGCCTTGAATCAAACTCGGCAATCTAGAATGGGATTAAAGCTCTCTCCTTCCTAGTCCCAACCTCTTATCTAAACGTACCCTCTAGCATTTACTTTTGTATATTCTTTCACCTAGCTAAAGAAGTTCTGAGATTCTCCAACTCTCCCCCTTCACTGATTCCTGCCTCTAGGACTTTGGCTAGAATCACCCCCACCTGCCCCCTCTCCCCATTCACCCATTTCTGACAGTTACCATCCCACTCTTTAAAGTCCAACAAAAATGATCACCAATTCTATAAACTATTTCTGGACCATTCCAGCTGAAAGTGACTCTTCTTACCCACACATTCCTACCAAGCATTATTTATACCTTTGTACCGCCTTTTGATGCTAACAGAAGTTTTATTCTTCTCTCTGGTGTAATTATATGTAGACCTGTTTCATTTCCTCTCACCCAAAGCTGTAAGCACCTTGAGGGGAAGGAGCCTGTCTTATTAACTAGCACTTAACACTGAGTCTTTCGTAAAGGAAGTGCTTACTAAGTGTTAGTCAATGTCAGAGAAGTGGGGAAAAAGAAGAAAGGGAAAACAGGAAAAGAACGCAAAGGGGAAAAGATCTGAAAAGGGTTGGGGTGAGAAAGAAATTAATGGAATGGGCAAAGGAAAGGAGGGGAGGGAAGAGAGAGAAAATGACAAAAAAGAGAGAAATAAGGGAAGGAGAGGAAAGGGGAAAGGGCAGAGAAGAGTAGAGGGGCCAGGGGTAGCCTCCTAGAAGCTTTTCTATTATGGAAAGAATCTCAGAATAATGGTGCCCTATAAGCTCCATGTTTCTTCTAGGCAGATGGGGAAATCTGTTCTTAAATAACGGCTACTCTGAAAATTAAATAAATATGTAAACAAATAAATAAATGGAAGAAACTGAATCTTGCCTAGATCTCTTCTAGAGGCTAACTCCAGTGGAAGATGATAAAATTGTCATTTTGACAACTTTATAGCTGAAGTAAACTGAAACAAATTTAAATACAAGTGTACTCAAATTTCTATAATGTAGTTAAACAGACTTTAGGCTCTCAGTTTTTAAAAATACAAACATAAAATAATTTCCTTAGTGCTGTAAAGCAGAAAATGGATTATGATCAATGTTGGCAATGACAGAGTATGAATGCCCCTGGCTTTTTACAAAGGCATCATTATAATTGCTTCATGGTGGTAAATTATTGAAATGATCACTTTGCTTATTAAATGAAGCTTCTGACCACATTCAAGCTTTGAGATTTCAAGAAATGCTTAAATTGCTGTGAGAGAGGTGAATCATCATTTTACTTGTGTCTTGCTTAAAAACATAACATGATCATGGGGAGAGAAAATTGAAGCCCTGACCTACTGTTTCCTCTACTATAAAACTGGAAGAACAATTCTAATTTCAGAGCCCCAGTTGTCAGAACCCAGGGCAACTGGGACCATAACCAGGATAAGGATTAAGGTTTATGATACTAGACCAGGACCTAGAGAGGCTCCTTCTCTTTCAAACTCCAAACCCACCCAGATGATATGGGTTTGCCCCTGGGCACTGTTCCTAGACATACGGTTTCCAGACAGTTTCCAAAATTCTTGCCTTAAAAAATCTTATAAAGCAGATGTTGGCAGCATTATTATTCCCATTTCCTGGACGAGGAAACTAAGGCTCAGAGAATTTAAGAGACCTGTTCATGATCATGCAGTTAGATGGTAGCAAATCTAGGTATTCAATGCATGTTTTCTCCTTACAAATTGAGTTTTCCCTGTGTATGTCTTGCTTTCCTGAACAGTCCCATGTTGAAAGTTCTCAATCAACTGGAAAAATCCATCAGGCCAATGGCTCACTTGGCAGTTATCCTTAGTCCTGCTACCTACAATCCCTGTGTGAGTTTTTCTGCTTGCCTAGAATCTTGTTGACCTTGGTTTAGCTGATATCCAACTCTGCTCAAATGACCTGAATTCACCTATTTGGCGCTATTGTTCCAATGCTAGCTGATATAACCCCGTGTTCTTGCTTTGCATGTAGTGAGCACTTAATTTTTTTTTATTTGTTCATTCTGCCTCCTTGGTCTTAATACATTTCATCTTTGGTATTGGCCTTAATGAGGATAGATGTTCTATTTTGCAACATTATGGAGAATGTTGTGTATTCTATTTTGAACACGTTCTACATATATCTTACCCATCCTTATTAAGTATTGTTTATCCACTTGGTATAGAAAAATGGTTTCAATCCAGTTTAGTCTGGGATCAGGAGAATGGATGAGATCATTTCATAAGATCTTTTCTAGAATGTTCTTTTGGGATTTTGAAGCTTCTATTTAGGCTACTTCCAACTCAGTATATTACCCTAATTGTGCCTTAATTTCTCCCTTTATTACATGGTAATGGCATATGCTTTTCTTAGATAATAAAAGTTTTGTGATGATATAAATACAATGAGCGATGTCAAAGTGCCCTGTGCTTAGTTCACATCTCAGAAATGAGTCCTGAAACAAATAAGAAGTGAATTCTCACATATAGAGTTTCTTTTACAAAACAGAGCAATAGAGTTATGTAAACTCAAACATTAATGGGCTTGGCTTCAAATGAGAGATGATTTTCTAGAAGGAACAAAGACTGGTTGTCTGAGGTCTTTCCTTTGCACCCTCTCTTTCTTTCTGGCTTCCAGACTAATAGCTCATTACAGAGATGACTGTCTAAAAAAATAAAAGCTACCTAGACACACAGGCCACTACCCAGGAAGAGCTAATTATTTGTATAAATCACACAGATCCAGTCCTTGGCTGCATTAACCATTTAACATCCCTATCATTTATAACCACATTACAATGCCAGTCATCTGTCGGGGGAAAATGATCCCACAGTGATTTCTCCAAGTGAGGTCAGGCAACAAGTCCTCCCCATTCTGAATCCTAACACATTATCCCAAAGGCTTCTGTTCCCACAAGGGAAAAAAAGAAAAATTCAACTATGGCAATAAATTGCCTGAGGCTCACAAATAAGGATGCCTATAGAGTGAGAACTGCACCCAAGTAGGTACCACCTCCGCAAATTATGTTAAACCATATTGTCCTAAGGCTAGTAGCTGTGAGTTTCTCTCTCTACCTTGCAAACCACCAACCTATAATCCCACAGCCCCTTAATATCCTGAAGGGGCCCAAGCCCAAACTCCTGTTGGAACTCAACTCCCAGGAGGCGCAAGCCATCACCAGAAATAACAGAAGACATGGCAGGTGTGCCACTCTTCAGCCATCATGGATCTGTCACCTGGATTCAGTCCCATCTGTATTAGGCAGTCCTGTTTTCCCTCACACTGTAAGGAGGTGGCTTTTTGGAACATAACCACTCATCTTTGGAATGGTTTTTGTGCCTGATGATGATGGGGTCACAGAATTCAAGAACTAGAATGAACTGAGTAAGCCTACAGAGTACAGATTTCACCTCTCGCCTATCAGTTCAAATCTAAAAGACCATGAGTGAATTTTGGAACTTTCTCTCTTCTATCAAGAGCTCTGTACTTGTGCTGTACTCTTGTTTTACAGAAAATGGAAGAAAAACATGCTTTAAAAATTTCCTGATGCCAGAGACTTTAAACTTTCTTTACTCATTTTTTTTGTTAGTTCTTTTCTACAAAATGATGGATATGGAAAAATGTTTCCCATTATTGCAATATGTAAAATCTATATCAGATTGCTTGTCATATCAGGTAGGAGGGAAGGGAAGAATCTGGCTCAAAACAACTCTCTTTAGATGAAGGATAACATTGTTTTTATATATAACTGAGCAAAAATTAAAATATAATTTAAAAGCTCAAAAAAATAAAATGGACAAAATCTAGGGGCAACCCAGTGTCACATCTGTCACTTCTTTAAGAGTTGTGTAATGGAACCCATCAGTATGGAAAACACAGTCTGATTAATATCAAAGGCTGTCCTACCACTCTTTGTACACTTGCAAGAGAGTTCTGTCGAGTTATTTTTATATTTTTCCTAGAACAAAGAATTGTGCATATCCATAGCTTGCTGCATTTGTTCCTCCTAAGGATGATCATGTAAAACAATTGCACAAGAAAGACTCTTTCAGAGGGATCTGAAGGCTGGTGGCTGCTACTGTCCTGTCACCACACAGAAGGATGACAGTTGTCCATTGAAATCAGGGTACAGTGGAAAGAAAACTGGGTTTGGAGGTGGAGGACTTGGGTGAAAATCCTGACTGACTGCTACTTAGTACTGTCAGCCTGGGCAAGTTTACTGAATCTTGCTCAGCCTCAGTTTCTTTCTTTGCAAAGCGAGAGGTTGAACTAGAAAAATCTCTAACATCTCTTTCCAGCTCCAAACCCAAGACCCAGAACCTTGCTCAGGGATTTATTTCAGGTGTTTGTTTATTTGTTTGTTTGTTTGTTTGTTTGAACTTACACCAAGAGAAGTGAGGACATTTTCCTTGAGCATTGCAGTCCATGATGAACCCTGCCCTGCTCTGATATCCTATAAGAAAAACTGTCTATATGAAACATCTAACAACCACTTACTTTCTTCTGTTGACATTTAACTAGCCTGGTGCATTTCTTTTGTCTCCTTTGCTACAATATTTATTTTTTAAACTCTTAACTTTAGTCTTAGAATCAATACTGTGTATTGGTTCCAAGGCAGAGGAGAGGTAAGGGCTAGGCAATGGGGGTCAAGTGACTTGCCCAGGGTCACACAGCTAGGAAGTGTCTGAGGCCAGATTTGAAACTAGGACCTTCCATCTATACACCTGGCTCTCAATCCACTGAGGCACCCAGTGGACCCTGGCTACAATATGTTTTTATAGACAAAGTTTATCTCATGCCTTGTCTTATGTTGTTTGGTCCACAACAGACAATATACATATGTGTGTATATTACATGTAATATACACATATATGTGTATTTTCTATACACACACATTGATTAAGTGAGTTTTGAAAGACCTCTTTTACTGGGTATTTATAGTACAGTACAGTATTTATATTTATATTATAGTACAGTATTTATAGCTTCAATTCTTGGTAGATAAATCTAGCCAAAGTATTAGCTACAGATTACTATTTCCCGGCTATTGCTTGCCATTTACAGAGATCCTGCCACCCAACAAAAAGAGATGGAATGGGAATAAGTGCATTTTCCTACTAGATTGACTACAGCCTGACTAGCTCAGACTCTGTTTCTCAGTTTTTTCACCAGAAAAATGGAAATGACAATATCTACCCTAATGGGACAGCGAGGTGGCACAGTAGACAGAGCACTGCGCTTGAAGGAATCAGGAAGACTCAGCTTCATGAATCTTCTCAAACCTGGCCTCAGACATTGCCAAGCTGTGTGGCCCTGAGTGAATCCCTTAACCCTGTCTGCCTCAGTTTCCTCATGTGTAAAATGAGCTGGAGAAGGAACTGGCAAATCATTTCAGGCTATTGCCAAGAAAACCCCAACTGGGATAATGAAGAATCTGAAAGGGCTGAAATGAACCAGCAACAACAACAATAGCCACCCTAACTATTCTATAAGACTACTCTGAAGATTAAATGAATACTTTTGAAAACTCTTTTAAAAAGCTAGAAGTACCAAACAATGCAAATAAATGTAGGGCATTTAACCTAGTTCTCTCACTTTCCGTCTTTTATGGTTTTAATAGCTTCAGAAAACAAAAGGGCACAAAGGCTGCAAACATTTAGCTAAAAATCCAATACCAAACTTCTCAGTGAAAGTGAAAAGACATCCAATTTTCCCACTGGAAAAATACTCATGCACATTTTTCTGTTTTTATCCATGGGTTTGATATCATGAAGACATAGTCTGCTCTAAATATCTTTCATGTATATAAATATTTAAAGGTTGGGGAGGGGATGCCCTCCCTCTGGGACCCAAATCCCTACCTTTCTCCCTTCCCCCACCGGGAGTGCCAAGTACAAGTGCAAGCTTGGAGAGGAACTCAGAAGGGATATATAAAACCACCAGATAAATTTTCAGCTTCAGTTGATGGAAATCAGTCTCATGACTTTTTAAGTCAGGCATCCCTTAAATATGTAAACCATTTATTAATATACAATAACTTGAAAATGGTCTTCTGTTAAATATAAACCTTTTATCTTTTTAATTCGTCTTCCTTTTACATACTCCATGCTGGAGGTCTGACTTTTAGGAATGGTCCAACCAATATTTTGTGCAAATTAAGTACATCATCATCACCATTATTACTATGATAGCAATAACAATAACATCAACTGGGTTTTATGGAACACTTTGTTTTACTTTGTTTTTTAAAACCCTTACCTTCTGTCTTACTAACAACTCTAAGGCAGAAGGGTAAGGGCTAGGCAAATGGGATTAAGTGACTTGTCCAGGGTCACACAGCTTGGAGATGTATGAGCTCAGATTTGAACCCAAGACCTCCTGTCTCTGGGCCTGGCTCTCTAAGTACTAACCTTCTAGCTGCCCCTATAGCAGTTTAAGATTTACAAAATGCTATACAAATATTATCACATTTGATCCTCGCAACAATTCTGGAATGTGAATGTTATTATTGTGCTCATTTAACAGATGAATAAAGTGAGGCATAGGCTAAATGACTTGCTCAGGGTCACTCAGCTAGTAGGTATAAGAGGCAATCTATTGTTCTAGCTAGTCGTTTAATAATTGTTGTTGAACTGAGTATCAGTCATGCTCCTGGCTCTGACAAAAGGAAGTCAGTGCCAGAAAATCTAAAATGTCGGAGAAACCCTAAATCTTTAGTTTGGTTTTGGCATGTATTATCTGATTTATTGGCAGCCAGTGTATTTTCCTAATTATGTTTCCCTTAGGTTAATGAAATTATTTTGAATCCCCTCAGTGGCCTCCCGAGATCTGGCTCTCATTAATGAGTTGGGTGATATTAGCCTAATTAACCAAACCCATTTTATTGATATGGCAAGTGAGACTCAGAAACTGCATAGGGGATAGACTTTCCTAGTCATTTAGAAATTCAATATAGGTAATACTCAGAAGCACAGTTTAAAAAGCAGGAACAAAACCCCATAGTTTGAACACTACTTCCTTCCTATTGTTGAATCTCTAAGCTTTTTCTCTCTCTTTGATTTATTCTTTGCTCCAAATAGAGTAGGTTTACTCCAAGCCTGATTTAAAAGCAAAAACAAAAGCCCTGCCCTCCAGTACTTAATGCACAGAGCAGCTTCCTCCTTTTTGCCTCTGCGGCTCATTTCTATTTTTCTCCATTGATTTGTGGAATCCAAAAGGCTGCCTCAAATGTCCGTGCAGGCTGGGGTCATGGGGACTGCTTTAACTATCTCTCTATTGACAGGTCCCTTGCCCTCCAGTTTTGTGTCATCAGCAATGGCGTCACCTTGGGGTAAGCTGCGCGTGCAGGTCACAGTGCACTTAGTCAACAAGCCTCATTTCTGAGGCCAACCCTGGTGGCCTCAAACCAGTCCCATCTTAGCAGGCCCCTCTTGATCAGGAGAGAATGATGGAACACAAGGAAGAGAGGCTAGAGACCCCACTGCATTATACATGAAGATAATTGAGTCATAATCAGGGAGAGGAAAAAAAAAGAAGCAGAGCCCATGGAAAAAGCAAACAGACCATAATATTACAGAAGGGGAAACGCAGAGGGTCGGTGAGCCTCCAAGCTGCACTGAGAGACGGTGCAATGTGAGAAGAACCACCACGATGTGGAAACATTCACAGACCTTTGCCCCTATGAATCATGTATAGAGAAAACAGTTGAGCTCCTACAGATGTCAAATAACAAATAAAATTTCATGAATGGTAATGCTAGTCGAGATCCAGGAGAATAAGGCTGACCTTACAATATGGCTCACTAACAAAATTAGGTTATTTGTCTTTTAGCAGGAATTGCTGTTTATTTATTTATTTATTTGCAAGCAGGTACTTTCATAAGCCCAAAGGATAATGTACACTTTCATTTTGTTTTGCAGCCTAGAAGAAAATTGTGGAATGATAAGACTGTGGTTGAATAAACCAATCCCCAAATTTAGATGAAT
The DNA here is from genome assembly GCF_027887165.1 of Monodelphis domestica. Lineage (NCBI taxonomy): Eukaryota > Metazoa > Chordata > Mammalia > Didelphimorphia > Didelphidae > Monodelphis > Monodelphis domestica. The sequence continues at coordinate 176,817,110 of NC_077233.1, read as the reverse complement.
TAAAAAAGGAAAAAAAAACACATTTGGAATCACTTACATCATACCAAGCACTGTGCGAGCCTCTGGGAATTCCAATTAAAATTGGTTACACTTTAATAGGGAAAGGAAACATACATATGGGAGAGGGGGCTTGACATAGGAAATCACAGGGATGGTGAAGGGAATAACAGAGCATCAACTGTCATGCCCTTTCCACAAGCAATGGTACTATTGATTTGAAGATAGTTCCTAAAGCAAGAAGTGGAAAATGCATAATGGAAAACTGTGTACTTTCAATCAATAATCAACACTCTTTGGATAAGCTCTTCCTGTGTGCTGGGCACTGTAGCCAGTGCTAGGACTTGTATGGCAGCTGCTTGGAACATGGCTGGGGTGAAACTTTGGGCTGGCCGGATACAGTGAGGTCTCACCAATCAAGACAGCTTTGGGGTACTTGTTACTGGAAGAGTATAAATGTATGGCACAGGTGGGAAGGACTAGCATTTCTTTCCTAAGGGCTTCTTCACCCTCCTTTGGTGTCTACCTTTAGCCCAACTCTCATTCCACCCCGGTAAAACCATCATGGCTAAACTAGGGTGATTATAATCAACAGGTCTCCAACCCATAGGTTGGTTGGGTGTGTGTGGGGTCTATCCCAGGCATGTGAAGACTTCCCCCTTGGAATGGGCACATAGGAATGATCTGTTCCATTGACCATGAAGGTGGCTGAAGCAGGTGTTGTGGAATGCTCAGATACTGCAGACACCAAAACCATCCACTGCATCCTGGTGCCATTTTGCCTCACTTAAATCCAATGCACACACATACACACACACACACACTTCAAGACATCACGCCTGCGATATCACTGGCCTTCTTCAAAGAAGGACCAACAACACCAGCCATAGCGTGTGTAGAAATAAGTTGGAAAATCCTGTGTTAATGACAGAAATAGCACCGGACTAAGTCAGGAGGTCCCTGTTCAGGTCTTACTTCTGCTGTTGACGAGCTACTGGATCTTGACCGAGTCCTTCTTTGACACTCTTCACCATGTCTCCTAGATGAACATTGATGGTGTTGGACTAGATGATCTCTAAATTGTCTTCTATCTCTAACAATCTAAGATATCATATCATCAGGGCAAAATGTTTCATCATCTTCTTACTAACCTCTTAGAGAGAGTTGGGAAAGTTTTAACATCTCTAGCTGCAAATGGACTACATTTCCTTTTGTGCTCTGTTAATACAGTTATGTGCAATGTTAATACAGTGAGAGGATGCCTGATGCCTACATTGAGAAAATGTGATAGTAGACCCCAAAAGCCCAGGAATTGAGAACATTGCTAAGACAGAGAGTGCATGTTATCGCTAGAAGATCATTTGTGGTATGGGGGAAAAGTAATGGACTGGAGCGAGGAAATTTGGTTGGAATCCTGGCTCCAATACTCAATAGCCACATCATCAGAGAGTTCACCTCTTTTGATTTTTCTATTTATGAATTAGGGAATGATAATACTAAATACTACCTATTTTGCAAAGCTTTTATGAGGAAAGCACTAAGTGGCAACCTTAAAACAAAATATTGCCTATTACTGAGGAAAAAAAAAATTTGATTCCTCTTAAATGGAAGTTGGATTCTCAGGAAAGTGATAAAGGTGGGAAAAAACAGGTATAGATAACATGGGAGGGATGCGGCACATGAATGGATTTTTGGTCAAGAAGTGAATTGGAAGAGCCACTTGAGAAATCAATGTGGAATTTAACTTTTCTAAAAATTGACTCAAGTATCCATACCCATTGGTGCAGAGAATGTTAAGTATATGACCCCAAGACACGAATAATGAAAAAGAAAGGCCCACATATGCCACAATATCTAAAGCATTATCTTTTGTGATATTAAGAAGTAGAAGTAAAGTAGATACCCATCAATTGAGGAGTTGCCAAACATATGGCATGACATGAATGTCATGGAGTAAGGCTGATTTGAAAGCAACGAATGTGATAAAGACTGAGAAATATAGAAAGATTTCTAAGAACTGATACAAAGTAAAATAGTCAAAACAGGAAAAGGATACAACATAAACGGAAAGAACAATGAAGTCTTGGAAAATGAATGCTTTGAAATCATAGTGACGAAATTAGGGTAGAGGCAGAGGTAGAGATAGAATAAAAAATAACAACAATGGATAGCTTTTACATAGCACCTACTATATACCAGGGGCTGTTCTAAGGGCTTTACCAATATTATCTCATTTAAACTTCACAACAACTTGAGACCTGTGCACCATTTTTATTCCGATTTTATAATTTAGGAAATGGAGAGAAACAGAAGTTTCTTTTCCAAAGTCACACAACTCAGGTTTTACTGATTCCTGACCCAGTGCTCCATATACTGGAACATCTAGTTGGCACAGGATAGCTTTCCCAACTTCTTTGTAGTGGTGGAATACTATGAGTGTGGAAAATCCCATCTAATGACACCCCACCGATACTCATTCTCATTTTTAAATAATAGGAAAAAATCAATTAAAATTTATTTTCTAAAAAACAAGGTATTCTTCCTCTAGCATTCCTTTGCAAAACATCTTCAATTGATTATCTCATTTGACTCCTACAAAAATCATGAGAGTTTTGTGTTGGTTGTTGGTTGCTCTCTAATTCCATTGGGGAAGGGGGGGGATCCCTACTAGGAGATTACTTCTACCAGTGTAGATCAGTAACTTCATTGAAACTTATAGTCTTAGAGTTGTTTGAAGGGCTTTTGAGATTAACCCACTTATTATTAAGTCATTTATTTAGAGCCACACTTGTTTAGTGTCAGAGGGAGAAGTTGAAACCAGATATTCCTAACTCCCAGACCAGCTCTCTCTTAAGATTTTCAAATTGCCTCTGAGTTTGGTATTATTAGATCCACAATACATATAGAGAAACTAAGGCTTAAGGAGATGAAATGACTTACATGCCCATGACTTTCCCCTGGTGACAAAGCTAACAGCTAGCACAAAATGGAATCTAAACCTAAAACCCTTTTAAGACTAGTCTTCTTTCTAACTCATTTTAATTAACCAAGATCTTATTAAGCTTCTGGCAATGCCAAAGGTATGTAGTGGATTCTGGGAAGACAATGACATAACTAAAACCATTCTGCTCTCCAGGAGCTTCCATTCTAAGTTGGAGGGGAGCTGAGGTCAGGAAAGCTTTCCACTATATAAAGATTCAACACTTCTGGCAGGTGGATGCATAAACCTTATTCTTTGACCTTTAAGCCAGGAACCTCATTCTAATTTTTCAAGAATAAGCAGTAATTGAAACTATTCTAGAAACTTCAAGAGAACAAAATCAGCAAAATAATTCAGGACTATGTGGTGAAAATTACTATCCACTTCCAGAGAGAGACCTGAATAACACCAGTGCAAATCTAAATGCCATTTTTCTTATTTTCCTTTTCTTTTTTTTAATGGAGTGGATAAAATGAAAATATGTGGTACAGAATTTCACATGCATTATGGGTTTTGCTGGTCTTCCTGGAGCAGGGATAGGTTGGTAGGATAAAGAGGATTTAGAACTCTTTTTAACAAACTAAAAAATACACATTTACTTAAAAGAATGTAAGCTCATTGAGAACAGTAATAGTTTCATTCCCCCTCACTCCCTTCACATCCCTAGTTACTAAAACAATACCTGGTACATAGTGGCACTTAAATGCTTGTTAATTAATTTATTAATTATGAAGGAATTACTTTTTTGGGTGTTTTTCAGTATTTCTGTTTAGTTGAATTAGTTTGATTCAAAGAACAAGAGCACTATTTATCATAATGATTATAAAAATTATACAGAAAGGTACTTTAGAATCAGGAGAGCTTAGGTTGTAGTCCTTTCTGAGACAAGTCATTTAACTTTTCAGTTTCCTCGTCTGTAAAACAGATAAAATAGTACAGGTATCAACTAAATCATTAGTACACTATGAAGAACAATGGATATAGTATACATGTGCTAATACTAAAGCATTAGATAATCATCAGTTATTATTTAATAATCTTACTTTTCAAAGCTATGACTACATATGCAGCTATGTGGTCTAGACTACAGCCGTAGACCTAGATTAATGAAGAGCCAAGTTCAAATCCACCGTCAGAAATTTACTGGTTGCTATTGTCCCAAGAAAAGTCTCATGACCTCATTCTGCCTCAGTTTCCTCATCTGTAAAACTGGAATGATAATAGCACTACCTCCTAAGGTTTGGGGAATGAATGAGATATGAAATGAAATAAAATGAAATAATATCTGTAAAGTCTTTTGTAAATCTAAAAGCACTATGTAAATGCCAGTTATTAATATTATATTTCCCAATGAAAAACTTATCTTAAGATATATTATTATTCAAAGATGAGTTTCCATAACAGTTAGACTAGCAGCCAATCTTCAGGTTAAAGACATAAAGAAACAGTTTTATGATCAAATTACTAAATTTTTGTCAATTCTATTTTGTTATTTTTATCTATTTCATTACTCTTTACCCTCTCAACCACACACAGGACTCCTTTATTTTTGATACAGCGGAAAAAGCACTTACTTTGGAGGCAGAGGACTTGTATTCAAATCCCCCCTTTCATGCCTATTTCCTATGCAACTTTGAGCAGGTAAATTAACCTCTCTGGATCTCAGTCTCCTCATCTATTAAAAAAAAAAACTCTCATGGAAGATCTTATGGCAAGTAGTGTTAAATCAAAAGTGTTAACAGTTGGATGTGAAGTTCTACAAATCTAGAAAATAAAACACAACCAAAATCCTGGGCCCCTGATGAGAATCAGCTTGTCAGTGGCTGAGAATGAACCAACTGATAAAACCCAGCAGCTAAAAGCTTTTACTTCTCTCCAAGATAGTTTGCATGTTACAAGAAGCATCCCAAGCTTTATAACATGCCCAGTGAGGAGCAGCTTAATTAAAAAAGAGGAGAGTAAAAAAAAATCCCCAACACAGTTTGTGTGTCTTCCAGCTAATTGAAGTTGCTACAAAAGCCCAGTAAAGACAAATTCAATACTGTGGAAATACCACCAGGGCTGGCATTTCAGTGTTCTCTGAAACCCTCCTTGTCTGTCTGATTAAAATTTCACTTGGCCTTTCTGTCCATAATAAAAGAAAGCTATTTGTGCCCAGAGCTGTTCAGCAGACAGCAGAGGCATGTTAAGTTTCAGGGTGTTTATTGAGTCTGTCAATGTTTCAGTGGTGATGGAAGCTGGGAAACGCAACATCAGCCTTTCTGCTATGGCGGAGTCAATGGGGTTAATGGTGGCAAGGAGTGCGATCATCTTAGGACTAAAGCAGCTATGTAAAAAATGATGGATATGCCTCCTTTGTTTTCTTCTTTGGGGAAAAAAAAAGCGCAAGCTGTCTTCCATGATATTCAGTAAACGGACACTTTATGAGCATGTGTATTCTTGGCACACATAGCATTTGTGATTCTTAATCTGATAAATCTAAGAAGAGCTGAGCAGATTCTGAAACGGATTCTTTCTATAGCTTCAAGAACACAGACTTTGAATGTAGATACTGTGCATAAGGGAGAGCTGGCCTGGGAGTCAGGAAGACCTGGGATCAAATCTTGCCTCTAATGAAAATTAGCTAGATGACCATGGCCAAATCCCTGAACTTTCCTGTGTCCCAGGCTACTCTTTAAATTACAGATAAATTGCTCAGCTAGCAATGTGACCCTGGTCAAGTCACTCAACCTTTGAGTACCCCCAGGCAACTCTTAAATTAAAGATTCAGTTGCATATGTGTACACCTAGGGTAAGTACAATGCTGGACCATTAAAAATGGAAATATTTTTACCCATGACAAAGGAAAGTAAATAATTCAATCACAACATATGATTTTTATTCAGATTTATTCTAGAAGGCTATGTGTGTGTATATGTTTGTGTCTCCCATAGAATGCTACTGCCTATTTGCTGTTAGGTGTGGTGATCCCTTGGGGATACCTTGATTAGTTTACTATTTAGAGTCCCTGAAATCTAGAAGCTCTGAAGTAAGGTTGATAGTAGTACAAATATCAGTTACCTCCCAATGGGACTAAATAATGAATTCCTTAGAGGATATGACAAGAGTTTAAATTTTTTGCTTTTTGTTGTTGGTTTTTGCTTTTTTTTTCAGATGTGTATTTTAGTTCCATAACATTCTTTATGTAAAGTAACTGAATACCTTAGTGAGGATTTGCAACTAGCTAGTTATCTGCAAAATATATTCAAATAAAAAAGAAAGAATTCCTTTTTTTTTACTGGAGAATTCTTCTTTAAAAAGTATGAAATCTTAGTAGTGATTAGAGAAGTTTAGATCCCAGTTCTGGGTAGAAAGGATGTGTTCCCTCCTAACCAACTCAGAAGCATTCAGGAGTACTTTATACAAGGTTAAATCCCTATCACTTCTTGCATGCGCTGTTGTAACAAGTCTGCTCACTGGTTTTCCTGACTCTGGTCTCTCTCCTCTACAATTCATCTTCACATCCTTGCCACGTATCATTGTAGTGCACAGGTCTCACCATATTTTTCTCAGGCTCAGAAACCTTCAGAAGCTCCTCACTGCCCATAGATTGAAAGAAAACCTCCTTAGCCTGGATTTCCATAACTTAAACATTTTAGCTTTATTTCACAGGGAACACCGGATATATATTGAGAGTCGGAAGGAACTTTAAGAGGTGATCTGAGTGACCCCTGCATTTTACAGATGAAGAAAGGGAGACCCAGACAAGGGTTGTGAGTTGCCCAAGGCAGTGGCAGATCCCATGTGAACCCAGGTCCTTTTACACCAAATGCAGCCCTCTTTTCAGGCTTCCCCTTTTTGCTCATTCTTTGTGCCAGACAAATCTTTGGGTGCCCAGTATTTCTATGCCTCAGCACTGATCTTAGAAGAAAATAGTGGTTTCCTGACCCATTGTTGGTACATTTTATTGAAGGCAAACGTGGAGCAATAAGTTCTGCTGGTTCTGGTATGATGTTCTTGATAGTCAATACTGCAAATTCATCCCATCAGCTTGCCAAGCCATTAACCCAAGTTAGGTTACCATGTGAATACTGTCCCTGTATCAAATGATGGCCAGCCTTCTAGCAATTGTATACTGTTTATCACAGAAAAAACTGGATGCGAGAGAGGCTACATTAGCACAAACTCATTCATACAACTGGAAAGATAACTCAAGAGTGCATTCCTGCCTTGTGGCAGTCTCAGTGCCTTGCAACAAAAAACACCCAAAGAAATTGTACATACTTTACATTTGTCTGAGTCTGCTCTTCTGTCTTCAGGGTTGGATGGACAAGCCTGTCTCCCATACTAAGAATCTCTTTTCAGCCTATTGAATTCAAAGAATTGATTTCCAGTGAGCATGTCATTGCCTTCTTTGACCATTTTTGCAGCCCTCTCCTGCTATCCTGCTTTCCATGCAAAACTAAAATCAAATGGAAGTGAGAAAAGATTTGAGGTTGAAAAGGTTCTAATAAATGTATTGTGCTCAGGTGATTCTTTGCTTTCATCCAAAATAAAAACTCTCATTGATATGTGAATGTTGTATTATACTATTTTGCATATTTAGAACAAAGTGAACACTTACTTCCTAAAGCAAAGGCCTGATTATGCCATTCCCATCATAGATTTGAATGGCTCACTATTAAATCCAGGGTCAAATATAAACTCTTTAGTTGTTCTTTTTAAAGCTTTTTGTAATCTAGCTTTTCCTACCTTTCTGGTCCTCAAACTTTATTCCTCTTCACATACTCAACAATCCAATAGCCTTCACACAGTATATTCCATTTCTCATTCCTATGCCTTTTCCACTGGTTGTCTTCTCTGCCTGGAATGCTCTTTTCCTCCTGTTTCTTAGAATTCTTGAAGACTCAACTAAAATCCCACCTTCTAGAAAAACCTTTTTCTGGTCCAATGTTATTGGCTTCCCTTGAAGACTACCTCTCATTTACACAGCATGTATATACACATATTCATGTATGTTTTAGCAAGGGAAGATAGAAGTTGCAAGAATGATTGGCATGTCTTAAAACTTAAAATCTTTTATGAGGGGGGCAGCTGGGAAGCTCAGTGGATTGAGAGCCAAGCCTAGAGATGGGAGGTCCTAGGTTCAAATCTGGCCTCAGCTACTTCCTAGCTGTGTGACCCTGGGCAAGTCACTTGACCCCCATTGCCTAGCACTTACCCCTCTTCTGCCTTGGAACCAATACACAGTATTGACTCCAAGACAGAAGGTAAGGGTTTAAACTTTTTTTTAAAAATCTTTTATGAGCTGGTTGGTTCAGAGTTCCAAATGGGGCAGTTTTCCAACAGACTCAGTCTGGAGCTAAAAGTAAAGAAGGAAGGTGTATAGCCTAGACTCCCTGAACAAACCACCTTTCAAGCAACTCTCCTTTGAGGATCAACTAGCTGAGGGTGAGAGGAAAATCTCCAGGCTTCTTGGTGGACAGATAGACTTGGGAAAAGACCTCTGCCTTGCTGGAACCATCAGAGGATACAACAACTTGGATTCCTGATATTTGACCAACCACTGACTCTGTGTGTGAGATTCTGGGTTTACTGTGGGATTTCTTCTTAATAGTCTTTAGTTAAGATAGTTAGACAGTGTAAGCTTAGATAATCAAATATAGTGGGTAAAAAGTCAGATGCTATCCTTCCCCTTTATTCCTTCCTCAACATCTTCCCCTTATGGTTGTGGGGTAAAAGAAAATAATGGTACAATTGGAAATCTAAATAGATTACAGAAGGAAGAGGCTGAAGGGATGGTTACCTAATTCCCACTAAGAGATCTCCCAGTAGTTTCAAGGGATGAGATCTTCTAGGTAAAAACACATAAGAGATTTGCACAGGGAGACTTAGAATCCATAATCCAGAAAAAAGAGAACATCTGCCTTTGTCAATGAACCTAATAAGGTAATCAAAGAAATGAGAAGAGCAATTGATTTGTTTGATACTGATTACAATGATTTTGCCCTACTAATGAAAGAAGGTTTGACAAAAAGGGAAAGAAACAAGTTCATAGATGAAACTAGGTAGGATCCCTTGTTAACACCATGGCCAGAACATTATAATGATGCAGACATGAAAACCAAAGCTCAACATGACATGAAAGAATCCAGACAAGCAATATTAGAGGTTATGGGTAGATATACTAAGAGACCAAATGCCTGGTCTAAATTTGAAGGTATAAAGCAAAAAGCAACTGAAACACCAACTTCATTCCTTGACCGTATCACTGAAGCTGCCAAGACCTACTGAACAAGGATGTTCTGGAAGAGGGGACAATAGCACATATAAAAAATAATCTTTGTGAAAAATGCTATCCCTAAGATTAAACTATTTTTTAAAAATAATTACCCTTATTGGGAAGAGATGGAATTGGGGCATATTAGAAGAAAGGCTACATACTTAGGCACAGATACTGAGGATAAATATGAGGAGAGAGATACAGTTATAGAAGAACTTAAAAGAAAATTAAAGGAAGCAGAAGAAAATGCTAGAGAAAGTGAGATTAAAGAGGTTAAGGCAGTGGCAGCATTATGATCTATGAAACCTAATAACAACTATTACAGACCTAGGGATAGAAGATCTGGTCCCCAACGTTGTATCCTCAGCAATAGAATTGGTCATTTTGTCAGGGAATGTAGATACAGAGGTCAGTTTTCCAGACAATTGAACAGGTATGGAGGATTTAATAGGCAGAATAATTGGAATAACAACAATAATAACTGGAACAACAACAATAAAAATAACAATAATAACTGGAATAACTGTTCAAGAAGGAATAATGGAAATACATGTCAGAATGCCAGCCTTCAGGGAGCTCAAGCACCAGATCTGAGCATCATGCAGGCCTGGGTTAAGTCTGGAGCAAGGCCTAAATATAGTCAGATTGTTAAGGGTGATCAAAAAAAAGGGGTTTGTTCCTTATGAAGGTTTACCCAGGGTTCTTCTGTACTTAAATCAATTACAATATTCAACTGGAAAATAGTGAAGAATGTAAACTGGATAATGATATTGTAATTGTTAATGAGAACAATGATAACAAGGTAAAGAGTATAAGGACCAAAGGGAGGAGTGAAAAAGCTGATTATTGATAACAATGTGTATATGAATATGTACATGTTATATATATACACACACAGAGGTATATACTTATAAAGTACTGGGTTACTTACAAAGAAAGATAAAAAACAGGATCCTTGCCCTCTAGGATCCCAAATTCTGGTGACAGAGACAACATGCATGCAATTGTGTACATATTTAGTTGTACATGTATATATGTTCACAAATACCTGTATATTCTGCATTTATATCATATATATTTTTCAGGTGTGTAGTGTATACACATATATGGAGTAGGAAGAAGAGGGGGGGGGGAGAGAGAGAGAGAGAGAGAGAGAGAGAGAGAGAGAGAGAGAGAGAGAGAGAGAGAGAGAGAATATGCATATGTTGTTGTTATGTGGATGTTATCTCCCCCATTAGAAAGTGAAATTCTTAAAGGTTATTTTCAATTTTCTTTACATTTATAATAGTCCCTTATATATAGTTAGGAACTTAATGCTATGACTTGCTAGGCAGTATTGAAAACTCATCACCCTACAACCCAACTGGTTATAAGCCAATTCTTAAAGGAGAGATCTATTGAACTGAATCCATACCTGAAGCTTTTCCAACATGGTGGGATTTGCCAGAGATTGTTCCACTGGCACAGCCTTTTATGAGCCAAAGGACTTCCATGCCATGAAGAGATATTAGAAGAGGACTTTAGTAGAGGAACTCTAAAATATGAACCTTAAATTCCATTAGGAGCTGCTTTTCCTTAGTTCCCACCCATAATTAATCTCAGGATACTCTGCCCTTATTGGGATTCATCTTTTACATTGTGTTCTGTTATGATTTGTTTTGAAGGAGGGGAGTGTTTTATCTTTGTAATGAATCACATTTCCCTTTTTCCAAGGCCTCTTTATGTCTTGTCCATTCTCATTAAAATATACGCTCCCCAAGTATGGAGACTATCTTGTTTGTTTGGATTTTTATTCTCAGCTTAATAGTACAGTGCCTGGAACATAGTAAAAACTTAATAAATCTGTCTCTCCCTCCACCCCATTCATCCTTATATCCATCCACCAATCTATCAAGAGAAGCTGCCTCACTAAGAAAGTCACTAGAGGTATTTAAACTGAGGCTGGTTGACCCCTTGGCACTAATATTATGGGTAAATACTTTCACTTTATGGGAGGTTTTATTAGATTGATAAGAGTTTATTAAGCTAGGCACTGTGGTAAGTTTTGAAAACACAAAGACATAAATGAAATAATGTGAGCCTTCAAAGAGTTTACATTCTTTAAGAAGAGATAATATGTACACATAAAAATAAATACACAACACATACAACAAAAACACAATGATTTTTTGGGGAGGGACATTAGCCATTAGAGGGGTCAGAAAAGGCTTTATTTTGGAGGTGGAACATTGAGGAAAGCTGAACATTTAAGGGATTTAGAGAGTATGAATAGCAGAAATGAATACAGTCCAGGAGAGAATATGTTGCATGCACTGCAGACAGCCTGTTCAAAGTCACAGAGTTGGAAGCTGGGATATTGTGTATAAAGAATAGCAAGAAAGTCAGTTTGTTTGAATGGACCAAAGACTTAACAAAGAGGAGGAAGGTCAGAAATGTACATTGGAATCAGGGCCACTGATGCAGCAGGAGGTGGACGAGATAAACTCTGATGTCCTGTGTAGTTCTGATTCTATGATTTATGACCAACCACATAAAATAATATTTAATAACAAAATATGAATTTAGGAAAAAGAACCATAATGAGTTGAGAACTTTTACTTTTGAACCATCCACTTTAGTGATGAGAGATAGCAGAGCAAAAAAAAATCAATAAAAAGACTGACTTCAGAAAGCTGTCAAGACAAACATTTTTTGGTGGTAGAGGATGGTGAATATGAAGTCTTATTTTCAGTTGGGAAGGCAATTATTCCAGCTTTAAATCTATGGCCCTCTGAGTCTATTGTGGTGTGTATGGCAGCAAGGGGAGAAAAAAGGCAAAGAAGTAAATAATTTGGAACTGCTCCATTCATTTGCCAATGCTGCAAATGCCCCAACCTCAGAGACCCCAGGACATTTACACCAAGCAAGAGACACACAATTAAGCAGCGTCTCAAGCTAATACCCAAAAGGCTCTACATTTCATTCCAGTCAACTCCTGCTGGGTTTTGGCACTGTTTTCATTGTAAATATGAGTAATGTGGGGCCTTTAGTCACGATTAACTAGTAATCTGGGGAAATCATCCACTTCCAATAATCTTATTCTCTAATTTAGGGCATTCTGAAACCACATAATGAATAATACTGTCGCCAGCTCTCCCATAATGACATATGACATATGTCTGCAATTGCTCTTTTCAAGACAAATCCAACTGTGTTGTTCCCCTCAGAAATTCCTACTTATTTATGAAGTTGGGTTCACCACTAAAAAGTATATTCATCTCTTTGGGAGGTGAATTCATGACAGAAATCGAATCCCTGGCTTTGAAAGGAAGGAGAAGGCTCTGTCCCATATAAACTGTCTGCAAGCAGGTGATTAAGATGCTATAGCAATTCTAAAGCACAAGCACATGGCCTGCCTTATTTTAAAGTGCATGAAAAATTACAAGGTTCCAAATATGCATATAGACATTTCTCAAGCTATGAAACACAATTTGACCCTCCCCCAACTTTTGCATTATATCCATTTCTTAGATATTATGCATTGAATATATGTCCTGATTGGCTGATCCTTACTAACAGTGGTACAAATGATGTGGTAACTTTCACAGCTGAGGGTGTTATAAAAGTTCCCAAGATTTGCCTCTCTTTTACCTCATTCTTTCTTTCTAAGCAGGTAGAACTGGAATACCAACATTATCCAAAGAATCTGCATCCTGAACATGACTTAAACAATATTTCCCCACTTTTCAAAACAGCATAATTTTAATAACAGCAATAGTAATACTTTTAAATTATTTAATTTGATTTCATGAGTTAATTACTACTCTTATCATTATTATTTGAATCTATATGTGAGATCTATCCATTTCTCCCATTTCTGATTTTTTCTGTAGCTTCCATCTCATGGAGGGGACCAAGATGGTTTTTATTTCTCTCCTGTCTCTCTTTCTGGCATTCATCCCCTCCCTCCCCTTTTCAGTTGCTTTTACATGCTGTCTATCCCTATTAGAAGGTAAAGTCTTTGAGAGCAGGAATTGTCTTTCTTTTCTTGCTTGTAGTTGTATTCCTGGCTCATAATTTACTTAAAATATTCAGCCTGCTTTCAATTACCTACCCCTACTCCTGAGGAAGCAGATGGGTCTATTTCCTATCCTTGTCCAGGTAGGGTTTCTTTACCTTTTATTGCAGGGCTATGTTTTTTACTTAATTTCATGAAATTCTTGATAAACAACTAATTTTCTCCTTATTGCTGCTTTTTAAGATGCCTGAGATACTCTTTAGCTTAGCCTTCATCAAAATGGAGATCAAATCATAGGGAGTCCCTCTCAAGAAAAGAAGTTCTACACTTTGGGGTTGGTTCCACAGCGTGCCTCAGGGCATTAGTAAAAGCCTTTCCCATAAAAACAATCTACTCCCTCCAAAAAGGATGGGCTAATCTTATTTCCATCCCCCCATGCCTCCTCTGATATCTTGCACCATCCATCATCTTCTGCCTTCATTATCAGTCTTCCCTTCTGTCTTCCTACACTTAAGAGGCAGAAAGAGGCAAAGTAAGAGACAGAGGGAGACAAAAATGGGAAGACAAAGACAAAGAGAGAGACAGAAGCAGATAGATGGACATTAGAAACGCATTTCCTTACAACTCCCTCAAGCTAACATTTTCATTCCTTTTACTTCTAAACTTGAATCTTCTAGAAAGCTTAGGTGGTCTAAATTCTTCACTTTAGCCTCATACCAGGAATTAACTTCATCACCTTCCATCCCTATTGCTTTTCTGAATTTGCTTTATTCATTTATTCATCAGCTTCCTAAATGTAAAAAACCAACATGTGGTTCTTAGTCTTCTTGATCTTTAACCTCAGCATCATTAGGCATGGTCCACCACCCCAATCTTCTTAACATTCCCCAGGCTCCTGGGACCCACCTGTCCTACTTCTCCAGAAAACAATTTTGGTCTTTTTTCATGGATTCCTTTCCAAATCACTAAGTGAATACGTGCCCTGAAGCTCTGTCCTCAGTGCTCTCTGTTGTCTTTCTTGGAAATATGTACCCCCATAAAAGAGGTTATCACTCTTATGTAGATGATGATGATGATGACTGTCATACCAACAGCTAACATTTATATACCAAAGTACTTTACAAATACCTCATTTTATCTTCAGAATAACTCTTGAAGGTAGGTGCTATTATTATCTCCATTTTATACATGAGGACACTGAGGCAAACCATGATTAGGTGACTTACCCAGGGTCACATAGCTAATAAGTGATTATCAGAGGCCACATTTGAACTTGGGTTTTCCTAACTCCAAGTAGAGCACTCTTTTTATTACACTACATAACTGTCTTTATTTCTAGCCCAACTGATGTCTAGGACCATATCTATAACTGCTTACAAAATATTACCACCTGGAAATTCCATTAGCATCCAGACTCATCTGCTACATTTCCTCACCTCTCAATTTCTCTTGGGGATATCTATCCCTATCACCCTAATTACTGTCTAAAAGTCCTGCAGTTATCTTTGACTCTCCCTTCTTCCTCATTCCCAACCAATCCTATCCAGTCTATTTACAATATATCTCATCTATGTCCTTCTTTCAAATTCTAATCTCTTTGCCCCAATTAAAGCTCTCATCAACCCTCAGGCACTATATGATCCTCTAACTTGGTCTTCTTGACTTCTTTCCATTTTCTAGTCCATCTTTAATACCACAGCCAAAGTAATCCTCTTCATGCACAGATCAATTCATATTACTCCTTTTGCTCAGAAACTTTCACTATCTCTCCATTCCTTACAAATAAAGTTTAGGCTCCTTTTTCTCTCCAGCATTCAAGGACCTCTACAATCTGGCCCCAGTCTAGTTTTTCCATTTTTATTTCATTGTACTTCCCCTTTGGGCAATCTCATCTCTCCAGCTCTCTACCTCTGTGCCCACTCCTCTTTCCCCCATGCTAGAATTGACTCTCTCCACCCTATCTCTGCTGATGTTCTTTCCTTATTTCTTGATGTAGCTCTCCAGCTCAGATGCTATCACCTCCATGATCTTTCCTCTGGTCACTTAATTTAAAAATGAATCACTTAGGCCATCCTTTTTGATATGGCCTATGAACTTAGTTATTTTTTAACTTAGTTTATTTTTTCCTTATTGAAGTTTTTAAAAAACTTTTTTAGTTTTATTTTATTTTTAATCGTATCTAACAGGACTCACTTTTGCTTTTAGAATGGAAGTTAAATGTGGTCACTATCCTTCCAATTCTTTATCATGCATGGTGTGCCATGATGGAATGTAGGCCCTGGAATCTCATTATAAACCAATACTAGGATGAGAAATGAATAATGTATAGAGGTTTATATTGGGGTTCTGTATCACTTGTTATCTGGTAAATATTTACTATGATATCATGATAGTTCAAGAGTCTATGTTTCTTTAAGGAAGCACTATTGTGTGCTATGATTCTAGAATGTAGTTTTTTTTCACTGAAAAGCTAAATATATATTTTCTTTTTCCTTGGGGAGGCAGGAGAGGCAGGGAAATGAAACATATTTTGGGACATATCTAATGTGAAAATTTTTTTCTCTTGGATAAGCATACCTATTTTAATTTATTACATATTTATAAGAAATCATGTGTATTATATTATTGTTCAGTTATATATGTCTGTATATATATACATATATATAAGGGGTAACAAAATAAATAAATAACATGTGAATGAAAATTGCCAAATTGCCCAGACTTAGGGACCCAATACTAAAAGTAGCACCTGGGTCAACAGTTTCTATAAAAAGGGACATGCATTCTTTTGGACTCCCCTTGATTCAGAGAATACCATATTTCTATCTATATCCCCCCAATTCCTTATTTGTATCTTTATCTTTTATTAAATTGTAAATCTTTAAGCTTAAGTTTAAATCAGAAAGTCAAGAGGCACTAAAAACAGATGCAGAAGGAATCAGTGGGGGAGGGAGGTGGGAACTGTTAGAAAAATTAATTATAGCAAAAGGATAGAGATCATCTTCTAGTGGATAGAGGACTGGCAAATGGAAAGAGTTACAAGCTTATTTATTTAAAAAAGTGGATTTATCATTCATGTATAGACATTTTCACCTCTGGAGTGTTTTAAGGTTCATTTTCACTTTCTTCATGTCTAGAATCGGTGCAACTTGGAATATCATTTCAGGATCTGTGGGCACTTATTCACAGTACTACTGATGAAAATGTTATTCCTCATTCAATAGCATAATGAAAGAAAATAGTAGGAGTAGGAGAAAAAAAGGAACGCATTATAATAGATTAAGTATATTTTAATGGGGTTTGGAAGATGCGAGGTCTGTGGGTATGTCTGAGGGGAGGGGGCTGCTTTCCTTGGGGGCTCTAGACTACAGAGTGGAAAATGGAGTTCATTGTAGTTCACTTTGTGGGACTGATTCAACTTCTCTTTCGTTTACTGCTTCCTTCTCCTTTTCCCATCCTCTCTCTCTCTTTTTTTTTTCTGGCAACTCAACAGTAAGTCTTATGAAAAGAAGGACTAACCCTAAGAACATGTGATTTATTTTTCTCAGCCTCATTTCTGTTTTAATAATTATCATATTGACTCTGAATTTATTACACTACAAGAATGACTTTGTGTGGAATCTCATGAATTTAAACATTAATGTAAGATAAATTAGTTTTAAATTGAATTCCTAGAGTGCAATTGAATGTATTTCCGTCTGATGAATAAGGAATTTTCCAAATAAAATCTAAATCTCTGATGTTCCATTTCTGAGTGGGTTGAAGAAATATGTGGGGATATTTGATAAGGTTAAAATACGATTACACTGCAATAGATTACCTGCTCTGTAAACTAACTTTTTTATTTTGGGGAAAAAGCATTTTTTTGGCGAAGTTTGATAGATGAAACGTGAGTTTTCTCTCTCTGAGTTAAATAATCTGGTTGAAGCCAATTTGTTCCCAATTTGTTCTAAGATGTCATACTTGTGTTAAAGATGAACCTGTTTCCACAGGGTTTTTCATTCATTAATTTCCTTGTTCCAAGGTAAAATTAAACAAATGTTTAGCTGGTGCTTTATTCTCATTCTTTGAATTTCATTCACCTTATCATGGCAGGGTGGGGGTGGAGGGCATCGAGAGTGCTAAAAGCTCTATCACAGATCAGGCCAAGGAGCAACTGGTCAAAAATGAAGAAAGTAAATCCATTAAAGATGAAGAAATGAGAAAACTTGTGTAGCACCTTATCAGTCAACTGGCATATTGCTAAATCATAAATGCCTGTGGACTGGTCACAGGGGAGCTTTCTCTAGCTGCCCAAGGCAGCAATTTGGTGTCATGTTGTAGACTTTTGTCAAGGGGGCTTCCCCACAGGACCCTGGGAAGGCATTAAAGGGGGACACCCGGGAAAGATCCCAAGGGAGCAGTTTGTTTGGTACTGGGAAGAAAAGATGACTTGAAGGGAATGTTAAAATCAGGTTGGGAGGCCCCTGGAGTTGATCATATCCCAAGATCCCTGAAAGCTTGCTCTTGAGGGGAATCTTGTTGGCATGCCAAGCAAGCAGTAGAATGGAAGCATTTCAAAGGAACAGTCTTTTTTCTTTTTGTCTTTGTATCTCTCATATTTAGCAAAGCACCTTACTCTGGGTGAGGCACTATGCCAGGTACTGAGGAATGAATTAATTTGTTGCCAAATGGATAAAAGTTAATTAACAGCTCTAGCTTTATTATCTCATGATCATATGTAGGCAAATTTAAAATATATACAAGGTAATCTGAGTGAGGATGTACAGCAGACTTGTCCATAAGGAGATTACTTTTGATTGGGGCAGGGATGAAAGGTATGCACAGGTGGAAAACAAAAGGTGGTATGAGTAAGATGACACATTAATAACTCGAGGTCATTCAGGAAGATTTAACAGAGATCCTCTCATAGGAGCAAAGGGTTCAGGAAAGTTGGAGTTCTTCGTTAAGTATACAAGAAACACTTAATAAATGCTTATTTAACTGAATTAAAACATATTTTTGAATATGGAAGGAAAGGAGACAAGGGAAATTAAGTAGAGAGCTCTCAAACTTCTCCATAAATGATAGACTGGTTTGATTGATAGATTTGGGGGTGAAATTGGGGGGAGGTGAAGAGAAATTAAAAAAAATTAATCAACCAATATGATATCAATGCAATAAGAGATGAATAAAAGAGTTGTTATAATTCAGTGAGAGCCCATTCCATTTTTTTCCTCTTTCTTCTTTTTTTGGAGGGGAAGGGGAAAGGGAATGGAGATTGTAATAGTAGTAGGGAACCAGAACTGGGATTTCATTGTTACAAGCCCTTCCAATAGGATACTTTCTGCCAGTGCAAATTGGCACCTGCTTTATCATTTGTAGTCTTAAAAGAGTTTCCTGGGACACAGATAGATTGATGGTTTGTCTGGGGTCACAAAGCCAGGATGCATCAGGGACAGAATTTGGACCCAGGTCTTCTTGACTTTAAAGCCATCTCTCTATTCATTATGCCACAATACCTCTCCCAATTCAGTGTAGATGGCATAAATTATCCTAAACATAGGCAATTTTTAAACAAATTCCTCTAGTTATGTTCTACTCCTCAGAAGGAAGAACAGAGGAGGAAGGAGTAAATGGTAGGAGTTAGCCAGGGTTGAGTCAGAATTCAAACTAAGATTTTTCTGAATTTTAGTCCAGTAACTCTAACCACTAAAAGGCTTTGATGGTTGGGAAATAAATTCAGAACTTAATAATGGATTAGGAAAACAGGCCTCAAGGGAGTTCACCTTTTATTTGCTATCTTATACTTTGGATGAAAGGGGGGGAAAGTAAGAGGAAAATCTGGGAAAGGGATTGGACATGAAAAATGGGAATAAAAACTACCAAGTGAACCTTCACAATCATCTCCACTAAGGAACACCAATTAAATAAATCCCAGAAGGGATTTTTGGAAAAGAATAGAAAATTAATATAAATTGGTATGATTTTATTTAATCAAAATTATTGCTATGAGCTGTGAAAAAATAGCTTTTATAAAGCAGTTGGAACTTTTTTTCACTTGATTTGGATCCAGATTGCTTCAGTGTTCTAAAATGCTTTGATATTCAGTTCTTGGTCTTGGAAATAAATTTCAAGGTATATTTTAAAAAATTGACATGATACAATGGGAAAAGCAAAGCATTCTCTCGTCTTGGCTCTGACATTTGCTACCCCTTTAACCTTGAATAAGTCATTTGCCTTTTTATAATAAAAGGATTATTATAAAGACCAAACATGATTACCAACATAAAGATGCTTTCAAAGGTTTTATACAGATGCAAAGCACCATATTTGAGAATTAGAAACACAAAGGACACCATTTTTCATTTTCATCATTGCTCTTAGGTCAGCCATGGGAGAAAGAACTTCATTCTTCCCTTAAAAAAAAAAAAAGTTGTTGCATTTCCTTCAAACAGATTTCTTGATGGAGGAAGCATTGAAGATATCTAAAGAGAGAACCCCTTAGCTTCATAGGCTCCAAGAGGGGCTTAGCCAGTGATGGGAGAGCATAGGTGGAAAAATTAAAATGAAATAACAGGTAGAGTCCTATTTTCCATGGCTTTCCTCTTTCTTCTGTTTCTGATATAACAGAGAGCAATGGCCCTTAGATCTGAGGAAGAAAGTTCAAGTTCTGTTTCTGTGAACCATGGGAAAGTAGGTAAATCTTCTTTGCCTTCATTTTCTTATCTATAAAATGAGGGGGCCGAACTAAAATTTCTACATGCTATTACTCCTGCCTGGATGATCTTGGAAAATATTTTGCCCTCTCTGGATCTCAGTATGTTTATCTATAAAATGGGAGAGTTGGCTATGGGACTAAATGATTTCTTTAAATGATGAATTCTATGGCCTCAGGGACTATCTTGGTCACTATTATCAATTTCCTTTTCCCAGCTTATTTTATTATAAAGATGGGGTTGATAACCTTCAAAAGTGCAGAATCTTCTCCACTAACATGTTATTCTAATGTATCATTAAAGAATGGAGGTGTCGAAGGCCAGTTTCACCCAACAAGTTGCTCATAGTTTAGGTCTGGTGATGGACTCTACCCTGGAGGACCAACCCAGCTTTACATAGACAAGTTTATCACCAGAGGACTGGTCTCCAGTTGATGCATTTTTTTTCCAGACATGGAAACCAAAAGGCACAGAGGAGGGTATGGTTGGCTTTGGGGGAAGGAGGAGCTGTACTACTGCAATCACTAATGCATAAAATGTTGAAGTAATAGGTAGATAGATCAGACACAAGAGAGAGATCGGAATTTCAACAGGTCACATGGTAAAAATCTCTCAAAGTGCCCTGATGGTCAAGGCAAAAAGATAGGGTCTAGATTATGAAATTTTAGAGTTGACACTGACTGAGCAAAAGGATAGTCATATATAGATTAATCTTATGCTAGAGAGCAGTGTCTGGTAATGCGCCTTAAGGGTCTGTTCTTGGCATCAGGTAATTTAATACCTTTGTAAAAACATAAACGTCTATTTATCGTGTTTTTAGATGACATGAACCTGGGATAGAAAATGTGTTTGGCTGTAGAAACTAAAATAGTCTGGAGCAATTAGCAGAATTTGAGAAGATAAAATTTTATAAGAAAAATATATAGGGGGCAGCCCAATGGCTGAGTAGATTGAGAGCCAGGGCTCAAATCTAGCCTCAGACACTTTCTAAATGTGTCACCATGGGCAAGTCACTTTATTCCCATTGTCTAGCCCTTACCACTATTTTATATTGGAACCAAGGTACAGTATTAATTCTAAGAGGGGAGATAAGGGTTTAAATATAGAATGATTTATATGTGTTTGTGTGTGTGTGTGTGTGTGTGTGTATTAAAATATGTACCATGCTAGGGTATGATAGTTATATAGAACAATTGTTTGGGAAAAGATGTAGGGATTTTCATGGATTATACGATAAACAAGATTCATCTCCATTTTATAGGAGGTTCCAAACCAATGATCCTATATTTGATTAAAAAGAAAAGTGATATCCTGAATAAGAGAGGGGATACTAAACTCTCTACTGGTCAGACAACATATGGAAAATGGAGTTGTCAGATTTTTAGGAAGAACAACAAACTGGATTATTAGAGTTGCTCTTGGTGGTGTTGGTTCTTGTTATCAAAGAGAACCAATGATATCATGGCGGTGATGTCTTGACTTGCATTTAAGGGATGCAGAAATGCCTAAAGTCATTGGTCTCATTCTTTCTTCCAGTCATCAAGGACAAAAGTCAAGAAGACTGGTGATGGCCTGGGATATATTTAATGTCTGACCAAAGCTTGAGGCATTGCACAGAGCCTGCTTTAGCCACTTTTATGGCTATTGGAACCAATTGTTCTCATTACCCAGTTCTGACTGGGGATATCTTCATATGCTTTAAGTAGATGATTTCCTAACTTACCTCTGGCTATGAGGCCAGTTGCTTATCCTCAGCCTGGAGTAGCCCAAATGCCAGGATGATTTTTAGCAGAGTGTGGCCACTGTATATGCTATAGCTTCTTGGAACCAAAGGAGAGAGTTCAGTGAAAGGTGAACGTCAAAGGTGGATGAACAGCCCTGAAAAGGGCTCAGCAAGCTCTCATACCAGAGGTGTGAGTCCCAGACACCTCCCAGAGGTGCTATGAAGTACGGGGTATCTAGGGAGAACTAGTACTTGAAGACATAAATGTATAAAACATCACCATTCTCTTAAGGCTAATCCTAATTCTCTCGCTGAGAAGTAGCTTTGTAATAACCTTTTCTAAATCAGGAGCATGTCTATGTATCTTCTCCACAGCTGTAGCTGTAGCTTTCTTAAACTTGTTATGTGTGTGTGATGGAGAATGAAACATCACACACTTTAGGATGGAGTGCCTTGAAAGCCATATTTCTACCTCTAGCCAAGGAGTAAGATTGCATCCTTGTTTTGAAACCCAAAATGAAGTGTGTTCAAAACCTTTGTTCTGGGAGTTTCTTAAATTCCTACTTTGCAAGGGAAGCTCTAGGTAGTTTCTGCCAGCCTACTGGCATTCTCAATGATAACAGAAGCCTGCAGAAGGATAGATGCCATGAAATAGTCAACAGTCAAAATGCAAGTTTTTGTGGAAAACTGTAAGAATCCATGTGTCCAAGCCAGAATAATCAGATGGTGATTTAGGGTACCATAGTATGCTGGACTTGGAGTTGGGAAAACTAAAGCTTAAGCCATGATTTTGACATTTACTATCTTTGCCAAAGGTCTCAGTCTGTTTTCTTAGCTGTAAAATGAAGGTGGTCATGCCTAAATTACCTACCAAATGATGAGAAAATCAAGAATTTTGAGCTGGGAGAGACTTCAGAGTACATTCAATTTAACCACTACATTTTAAAGAGGAAGACTAAGGCTTAGAGAGTCACATTAATGAAAAATTAGAAGTGGGATTGAACCTGTGTCCTCTGACTTCAAAAACTGTTCTTTTCAGAGCAGGGTCTCATTTTGTACTGCCATAGGAGGTTATTGTGAAGACCAAATAAGATGCTGTATGTAACTTCTTTAAAACTAAAGACCCTGCATGTACTTTCTCTCTCTCTCTCTCTCTCTCACTCTCTCCCTCTCTCTCTCTCTCTCTCTCTCTCTCTCTCTCTCTCTCTCTCTCTCTCTCTCTCTCCTTCTTTCTTCCCTCCCTCCATCTCTCTCTTTCATTTCCTTTCACTCTCATTCTCTCTCTCATTTTGGTATACCATTTTTCTAACATTCTCTCATTTCCTTTCATTTTCTTTCTCTTCCATTCTTCTATTCTCTCTTTTTTCATTCTTTCTCATTTTATTTCTTTTCCCTCCTCAAGAACATCTTCTACAATGCATTATCCCATCTCTTGCTTTTCCATTTACTTCTCATATTAAAATATAAGCTTTTTGAGGGTAGGGATTTTCTATTTGAATGTGTACGCTTGACCCTCAGCACTGTGCTTAGTTTATAAGAAATGCTTAATACTTGCTAGTTGACTCACTAAATCACCTTGTAAACTTTAAAGCACTATAAAAATGTCAATTTTACTTATTATTATTTAATACTTTCTTTGGAAAACAGCATCATCACTTCTAGGGATAAGATCCAGAAATACTAAACATTTATTTTATCCTTTTACTTTAGCAGATTCTTTAGTCTTTCCAGCTCCCAACCTCTCTGCCCCCACCTCCATGCCCAGGATATACTTAAAGTTATGTTTGCTACTAAATTATTTCCATCACCAGGTACAAAATGAAATGACAATTGCTGATAGACAAGCCATGTTCTCTTAAATAGAAAAGGTATTTGAGTTAGATGTGTCAGGAGCCAAGACAGATTAAGGTGGTCAAAAATACATTAATCTCATGTCTGTTTTCACTTTAAAATCTTTTGGAAAAATTCCTTGCTTCCCATACTTTGGACAGTTTGATGTATTAAAGGTCCAGGGAAGAGGTTATCCCTTACTCATCAGTATTACTAGTAACAGTGTCAAAACTTTCCTGCCGAGTGCCCACAGTTCTGATGCCTAGCCACTGTGGGGTTGGAATCTGGTTCACTGATGTGCAAATGTTGTGTGAAGGCAAACTAAACTCCTTCTGCAATCAGTAATGCTTAAGAAGTTTGAGTTTAATTCAGGTGAACAATATATCACCTACCACAATCCCTTCATGGGAAATGTATATGCAAACCCTTCCAAAATGGTCCAGACCCTCAAGGAGCTTACATTCTGCTTGGGTTTCTCAAAAAACAACTGAGATTACTTACCAGAGATTATTCAGAAGAGAGTTCACTTACCTTAGGATTTTTTGAGGTGGTAGTTGTTTTTGCATTTTAGCCCTATTATGCTAATAAGTCTAGACTTTTCAGCATCTTATTGATGAAGCTATTGGTGGGTTCTTGGCATTTCTTGAATTGGACTATTTCTCTCATTCTATTCTTCTATGAAAATATCTTAAATCATTTAAAGGATGGTGATATTTTCAGAAAGAAATGTATAATTATTTCTGCTTGTGATTTCCTATTAGGAACCAGCCCAATGGAAGATGGTTTGAATTAGAGAAAAGTCTGGCTAGAAAACATGAGACATTTTCAAATAGAAAAATTCTGGTTAGGATATAAATAGACAAATTATCCAGAAGAGAGAGTATGGAAGAGAAAGATGATGGTGATCAATAGAGAGGGTATCTATATCTTAAAAGGACCAAATGACTGATCTAGAGGGTATGCGATACTTTTAAGTGTTTGTGGGAATACTCCATTGTCACACATCCAAATGAATTCTGAGGAAAGGGGGTTTGGAAAATGTGATTAGTATGGATTCTAAACACAAGGAGGATAGTCTGCTACAATGAGCCCAAATCCTCCATTCAGAGTAGAATCCTTTAATCCAACAACAGCAATTCTGAATTCCTAGTCAAAGCCTTAGAAAATGACCATAAGGTTAAGGTATCAGAGAAGCCAACTTTCTGTAAACAAGAGTGGTATTAATAGTTATTAATTGTAGAGCACTTTTAAGATTTGTGAAGAATTTTACATGTATTATCTCATTTAATCTTCATAGCAACCTGGGAAGTAGGTATTATTATTATTATCAACATTTTAAAGATGAGGAAACTGAGGCAGAGGTGAAGTAATTTGCCTTGGGTTGTACAGTACAGCTAGTAAATGGACTCAAATGTCCAGGGACAGGATTGAATTGCTTTGGATTAACAAAGCAGATTCTCTCTTTCTCTCTCTGCCTCTCTCTCTGCCTCTCTGCCTCTCTCTCTCTCTCTCTCTCTCTCTCTCTCTCTCTCTCTCTCTCTCTCTGTGTTTCTTTCTGTCTCTCTCTGTCTCTGTCTCTCTCCTCTTCAACAGTGTCTGTCTGTCTCCCCACCCTCTGTCTGTCTATCCCCTCCCACCCTCTGTCTCTCTCTGTCTCTGTCTATCCCCTCTGTCTGCTCTCTGTCTCTCTCCCCACCCTCTGTCTGTCTCCCTCCTCGTACCTTCTGCCTTAGAATCAATATTACGATGGGCTCTAAGGCAGAAGAGCTGTAAAGGCTAAGCAATGGGTTTTAAGTGACACACCCAGATCACACAGAAATCACATTTGAACTCAGGACCTTCCATGTCCAAGGCTGGCTGTCCATCTCGAGTCACCCAGCTGTCTTCTCTCTCCCTTTTAAAAATACTTAACTTAAAGTTTCCCAGCAATGCTTTTCCCGAGAGAAGTAGGACGAAATCTTTTGCTTCTTTATGATTGTTATCTCTCGAGGTTTGAATTTCCTAAAGGGCAAAGTAGCTGATGTTCCCAAGAAGCCTAAAATGCATCTCGGGTTTTCCCTAAATCACAAATTGGGAAACAGGCTGGGGAAGCTTCAGGGATTTCAGCGAGATAAAGGGAGAGAAAAATCCAGAATGAAGGTCTCTGGACCGGAGTCAAGGATGCTGCCCCTCGAAAAATCACTCGGTCCACGCCATTCCTCCTTATTATTGCCTCCTATTTTGCTGATCTGTTCATCTGGACCTAAAAGACATCTTTGCCACAGCCACCCACTCATCTGTCAGAGGTTGCCAATCCTGTCTTAAACTCAATCAGCAGTATACCTTTTCAACGTAGGAGCTCCCTCAAGTGGTCAAATTGGGAAACTGCAGGCCATGGAATACATAGGAAAGACAAAAAGGACTTTGTCACTGATTTGCTAACTTTTTTTTTTTTTTAAATAATAAAACTACAACAAAATGCAGTCCACTAGGAGTGAGAATGTGCTTTACTAATATAATATATTATGTGGTGAGAGAATAATTATTACAAACACTAGAAAGCTCTTAGGGAACATGGGTGTATATCACAAGGGATTAGGCATGACATTAGAAAGGGAGGTAAAGGCGTGAAGATAGTAAATAAACATCATATAATGCAGGACCCAGAAATGAATGGATTTTGTGGTCTTGGATGAAAAGAAGAGGCTAAGGAGGAGTGAGGACTGACCGCTGAGAAATGGAACAATCTAGAGTCAGAGAAAATATCAACATTTAGAGCAAACTCAAAAAATACTTAACTAAATTCCTGCCTCCTGGAAGGGGAAGATTAAAAAAAATCCAGATTATAATTCTATTGGCCATACCATGATATCTATTTTTTTTTCAAAAAGTTTAATTATATTTGTGACTTGAAAATTTTTCAGTTCACTTTTTTTTTTGATTTATTATCAAAAAGAGTGAAAGAGCATGGAATTAGGAGTTAGAAGAGCTAAATTTGAATCCTGGCTCCAACTCTTCCTAGCTGTACGACCCTGAGCAAGTACCTTCAGCTCTCGAGTCTTGATTTCCTAAGCTGTCTAGTGGAGATGATGATATCTACAGTCAGTCTCACAGGTTTGATTTGAAGAAAATTGCTTTTCAAACCATGAAACACCACATAATTAATTAATAACTATCAATATCTAACATTAACAATAATTAGCAATAACTAGTAAAATCTTTAAGATTGGGGAAATGTTCTGCATATGTTTAAAGGAAGCTAGGGGGCAAAAGTGATAGAATGTTGGGACAGGAATGAGAAAGACCCTTCTTGAATTCAGATTTGGCCTTGGACTCTTACTAGCTGGGTGATTGTGGGTAAGTCATTTGACCCTGTTTGCCTCGGATGCTCATCTGCAAAATGAGCTGGAGAAGGAAGAATTGGGCATGACTGAAACTACCAAACAACAAGAAATAGAAATGTTAGCTATTTTATATTATTATTTTTGTCCCATAGCTACTCAGGTACAGAGGATTTCCTATGAGGTGGGAGAAATATCTGCATGGAAGGAATGAAGATTTTAGGAGTACTTGAAGAGTGATAATGATCATTTAACAGAGACCTTCAGTGAACGTTTTCTAGTGTTATCTTCTATATTCTAATTTTTCTAGGCTTGCTATCACAGAACCCTGAATTTCAGTTGCAAGGGGCCTCAGTGGTCATCTATCCCTACTTAGGCTTGGAAAATAAACACTACTATGGAACTCCTGACAAGTGGTCACCTACTGTCTTCTTCAAGGCTACCATTACTGGGCATAAAGGCACTCACTGTCTCCTGAGGCAGCTCAATCCATTATGGATTAACCATTAAGGAAATTCTCTGAAGAATAAGCATGAATTTGTTTCTTTGCAAATTCTTTACATTAGCTCTGATTCTGCCTTAAGAGGCCAAAGCTCACCAATTGGAATACCTCTTCTAAATGTCAGTCTTTCGAGAGCTTGAGGACAGCTATGAATGATATTCTCCTCTGAGCTGTCTTTTTTACCAGTTTACATATTCCAAGTTTTTTTTTTTAAAGATCTTCATATAGCGTAGACTTGAGGCCTTTCACTATCTGGGTTGTCATTCTTTTGATATTTTCCTACTTATAATAATTATTTATTGATTATTAATTTTATTTATTTATTAAGTGCCTATTCCAGGCACTGTGCTAACTGATTTAAAAATATCTCATTTGATCCTCACAACATTCCTGGGAGGCTGGTCCTATTATTAACCCTGTTTTACATTTGAGGAAATTGAATCAGACAGAGTTTAAATGATTTGCCTAAAGTCATAGAGCTAATAAGTGTCAGGAACTAGATTTGAACTCAGGTCTCTCTATATCCAGGTCCAGAGCTCTATCCACTGTGCCACTTAGTTTCTCAACATCCACCCTAAAATATATTGTATTGAATGAAGATGGTACTGAAGATGTGGTTTAATCGGGACAGAGTATATTGATATTATTATCTCCTTATTGCTGGAAGTTTTGCTGCAAGTAATAATGAAGGGAAGAGTAATGAGGGAAATTATGAATCTGATTTCCACTAGGACAATCAACAGGGTTAATCTCCTCCTAATTTCCACTAATGACTGCAAGAGACAAGTTGATCTGACAGACGTGCATCAGCATTACTCCTCCTAAAGGGTGAATGATCATCTTTAAAGCTGGGCTCTATTCATAACTGGCTCTGTTTGGGGCAAATACAAACTGACCATCTTCTGTGTGGTGTTCGGTCATCTTGTTGAAGAGACAGACTGAAAATCAGAATCACAGAGAGAGAACTAAAGAGAAAGAGCTTCTGTGCTCTCTCTCCCTTCCTCAAGATCCAAGGTAGAACAAGGGACAGAAGCACTTCATAGGACAGCTGTGACACATAAATGGAAATTGATGTGTATCATGGAGTTCTCTACTGGGATTTCCCAGAAGGGATTATGAGACCAAAGTCCCCTAACTCAGAACTGAGCACTCTAATAGTTATACCACACTTTCAGCTAAATCTTCCAGCCAAGGCTGCCTATGAATAGCAGACTGTTCCCACGTTTGAATCCTTTTCACTCTAAAATGTGTTAAGAGAAGTAGAGGCATTTGGAAAAAAAAATCACTGATGCAAAGCAGCCTAGAGATGATTAATGGAAAACAGCACAAACGTTTGGATCACTTGTTGTTCCAACTCTTTGTGACCCCATTTGGGGTTTTCTTGGCAAAGACTGGAGAGGTTTGCCATTTTCTTCTCTAGCTTATTTTACAGATGAGGAAACTGAGGCAAACAGGGTTAAGTGACTTGCCTAAGATCACACAGTTAGTAAGGATCTGAGGTTAGATTTTAACTCAGGAAGATGAGTCTTCCTGACTCCAGACTTGCACCACCTACATGCCTCATACTTATATCATAGAAATAATTTATGGGTATACAGATTATCAATCCTTAGTATGGACAATTCCATCACCAAGTCAGTAGAACAACACAGCCGCAACTTAAACTGTTAGCAAGTTCCCTAGGGGCAATGGGAAGTTAAACGACCTGTCCACTGTTTCTGCTAGTATGGGTCAGAAGCAGAAAGTGAGGGCAGGTTTTCAAGAACCCAAGATCTGTCCTTTATTCACTAGGCCCAGCTCTCTAAATGGAAATGTCCTGAATATTAAGTAGCATCTAGTTTTTCCCTAGATGCAAATGTAAATGCATGCAAAATGTAAATTCATGCAAAATATAAAAAAATTGGGACACAATAAGAACTTTATAGAGTGAACTGACACCTAGTTTAAACATGGTGCCTGTACTGCAGCCCCAATAGTAAATTTATGGGCTTATTTGGAAGGAAAATAATCCCTTCAGGATCTATTTCAAAACCAAACAGGGAAACACTAGATGCCACTTAATATTCATGGACATTTGCACTACTCTGAAGGATAAACATTCCACCTGATTTATCCCAGGAGGCCCATGTAGTCTGCCTCATCACATTTTTCTTTCATGAAGTTGCCATCACAGAACTTTCACCCATAGGTCACATCTATCAGTCACTGATGGAACAAAACTTTAGGTGACATCCTTGACAGCATACATTCCAGACTCTTTGCAGAAATGTGGATCAATGGGGTCCCAGAAGCAATTATGAGATGCAGAAGAATGTCCAGGAACAAGGGATGAGTACAATTCAACAGGCATCTCTTAGTAAACCCTCTTCTGTGCCATGTTCTGGTAATACCAAAGCAAAAGCTGAGTAGTTCATGCCCTCAAAGAGCTTACCTTCTAATTGACCTGCGACTTTATTGTGGCTCAGTTCTATCATTTGTGTCCAACTCTTTGTGACCCCATTTGGGGCATCATTAGCAAAAATGCTGGAGGGAAATACTAGATTCCATTTAATATTCAGGGGCATTTGTACTACTCTGAAGGACAAACATTCTACCTGATTTAACCCATGACACTCATGAAGTATGACTCATCATATTTTTCTTTCATCAAGTTGCCATCACAGAACTTTTATCCATAGATCACATATGTCAGTCACTTATTGAAAAAAAAAACCCCAACAACTTTAAGTGACAGGGTTAAGTGACTTGCCCAGGATCACACAGCTAATAAATGTCCAAGACCAGATTTGAAGTCAGGAAGAGGAATCTCCATGACTACAGGTCTAGCACTCTATCCACTACACTACCTAGCAGCCCCCAATCATGGTATCCCCAAATGGTAAGAAATGTTCTGGTCCTGTGTGTACAGAAGTAAACATTTTGAAAGAAAATGACAACTGATTAATATTGTGCTTTAAGGTTTTATTTACAACAACTTTGCAAATCTGTCTGTGAAAGTGTTATTTTTATTTCATATAGGAAAGGTGAAGTAACTTGTGATCGCACAACTAGTTGATGTCAGAGATGGGGATCAAATTAAAATCTCCCAATTCCAAGTACTCTGCAACAGTACCTCAATAGTTTAATTTGTAGCCAGTGAAAAAAATCAGAAGACAACTTAGCACCTTTTATTGCTTTCACATGAATTTTTAAAATGTTGAGATCAGGCGTTCCAATGCTACACAAAGCAGTGCTAACCTTTTATTGTAATTGGAAGTCTTTTTTTCATAAGAGGGATAGATTTATTGACTTCAGAACACCCAATATATATATAAGCACAACTGAAAAACTGAGAACCCCCAAATGATAGTACAGAAGAGGGGAAGAAAGAATACAATTGAGATGGATTAAAATCCAAACAGACTTGCTCATAGACAGTACCACTGAGAGCAAGAAAAATAGCTACCAGATAATCATTCATTCATTCAGCAAATATTTATTAAGCTCCTACTGTGTAGATTGCATTCTGCTAGGCTTTGAGGGAAATACCAAAATGATTATCAGTAAGCCTTCCAGTCTCAGCTAAAACCCTACCTCCCACAAGAAGCCTTTCCTGATCCCCCTTAATGCCAATGCCTTCCCTCTGTTGATTAGCTCCAATTTATCCTGTACATATCTTGTTTGTACATAATTGTTTGCATGTTGTTTGCCTCACTAGACTCCTTGGGAAGAGGGAAGGCGGTCTTTCTGCTTTTCTTTGAATTCCCTTGTGATCAGCACAGTAGCTGACATGTAACAGGCAATTTAATGGATCCTTGTTGTTGACTTGACTTACTTTCCTCAAAATCAGAGATTTAAAAAATCCAGAAATGACCCTTAAGGTAAACACTTTCATTTTAAGGTTGGGGAAACTGAGTCATGAAGAAATCTAACTCATAGAGGAGATCTGAGAGGGGGAAGAGAAGATGAGAAAGTCTGGCATTTCTTTCCAGGAAAACTTATTCTTTGATACAAGAGAGGGGGAGAAAGCTTCAAAGGAGACAGTTCTATTTGGGAGAATGCTAAGAGAAACACCAGATGCCTAGTTACATAAAGCTCACCCAGTGACAAGCTAGTGTACTCATCCTCATGGTGTTTATTCATCTGGACAAAGGTACTTCTCTCCAATTCTGCACTTTCTAGAAAGGCAGTGGTGTGATGAATTACACCTGGGGTGGCATCACTCTTCCGTAATATCAGAATGAAACTCTTGGCAGCTAAAGTGCTTCTTAAAAGCCACTGCTCTCCATGATTGCCCTCATCTCTGCAAATGACTGTCTCCAAGAAGGACCAATTCCAAGTCAAAGCAAAATTTCTCTGCTGCTCTACACAAAGCCTTCTCCAGACTTCTCTGATGGAGGTTTGAACTGTGACACTGTCTCAAAATAAAATCTACAGGGGTTGAATTTGTGAAGTTGAACAGTTGTCAAAGATAGTTTCAGAGTGTTCTCTCTCTCTGGGTCTCAGTTTCCTTGTTTTTGTAAAATGGTGTATGTGGATGATCTCGAAAATCCTGTTCAATTTTAAATTCTGTGATTCAAAATTCTGTCTGACAGATGATGGGATATAATGGAAAAACAGTTGGGATAGGAGGCAGAAGACCAAGGTTCAGACTTCAGTTCTATCCTTTATTGTCACTTCAGTCACTTCACTTCTATTGACTTCTATTTGATCCATCTATAAAATGTTAAAACCAATACTTTATTTTCTACCTCCCAGGGTTGTTTTGACACATTATAAACTTGAAATATTCAAAATAGATTTTCTTATATTTCTCCCAAACGCCATCTTTCCTCCACATTTCCTTATTTTGGTGGCAAACCTGGTCTTTCTTCTAGGCACCCAATTTTGTAACTCCATAATCATCCTAGACCTTTCTTTTCTCCCCATCAGGCCACCAAAACTATTCAGCTGTCATGGCTTCTCAATGCTACCTCCATCATATTTCATTCCCTTCTATCTACTCACTCAGCCACTAACCTTGTTCAGATTCACATTACCTTTCACTCGGGTGATTGTAATAATCTCCTAACTGGTTTCTCAGATTCCAATCTCACTCTTTCCAACCCTCCCCCTCCCCCACACTGTGATAAAACCGATATTCCTAAAACACAGACCTAATCATATTATTCCTCCACTCTTAAAAAATCATCAGCGGCTCCCTGTTGCTGTGTGCGTAAAATACAAAATCCTCATATTTTGCACCCTCCACAATCCTGACCTCACTTTGGTTCTCAGCCTTTTCTTACATTGTTCCCCTTTAAAACATTTTCTATTCCCTCTAACTGTCTTGCCACATGTTCCCTGTACAGTACATTCCACCTTTTGCTTCCACACCTTTGCAAAGGCTGTTTCCTATGCCAATGGATTCCTTTCTCTTATAGGTCCCCTAGAATGACTGCCTTTCTTCATAAAGGCTCAAGTGCCCTTCCTATACAAAAGACATTCTATGAACTCCCTAGGTGGTTAGTGTTCTCTCTCTTAAAATGTCTTTATATTCAGTTATCTGTGTAGACAAAGAATCTTTTGCATGTAACAACTGGAATGGACATTGGCTACTTCAGAAGGAAGAAGGTGACATAAGCCTTGTCTCCCGAAAGCTAATAATGGAGGAGACAGTGTGCCCACCCCATCCAACAGGGGAAAGAATCCTGGTTGGATTGAGAGACAAGAACTGACTCTTAATTTTGACTTAGCCATTTTACTAGCCAAATGGCCTTTAACAAATCATTTCAGTTCTATGGGCATCAATTTTACCTTATATAAAATATGGTAGCTGGATTAGATGTATTTTAATATTCTAACTGGTTCTAGATTTTTTTATAGAATCCTAAGATTTGGTATTATTTGGTAATATGCCCTCCAGTGTGACTCCTATATCCCTCTTTTCTCCTACTCCCTCCACCCAGTTCTTTAAAGCATGAAGCATGTGGTCACATTTTTAATGTTTACAATTATTTTTAATTATAGCATGTAAAGTTCTAAAGCATTCTTATTTTTTTAGACATCTTCGTTCTTTAACACTTTTTTTTGTTTTGAGTCCAAATTTTCTCCCTTTCTCTAATACTTCTTCCTCTCATTGAGAAGGCAAGCAATATCATACCCATTAAGCATGTAAAGTCATGCAAAACATATTTCCATATTTGCCATGCTCCAAAAAACCCCCAAGAAAAATAAACTGGAAAAAATATACTTCAAGTCTTTACTCAATGTTCATTGGTTCTCTCTCTGGATGTGAAGAGTCTTTTTTTAACGTGTGTCCTTTGGAATTATTGTGGATAATTGTATCGATCAGACTAACAAAGTCTTTCTTAGTTTATTATTATTACAATATTGCTGTTACTATGTATAATGTTCTCCTGGTTCTGCCCACTTTATTTTGCATCTGTTCATAGAAGTCCTGGGTTTTTTTTTCTGAAACAAACCCCTTCATTGTTTTTATAGCACAATAATATTCCATCACAAACATATACCACAATTTGTTCATCCCTTTCCCACTAGATGGACATCCCCTTAACTTCTAATTATTTACCACCACAAAAAGAGCTGATATAAAAATCAGATTTTTAAAAAAGAAAAAAAACAGCTAGTTCTCTCCTTCAACACAATGCACTTATATTTGAACAAGGAACTGTTGGTCATTCATTCCATCTGTTCCTGGCAGAATAATTTATTTTTACAAGCTCGTGAATGCAGCCCACATTCATTAAAGTACAGGAATTTGAAGGCAATTGTATTTTATGTAGGGAAATAATAAGAATAAGAGGAACCTCTATCTTTCACCTGGTCCTGATCAAGAAATCTCATAGAAAGGAGGCTTCATTCTGATTGTGCAAATGTCAAACAAACTCAGGTCATTTTGATTCTTTGCTGTATTATAAATTCCCAAGGAAGAATGTGTCCAATTTTTCCTTATATAAATCTTTAGCTAAGACACATTACTTGAGGGAAGGCCAAAGAGAAGGAGGAAGGGGAAGAAAGTACCTTAATAGTTTAAGGCACAAATTGCCTGATTGCAGAATTAGTAACAGGTGATAATTAAAGTCCCCATAAGGTTATTCCAGGCTGAAATGATGCTCCATTGTGCTACAGAAATTTGAAAATAACATTTTCACACTTTGTGTGAATGCCCTCATTTAATCCCCTAAACAATCTCAATGATTTAGCTTTCTATTCTCTAGTCTACTTATCTCTTCCAAGCAAAATGACTCAGTGACTTCCTTTCTTCTGCCCATCTCACTCCCACCTCTCTGAACATTCTGCCAAACTGTGTACATCATTCCCAGAATGCCTTCCTTAACTAACCTCCCAAATCCCATCTCTTTCATTGAGCCTTATCCAGCCAATTAAAAGAAGAATGAGCAGACATAACTGTGAGGGACTGACTGAGGTTTTGATCCAATGCATCACCATTTAGAAGGCACAGACATTTAACCTATATTCTCTCCAATGTATAGAAGCAGTATAATTAACAAATTCTCCCTCCTAGTCAACTGGGCAGCTAGGAGATGCAATGGATAGTGTTAAGTCTGGAATCTGAAATATCAGAATTCAAGTGTGACCTGAGGCACTTAGTAGCTGTGTGGCCTTGGGCAAGTCACTTAACCCAGTTTGCCTCAGTTTTCTCATCTGAAAACAATGAGCTAGAAAAGAAAATGGTAAACCATGCCTATATCTGAGCTAAAAAAACACCCAATGGGGACATAAAGAATTGGATATAAATAAAATGAATGATCAACAACATTTCAACTGGATTTGTACTCATTCCATTTTTTCATGTCATAAACTGAAAAATTGGATTAAGAAGTATTTCCTGTTTCAGGACAGATTTGTGCTGCTTACTCCAAAGATCACAATCTATAGTTATGGTATTGGTAAAGATAATTCCTTTCAACATAAAACTCCGTTCATTCCCTCTTCTTTCATCACTGCTCTAAATGGATTCACCCCTTATTGGTTTGCATAAAACATACATTAATTGAACAGATAGAATATTTATTGAAAATAATATCAAATTACATTGGAATAGTTATCACTTTCATCTTTATAGATTCAGAGGGCTTTATGTGTTTTCATTTGCAGAAGCATAAAATATTAAGAGATAAATGGACCTTATAGATCATTTAAGCCTCCTTCTTCCTTTCAAGGAGTTATTCACATAGAAAAAAGGGAGAAGACATTCTAAAACTTTTCTTTAAATTACTGTTCAAGTTCATTAAAGACTTTGAATAAAGACAGAAACATAAAAATTTGAAATTCTGTCCTAGTAACACAAAAGCAGTATTTTTAATAGGGAAAATGTAATTAATAATATAATCTCTCCAACCTTATCATAGTTAACAAGGCTTATGTGTAAGGGGATTGTGATCTTTAATCTAGAAGGACACTTAGTGATTATCTAGATCAATTGTTTAATTTTAAAGAAAAAGGAGTAAGGTAGCTTGCTAAAGGTTATTGAGCTGATGAGTAGCAAAGCTGAAGGGCAGCTGGTGGGACAGCGGATTGAGTATTGGGCCTGGAGCTAAGACGACTCATCTTTCTGAGACTAAATCCAGTCTCATACATTAAGTCATTTATCCCTGTTTGCCTCAGTTTCCTCATCTGTAAAATGTATTAGAAAAGGAAAAGGCAAACCACTCAAGTGTCTCTGCCAAGAAAACCCCCAATGGGGTCAGGAAGAGCTGGACATTACTGAAACAACTGAACAACAGCAGCAGAATTGAAAGTTGGCCAGGGAATTATAAAATGACCGATCTAGAGTTGGAAGAGACCTTAGAGGGAATTTAACTCCTTTGTCTTATAAATGATAAGAGTTTGTAAAAAGACACCCTATGCACTTGGGTGTTACATATAGAGAGAATACATGGATAATTTTTTAAAAAATCAATAAAGCAATAACTTACCAGTTTTATTCTTTTTTTATAAAGGGAAGGACATTTCTGTGATATATTTCCCTTTACAGAAATAATTTCTATGGGAAGAGTCCTTCATTTGAATTGATACCATTTGTTATTACCCTCATAGCCATAGTATAGACTGAATTCTATATTGTTACTAAATAATGTGACTTCTTTAATGTAGAAGAAGCTAAAGTAGAAATCCAGCAAGGTGGTGGGCTTTTGTTTGTTTGTTTGTATTTTAACAAGCTGATGAATTGAGAGTTTAAACAGATGTCTGTCTGGGAATATAAATAAATCTAGCAAACAAAGACTGTAAAATCTTATTTGTTTGGACTTGACTAACCTGAAATATATTTCCATCATGTTGAATTATCACTAAGTCCAAGTTAGTCAATTCTCTCTCTCTCTCTCTCTCTCTCTGTCTCTGTCTCTGTCTCTCTCTCTCTCTCTCTGTCTCTCTCTCTCTGTATATATATGTGTTTACATATACCTGTATTGGTTTCTCTATTACTCTATCTCTCGATGTATATCCCTAATTTTGTTGAATTATCTATAAGGAAAATAATTGTCAAAATTAATTAATTAAATTAATAAATTAAATAATTAAATAAGACTTCAGGAGACAGACATGTTTATTCTACAAATAAAAGTATGTTATTTTTAAAGGACTATAGAAAATTTTCATTGAATGTAAAAAAAAAATCCCAATTATACTGTTTTATCTGTTCATTAAACCATGCTTTACAGAAGCATTACTTAGAAAATATACTTGAAAGTCATCAAATTGCAATTTGTGAAAGTCTTTTTATATTTCAAAAATTTCTGACTAATTTCACTCTATTTTCTGTTCCACAATTGCTAAACAGTTCACAGAAATTAAGTTTTACTAGGCGTACCAAGACTCATCCTCAACATTATCTTCCCTATTTTAATTCAAATTTCTTGTGATCTGGGTCTATGTCCTCTCTCAAGAACTGGACCTTCTGTCCTTCATAAATGTCAGTAGGAGTGAAATGTAGTTTCTGCTTAATATTCAATAAAAAGTCAATGATTTTAATTAAAGAAAACTGTGGACTTAAAAAGTAGATATATAAAAAGTGTCCTAGTAATTCTGTTTACTATACTAATCATTCTAATCATTATTTTTCTATTGACACCTGACTTTTCCCTTTGCCAGAGATAGAGCCCTTGAGCTATCATCTCCCTGTCTTCCACTTACTTTGTATTTCCAATTTAGACATTCTTAGATGATGCCTCACACTTGCAGACCACAAGGTGGTATTAGAAATGTAGGAAGACTGTAAGATTGGTGTGTGTGTGTGTGTGTGTGTGTGTGTGTGTGTGTGTGTATGTGTGTGTGTGTGTGTGTGTGTGTGCTGGCTAACACAGAGTACCAAAGCAATCAGAGATTGCTATTGATGGATATGCATAATAAAGGCAGGAATATTGGCTAGGTGGTTGGAGAACAAAACCTCTGCCTCTTAAGCTTACCTTTTGTTCTTCTGAATTCATGAACATGCTAAAACTGAAAGGATCTTGGGAATATCTAAGTCCAAATTAGATAATTATTTGTTACAGATGTCTTTGATATTCAGGTTAGAGAGAGGAGTCTGAAAGATTTACTACTGGGCTAGAGGCAATATGGCTTAAGAATTAGCTGTTTTGCTCTTACCAGAGAGTTCTCTTTACAATACTCTGGTAAACCAGAGCTCCTGTG
Organism: Monodelphis domestica; assembly: GCF_027887165.1. Classification (NCBI taxonomy): domain Eukaryota; kingdom Metazoa; phylum Chordata; class Mammalia; order Didelphimorphia; family Didelphidae; genus Monodelphis; species Monodelphis domestica. The sequence continues at coordinate 176,779,166 of NC_077233.1, read as the reverse complement.
GCCAGGAGTAGGAGTAAGAGAGGATAATAAGCTCAGTTGCTAAGAGCAGGAAATAATGGATCCTCCTTCATTTTTTTAAATTCGGGAAATATATTAAATACTTTCTAAATACCCTAGACTCTGTTAGATATCAGGGTTACAAAGAAAGAAATGACACCAAAAGAAGTCGTCTCTTCATTTAGGTATACTGTATTTTACTGGGGCATACAACAGATAGATAGATAGATAGATAGATAGATAGATAGATAGATAGATAGATAAATAGAGTTAGATGGATGGATGGATGAATGGATGGATGGATGGATGGATGGATGGATGGACAGAAAGACTGACAGATAGATAGATAGATAGATAGATAGATAGATAGATAGATAGATAGATAGAGATAGATGGATGGATAGAAAGACAGACAGACAGATGGATAGATAGATAGATAGATAGATAGATAGATAGACAGATAGATAGAGACAGATAGATGGATGGATGGATAGAAAGACAGACAGACAGACAGATAGATAGATAGATAGATAGAGACAGATAGATGGATGGATAGAAAGACAGACAGACAGATGGATAGATAGATAGATAGATAGATAGATAGATAGATAGATAGACAGATAGATAGAGACAGATAGATGGATGGATGGATAGAAAGACAGACAGACAGACAGACAGATAGATAGATAGATAGATAGATAGATAGATAGACAAATGGACAGACAGATAGATGGATTAGACAGATAGATGGATAGTGACAGAGAGAGAGAGAGAGAAAGTATTATAATTAAAATTACTTGAAAAGGAGAAGATTAGGAAAGACTTTCCATAAGAAGTGGTCCTTGAACTGAACCTTGAAAGAGTTTAATTAAGGGTTCTAAGAAGTGAAGAGGAGTTGGGAGTACTTGCCTGATACAGGATAGTCTGTACAAAGGTATAGAAGTGAGAGAGAAAATTTCTAATTCGGGGAGTAGCAAATAGATAAATTTGACCAGAAACTATAGAGAAGAATAATGTAAAATAACCTGTTAAAGTAGAGAAGAGCTAGAATGGGAAGATCTTTAAATGCTTAGTTGAGGAGTGTGTATGTGTGTGTCTGTGTAGATATATAAGCAAACGTATGACTGTGTGTATATGAGTATACCATACACATGAATATATGTGAGGACACACATGTGTGTAGATTTATAAATATTACAGCATGCCATACACATGCCCTACATATATGCATGGGTGTGGTGTGCACATGAGCGTATGCACAACATAATACATGCATACATGTATAATCACAGGTTTGTGTTAGTGAGTGGATACCCATGCACATATGTATATACATAAGTATACATGTGTATTCTGCATGCTGTGATATGGAAATCACTTTAAAAGACTGATATATATTAATTTAAGGTCGCCAAGGAATTCAGCTATGTAATTCCTAAATGAAAACTCAAGTCAGCAGTCAACCTTTTTATGGTGTTTTAATTACAAACAGGAGGAAGAAAAGTATTGGGGGGGGAGGGAAAGAAGGAAATAGGGCTTAAATGCCCACTCTGCTTAGGCTGAGCCAAAGGTCCAAGGCCCTGGATAGCTGAGGCAAAGAAAAGAGATCAGTCCCTATCACTCAAGTGACCAAAATGGAGAAACAGTCTGTGGGCTCCTCCACTCCAAGCACCAGGCTCCAACAACCTCTCTCCCTCTACACAGGAAGTCCCCAGAACTCCTGAGCTGTCCTCTCCCTCACTTCCTATGACTCACCTGTGCCAATGGTGGCTCTAGCTTAACCCAGGACCGCCCAGAGGTCTGTCCCCTTTGCACATGTCTGTTGAAGGCCATATTCTCAAATAATTAAATCTTGAGCTTTGCTGCAGCCCTTCCTAAATCTTGTTACCCTGAGTAGGGTGGAGATTGTAGTTTTCAAGACCTGATGCTGTATTCCAAGTATCTCTATTGTTATTGATCAGGAAATAGCTAAATCCCATCTTCTAAAGAATGGTCTGAATAGGGTTGAGTAGTTTTGAAATTCACAATGCAAGTTGTATATATTAGTGCATGTATATTTAGACACATTTATATAAATACATATGTGTATATAAGCACAAATGTGCACATGCATGCAGAGATGTGTATATATGTGAACATGTGTGTGTGCACCTGCTGAAAAATAGTTGGAGGGAGGAACTCAATGCTTCCTCCACTTATAATTCCTTTTCATAATTCTGTCTGTTAGTCAACAATGGAGAGACCATCTCCCTAAGGAGGAAAAATGAATAGTTCTTTAATCACATGCATAAATGCCTTTCCCCAGAGGCAAAAGGGAGTCATTGCAGGTTGTTTTCCAGTTTGAAATTTTCTCACCCTGAGAGAGTCCTGCATTTTGAGTCAAGAACACTTAATCCTGCTCCAGGACCAGGGGCAAATCGTCTCCCTTCTCTGAGTCTCAGTTTTATAATCTGTAAAATGAGAGTAGGCTATCTGTATCACCTGCTTCCCAGAGTGATCACGAGGCTCCAATAAGAATGTCAAATGAGGATCCATATGAATGACTTCACTTTTAGCAGCCATGCTAGGATGCAGGGACTCCTCATGAAAAGGGCTATCCACTGCTAGAGAAGGAATGGAGCAAGTCTTAATGCAGACTGAAAAGTGCCATTCTTCAATTTCTCTCCTTTGTGATTTTCTTTTTGTCTTGTATAAGCAATATGTGTCTTCTTTCACAATATGCTGAACAAAGAAATATGTATTGCATGATAGCACATGTATAATCTATATGATATTACCTGCCATCGAGGGGAGTAGGGAAGGGAAGAAAGGAGGGAGAGAACATAGATTACAAAATGTCAGATAAGAATGATTAAAAATTGTATCTGCCCATAGAAAAATTAGAATGTAAAGAAAGTGCTTTGTAAATCATAAACTACAAATACCAGAGACTAATTTTTCTGGGAGCCAAATGAACATAATGGGAAAGCAAGATATTATCATATTCAAACTTCCACAAATATTGAAGTAATTAAGCAAAAAAAAAATTACAACTGAAATGGCATCTTTAATTTTTTCTTTGATGAGTGTGTGTGAACATACATGCACCTGCTTGCTCTACTCCTATTCATTTTGGGATCACCAACTCTTTCAATTAGTTCAAATTAACCCATACAAGTCGCTTTCAGCTTTTAATCTATTATCCTATGGTGACACATTTGTAGAGTGCATACACAGAAGAACACATAATTCATATCAGTTGATAGTTGTCAATTTTTTTAAACCTTTACCTTCCATCTTAGAATTAATACTATGTATCGGTTACAAGGCAGAAGAGTGGTAAGGGCTAGGCAATGGGGATTAAGTGACTTGCCCAGGATCACACAGCTGGAAGTGTCTGAGGCCAGATTTGAACCTAGGACCTCCAATCTCTAGCTCTCCACTGAGCCACCCAGCTGTCCCCTGACTGTAGTCAATTTTTAAGAATCCCTATTAAACTGGACTCAAGATTGAAATTTGAGCATATTATGCAAGGCATGAAAAGTCATGTGCATTGCACATTTTTCTTTATCTCAAACAGCTCCCCTTCAAAAAAAAATTAGTACATACCCAGCATTTAGAGTATTTGTACATATACTGGGACACGTGGAACTAAGAATAAAAGAAATAACTAAGTGCCTTAGAGAGTGACTTCTTTGGCATAAAATGGAGGTGCATATATAAAAAAAGCAATAATGAAAAAACCACTCCTGCCCCTCCTGCATATGGGCAGTTCTGTATCTTATGTACTTCCAGACTTGGATCTTAATTGAAACATGTTATGATTTGGTGGATTCCATAACAAGGGAAAACATTTCTTGTGTCTGTGTCACACCACCATCAAATGGTCAACTTTCAAATAATACTGACTAATTCTCTTTGGATAGCTTAAAGAGGGAGGTAAAGTCCTTTTCAGCTAAAATCCTTCTATACTCAAGCGTTTGGGTCTGAACAAGGCACTTATTAGTCAGTTCTGCCCCCTCATTTCAAAGTCCCCCGAAAAGTCTCCACCCACACTTAAGCTGTAGGCTATTAAGAGAAAGAGGACTAGGGAATGTTTCCAAAATGCTTTATGTGGGTGAGTCCTTGAAGGTGTCCTATGTATGCCCCAAATGCTTAATATTTTAATGAAGACAAAAATAAATCTCTTCTTGTGTAGCACTCTCATGCATGAGTTTCCAAAAGATCGACCTCTAGGTTCTTTTGTTCAACACTCCTGGAAGGCTAAAGCTCAGGAACTTCTCCTGATTGGTTTGCTTTTAGCAGCCAGAAAGAGAAGGTAAGGCTCATTTATTAAATGCCTATTATGTGCCAGGCACTGTGCTAAGTGCTTTACAAATATCTCCTTTGATACTTATAAGAACCCTGAGAATTTGTTATCTCCATTTTAATTTTGAAGAAACTGAGGCCAACAGAGGTCAAGTGACTCTTCTTGGGTCATACAGCTAGAATTGTAGAGAAGCCAAATATGAACTCAGAATGAAGTGTGAAGCATACCGTTCTTCACTTTATATTCTCCATGAATGTTTTGCTGGTGTAAGCAATATGTCTTCTTTTACAACAAGATGAACATGGACATATGTATTGTATGAGAACGTATGGAAAATCTATATCATATTACCTGCCTTCTTGGGGGAATGGTGAGAGGGAGGGAAAGAACATGGATTGCAAAATGTCATAAAATCATTATTTAGAATTGTATCAGGAATTCCATGGAGACTGGAACAACCTCCAGGAAGTGATGCAGAGTGAAAGGAGCAGAACCAGGAAAACATTGTACACAGAGACTGATACACTGTGGTACAATCGAAGGTGATGGACTTCTCCATTAGTGGCAATGCAATGTCCCTGAACAATCTGCAGGGATCTAAAAAATACTATCCATGCAGAGGATAAATAAACTGTGGGAGTAAAAACACTGATGAAAAGCAACTGCTTGACTACAGGGGTTGAGGTGATATGACTGAGGAGAGACTCTAAATGAACACTCTAATGCAAATACCAACAACAGGGAAATGGGTTCAAGTCAAGAACACATGTGATAACCAGTGGAATCATGCATTGGCTATGGAAGAGGGAAAGGTGGTGGGAGGGGGGGAGGGGAGGAAAAGAAAATGATCTTTGTTTCCAGTGAATAATGTTTGGAAATGACCAAATAAAATAATGTTTGAAATTAAAAAAAAAAAGAATTATATCAATACAATGCTACATGTAAAACCCAGTGGAGTTAATTGAGTGTCAGTTATGGGGTGGGGGGAGGGAAGAGAAAGAACATGAATCATATAACCATGGAAAAATATTCTAAATTAATTAAGTAAATATATTTTTCAATTAAAAGACTATCAATATCTAATCTGGAAAAAGTTAAAAATAACAAAAAAAATGAACTTAGATCTTTCTGATTCCAAGCCAAGAGCTCTATCCACTATAACATCTACCTGTCTTAGAACACATTACTTCAAAATTTAAGACCATCAATTTGCATAGCAACGAAAATATCAGGAAAAGATCCTCTCCCCATGCTCACGTGGCTTACACTTTCCCATAAGAGATTTTTTCACCCATAAGGGTAATGCACACAAATGAAGCACATATGACAAAGAAACATATAACTTCTGGGTCAAACAGGCAGGGAAAATGAATGAACTCATTTTAGTCATTGTTCTGGCCAGAATGGACATGTGAAGACATACGTGTCCAGGAGCCAGCTGGACTAAGCAAATATTAGGAATTGGTGTGTCCATGGCTCATGTATAAATAGCATAGATAGAGGGTTATATGCAGCTCTCTGATGTTGCTGTACTGCTTATTTCCTTTATTAACGTTCTCATGTTGCTCTCTGTTGGGCCTCCTGTCATCTCTGTTAGGTCACGTTTCCACCTTGCAACATATGGCCTTGTCTCTGCTGAACTTGTTTGCTCGTGATTGCATGGCCACTAAGATGCTCTTGGCCACTAGCTGTTGAGCTTCTTTACTTCAGAATTATATGCTGCTCTCTTCCCCATCTTCTAAGGTCCAGTAGCAAGACAGTCTCCCAGAAAATGGAAGGTTATCATCATTATTATTGTGAATAAGGAGATGAAGTTATGAGGCAGATATCAATCCAGGAAACTGATCAAGCGAGCAAAGTACCCTAGGCTAGAATTCATTCTATTCTTTCCAGTGTCTTTGTCTGTTAAGATTCAAGGTCCATTTTCTAACTTGGGACTCAAAAATCCCTTGTATAATCCCTGATGTTATGAGCCTGTAGCTTCTAAAACTGTTTCTGGGGCTCTGAACAGGAAAGCCCCATTGGAGTTGGCTGTAAGGGCAGGGTGAAGGAAGCCTTATTCTCAAGGTTCTCTTTTCTTTTCATATGAATGAGTTACTTGAAATTGGCAGAATCCACATTCCTGGCCTTAATTATGTATATCTACCAACAACAAAACATCTGACTTTTGTGCTATATTTTGGCCAACACAAAACTTTGATTCTCTTCCCACACTTATATTGGAGGAAAAACAAAGTTGCACATAAATGAGACAGTCTGTTCTCTATGAAAAGAAATTGTTTAATATTTACTGCAATGCAATTCCTCCAAAATTAAGTTTTAAAAATAAATGGTGAATATTATATAAGCTATTAAATTCCCTGAAGGGACATATACACTACTTCTCTTTCCCAACTCAATTAGCTGTTTCAGTTTGAGCATCCTGTTCCCATAGCTATGCCTCAAGTTCTGGAGTTACCCTTGCCTTACCTCCAACTGCTCACCCCTGGCTGTATAGAATTAATAAGTCTCATTCTATGATCTTAAATTGTTATAATAATTTCAATTGATTGCCCATATAGTATGTATATGGCTAACCAAATTTATGTCTAAGACCTCAAATTCTGTCTTAAACTCTCCAATACAAGTGTGAGGATCAAGGGGGTGCCTAATTTAGTCACAGGCAATTCTGTGTTAAATGTTGGGGGTTGTTGTTTTGATGTTGTATTGATTCTACTATTATCCGCAGTCTTGTACATGTTTTGCCCATTTAATGTTTCCTATTTATGTTTTCTGAATCTCAATCTAAATTGTAAAATATCAAAACTTCTTACCAAGCTAATTAATAGGAGAAATAGACATGGTTTTAAATATTTACTGTGGAGATTATGGAACTGGAAGAGGAGCAATCAGAAAAGGTCTTGATCAGTTGATGAATGCCCCTCAATCATTTTATTTAGCACTCCAAAAGGTAGAATTGAAGAATGACACTTTATTAATTGGATTTCAGAAATTGAGACTGTCCCCTGATGAGTGGTTTTCTGCTCCCCACCACCAGCAGAAAATAGTAAATTACAGAAGAACATGACAAGCAATTCATGCTTGCCTGGGCAAATCTAAGGGGAAAATCCATATACCTTCAATTCCTACATGTTGCCTTGAGTTTTATTTCTTTTTCTATGCATAGATCAGAGGCAAGAGTTGTTGATTTTTTTTTCAAGCAAATTTGAGAGATACCAAAAATAAGGGAATCTAGCACTAGTTTCCTAGAGAAAGAAGAGTTCCCTGAGAATATGCTTCTTGGGGAAAAAAAGAGGGACATATTTTAAAATTCTTTTGGCTTAAATGAAAAATTAAGGGAAATTGATGGTGAAAGAACCCTTTCACACTCAGGAACTTGATTATGTGAGCCAGAAGAGAAGTGGAGTGTGAGTACAGCCATGAAATCTCAGCCTTGCTAACTAGGAGTCCATTATTGATATGAAGGTGTTCTTTAGTTCATCAAGCTTATAAGTATATTTCTTTTCCTAGACTGGAGGGAGTAGGAATGGGGTCTAAATAAACGTAATGATACTATGAGCCCAGGGAAGACTGTTTAGGACTCTGTAGGGAAGAGAAACTCAAACAACAGAGGGCTATCTCATTAGCAACATCAAAGCTCAGTTTCCCATTGGGGTAGCTGATGGGGCCATTTTAACACTTTATATTACTGCATTTACTCATGGGCTCCTATAAGTCTTTAGCAATATTTGCATTTTCTGTGGAATAAAATAAAGGCTATTCAAAAGCCAATATCTATAATGTACATCCATTGCCTGTGTGGGATTTGGGGACCCTGTTACACATATTTTGGAAAACATAGGCAAGAACTATTTTGGTTTTGTTTTTTTCAAATGATCATGGATTATCTCTAGACAGGGTCAATGAGCCAAAGAGAGAAATATATTCTCTTGGGGATCAGTCCAAGGATCAGACATGGTCTATATGAGCTTAGGGGCTTTGGGGAACTTCTCAGAAATGCATTATGTAACTACATGCCAGAAACAAAAGCATTAGGACCAAAATAGATAATGGATGGAAAAGAATATATTGCTGTAAATATCTCTACAAACATAAGATGGTATTATTATTACTATTATGAGAGCTATTATCAGTAATGCTTCCTTTCAAATCTTCCTCCTATGCCTGGTTATGAAGTGGAGATGACCAAAGGTTCTTATTAGTCAACTGCACTAGACAATTACAGTTGTGTTAGAAAACCCAACCAAGCTTCAAAGGCTTAGCGTATGGGCACGAGGATGAATTTGTATATGAAATGCACCTTCATAGGTCTGCTGACCAGATTTTGCTAGATTAGAAGGTTTTATTACCAACTTGGCCAGAGGATGACATATTACCTGGACAAGGCAACTCTTGAAGAGGATAATACTATGTCACAAAGGTTTTATAATCTAGATTCATGGAGGAATTCCCAGAAAGGATTGAATCTCAGATCAATAATACATCTGTAACACTTATAAAACTTTCAAATTGAGTAAATGGAGAGATAGTTTACTGGATGTAAAATAGAACATAGAATCAGTTGTTGGGTGTAATATTAGTACACAAAACACATGTGCATATTGACATGTATTAACACGCATAGACATCTTTGTCTATGTGTGTTTACATGTATGCCCTTTTTTGCAAAAATCTTAGTGCAGATTTGAAAAAGTTCGAAATAATACTAACACATATACTTCTTTGAATGCATGCATGCATGCCCACACAATGAGAAGCAGCATGGCACAGAGAATAAAGAGCTAGCCTCAAAGTAAAAAAAAAAAATACATGGGTTCAAGTTATGTGTCCAACATACACTGAGCAAATAAATTATTTTCTTTGTGTTCTAGGAACCTGGGATTCTTGGCTGCAGAGAAAGTGTTGACATTTATTGGTAAAAGATATTTCATCATGTAGAAGTTTTCTCTACCCATGAAATCACAAGTCTGATCCCTAGCCATATCTGTGTGTAAACATACACATTAAAAACCTATATATACATGTATATGAATGTATATGCACATACTTAGACACATTATAATGCTCTGCACCTCTTTGGAATATTAAAAAAAAAAGAATAGACAAGCTATTTTGTTATTGCTTAGATAAGACTTTGGTTCCTTTGTTACCCAGCATTCCAAAAGTAAGAGAATCATCAGCATTCTATTATGCTAAAATACTTCATCCTCATGCATTTTATCTGACAAGTGACTATGTTCTCAAAAAATGCCAATGCTATCCGACTCTTGTCCTTTTTTATCGCTAAGGTTGACATCAAAAATAGCTCTTCTTCCCAAGCACAAGTCCCCCTGTCCCAACACTTAGGAAAATGATCACTTTAAGGGAAAGCTGGGATATTTAGACTCTGAAATTTGTTCCTAGCTGCTGCAGAATGGAGTTTTCTGTTCAGGCTGCAGATTGAATTCTAGTCCCCTAAGTATAATAGGGAACACAATCTAATCACAGATGCTCAATAAGCTATGGTGCCAATAATTCTTCTTTATGTTTGCACTCTTCCTTGTATTTATCATTGATTATTTTCATTATCTGGTTGATGCAAATATTTTAGTTCCTGCGGAAAAAACTCGATTAGTTAAAAAAAATGCAGAATTAAGCCAAAATAGCATTCTTTCTCTCTACAGGAATAAAAAGCCACTCTTCACACAGGGGCAGATATGCACTCGCTCTGAATGGAGGCAGCTGTTATAGCCGTCAAATACACCATCTGCATAGACCGATGGCTTGGCATAAGCTAATATTTGAAGAGTTAGTTCTGTGCGCTTTGTATGCAGGGTAGCTGTGGTAGAAAGGGTAGAAGGGTATAATGAAGTGAACGACTGAGCAAGCGCAGTGAGTTCAATCGAGGTAATTATAATGGATTCTTCGGAGTTTGCAGTTCTACATGATTCATTCATAGTCATATAGCATCCTCAGAAGAGTACCACTGTTAAAAAGATGGAGTTTTACATCAGATAGCTACGTGAGAAAGAGCCCTGGACGGTGCCAGGAAAGATCCAGATTCGGCTCCCACTTGTGACACTTATTAGTTGTGTCCAGGGCTAACCTACTTCCCTCTTGGATTCCCAGATTCATCATCCATAAAAAGGGGGTAATAATCTTATTGTCACAGAGTTGCTGTGACAATCAAATGAGAAAACATCTATAAAGCATTCTACAATCATAAAGAGCTATCCATGTTTCAGCTATCAGGTAGATAATGGCAAGTTCCTTGGTGCCAGCCTTCTTGTTCTCTTTTTCTTATTGGTTTCTGGGACCAGTTTGTTTAGGGGAATCTCTGGCTTTCCATTTTCTTTGGTAATAGCATAGTTAACTCTTTATATGTATACCTTCAGGTCCATTACCCCCCTCACAAGGACAGCATGTTAACAACTAATACTGTTAGCATTTTAAATAGGAGGATGGCAAAATAATGTACCCCTCTCCCTACAACGTTTTAGGACAGAAAAATTCTGCTCTGGGTCACAGCCCTGGAGTAATGGGAGGGAAGGTTTGGTTTTTCCATGAAAAATAATAAGGGCCTCTAGATTCAATATTTTAGATCTTGAAGAGGGATAATTGATTTATCTTCCTGAGTTTAAATCTGGTCTCAGACACTTACTAGTTATGTGACTCCAGATTAGTCACTTAACCCTGTTGGCCTCAGTTCTTCATCTAAAAAATGAGCTGGATAAAGAAAAGGAAAACTTGTATCTTTGCCAAGAAAACCCCAAATGGGGTCATGAAGAGTTGGACAAGACTGAAAAGACTGAACAACCACCACAAATGAGTTCTAATGTACCTCCTTCTAACAATGACATCTCACTATGTATAATATCACTGTATCCTTTCTGAAAAGGTGGAGATGAGGGATTAATGGGAATAGCAGTATGTCCTAGTTTTACCAGAAGTAGTATTAAGCTGGGACTCTAGAATTTGGATCTTTCCTTTCATTTATCATCCATCTTTACCCTAAAGATGTAGGTGCCCAGAGATTTTTCTACAACTTTTTGCTCTCTTTCTTACTGAATGGTGACAAGCAAGGGGGCTATGCTCATGGTCTTTTCCCTTCCAGATGTCAATGGGAGAATAGCAGTATCTAGTCTTCTGTTTTTTTGTTTCTATCTCTCATACCAGTTATTAATTATAAGGCGCTGTAATACTCATTATAGGAACATTTTTATGATTTTTATGTTTATGATTATTGATAAGGATAACTATAGGGACCTTCATTGGTTCACAGAACCCTTGGGTGAGGAAACTCCTTCTGCTAAAAGGTAGATGGGTATCTCCTGTGCAGTTTATGGTTTTAAAGTATTTCCTAGAACACTGAAAGGGTAAATGATTTGCTCATGGTCACACAGATTTTACATATGAGAAATATCATGTGAACTGAAGTATTCCTGGCTTCACAGATATCCCACACTACTTCAATATTATGGTTGAAGATTCTATTTTAACCAAAAAGAAGTAATTATTGATATATCTCTGCAGTTGAACTAATGATGCTCCTGATTAACTGACCATGTGCTTGGTAGTTCAAATTTAATGGACTGTCATGCTCATTACAGAGTTAAAAATTTCCTTATATTCTATATCTTGATGATGCTGCCTATACAATCTCTTGCCAGAGCAAAATCAAATTGTTATTTGGTAGGGTTATGCTTTCTAAATATGGTCAAAACAAAGCTAAAAGATCCTGGAGCCCAAGTACCCCCAACAGAATGGAGAATGCCAAAGACTTAATGTCTGATGAAAGTTGATGGATCTACCTTCATCTCTCAGGGTTCTTAACAAGCTGTAGTACCTAGCAAACATCTGTAGTACATATATATATATATATATATATATATATATATATATATATATATATATATATATATATATATATGAATGTGCATCTATATATCTATATCTATAGATAGGCAGATAGATATAGATACTCTTGACCTAGAATATATGGGGAAGCTGAGTGGTGCAGTAGATAATGTAAGGACTGAAGTCAGAAAGATTCATCTTCCTAAATTTAAATCTAACTAACCCAAGACATTTTTAGCTATGTGACCCTGGGGAAGTCACCTAATCTGTTTGTCTTGGTTTTCTTATCTGCAAAATGAGCTAGAAAAAGAAATGGCAAACCATTCCAGTATCTTTTCCAAGAAAATCCCATATAGGGTAACAGTGAAAGACTGAACAACACAAACATAAACACATATAGTGATGAACCAATTTAACTTGAGGAAGACTTTTCCATGTCATGGTGTGGACAACAGGCATTCTTTATGCTTTTCCTTTGTGGCCTTTTTAGGCCAATTCCTGTTGAGTAGTCATGAATCTCACCCATTAGATTCTGTTTTATTTTATTATTATATTATAGCTTAATGCCAAATCCCTCTTCTAGATAATAAGGAAAAAAGACTTGTATAAGAATATTCATAGCTGTGCTCTCTGTGGTAGTAAAAAATTGGAAAATGAGGGGATGCCCTTCAATTGGGGAATGGCTGAGCAAATTGTGGTATCTGTTGGTGATGGAATACTATTGTGCTCAAAGGAATAATAAAGTGGAGGAATTGTATGTGAACTGGAATGATTTCCAGGAATTGATGTAGAGTGAGGAGCAGAACCAGATCATTGTACACAGAGACTGACATGCTGTGGCACAATCAAATGTAATGAACTTCTCTACTACCAGCAATGCAATGACCCAGGACTATTCCACTATCCACATCCAGAGAAAGATCTGGGAGTAGAAACACAGAAGAAAAACAACTGCTTGATCACATGGCTCAATGGGGATATGCCTGGGGATGTAGACTCTAAATGATCACTCTAGTGCAAATATCAATAATATAGAAATAGGTCTTGACACATGTAAAACCCAATGGAATTGTTCATTGGCTATGAGGGTGGTGGGAGGCAGGTAGGGAAAGAACATGATTCATGTAACCATGGAAAAATATTCTAAATTATTAATTAAATAAACTTAAAAAAAAAGAAATCCCTCTCCTATATTCATAATATTCAGGCATACTTTATTTGTGAATGATCCAAAGGACAATGAAGAGATGTATGGTAGGCATAAGTAGGCAGTAGCTTATTCCCAGTCCTGACATGTACCTAAAAATTGGGCATATTCCAAGAATTAGAAGAAAAGATAGAATCTGGGAACGTATATGTCACTTAGGTAGTTTTATGATTGAAAGGATAACAAGTTGAGGGGAGAATGGATTGATAGCTGATGCACTAAACTGTTGTCTAGAATATTAAATGTCTAGAAGAATGACTCTGGCACATTGGGTAGATTTTCCATAGGGGACTTTTGGGAAGTTGTGCATAAGAAACTTAAAGGATGAGAAGTCATAGACAGAATCCAGTCTGTGCTATTAGAAGGAAATTCTACACTGGTGAAATTACTGAAGCATTCAATTATAAACATAGTGCAAGACATAACCTATTTTTAATAGCATAGATAAGTACGGATGATCTCTCTGAATAGTATACATACATATTATACACACTCAACACACATATAACATATATGCCCACGTACATGTCCACATTGATGTATATGTACATATATGTGGTAAAGAAAAAAAGTATCATTTTATCTGTTTCAGGTTTTGATGAAAAAAATAGTCACAGATGGTTATGCCTCTCCATTTTATTGGATAGCAAAAACTTGAATTGACTGTCATGACTTTGATGAATACTTCCACCTGTATGACTCTACGATTCCTTTTCTGATGAAGAACTAAGTGGAAAACAGCTACATAAGAAAGAAAACAACAAATAAGCCCAAGTTTGTGTGAGTTCTGTGCAATGGCTGGTCCTTCTTGTGAGCTGGTGAGACTTGGTTTCACTGGAATGGGGCAGGTACTTGTGAGGGATCATAGTTTCATTGACTCTGGGCAAGAATGGTGCTTACTCTTCATATTGTCTAACATTTTCATTTTATGACTGAAGAAACTGAGACTTGGGAAGTTTAAGTGGCTTTCTCTAAACCATCCATGGAGCAAGTGGAAGAGTCAGGTTTTCAACTCAGTTCCTCTCTACATTCAAGATAGCTAGGTAGAGTAGTAGATAGAGCACTCTGCCTAAAATTAGAAAGGCTCATCTCCAGGAGTTCAAATATGGCCTCTGACACTAGCTGTGTGACCCTAGGCAAGTCACTTAACCCTATTTGCTTTAGTTTCTTATCTGTAAAATGAGCTGGAGAAGAAAATGGCAAACCATTCTGGTATCATTGCCAAAACAACCCCAAGGAGTGTCACAAAGAGTTGGACATGACTGAAACCACCGAACAACAATCTTTTAAAATCCACCATCCTTTCCATTTTTGTGCTACATGGTGCCTTTACCAAATATAATCCTCCTTCAATATATCATAATAAAAAATAAAAAGCTAAAAACAAAAAAGGCAAGAAAAAATATTTTCCTATATCTATTACACATCCACTTTTAATGCAAGCTGTCATTATAATTTACATATTCTAGAAGGCACGATTTGGAACACATGCATGTCCACTCATGTTCCTTATTCCTCTGTGGAAGCCATGAGAATCTTCTGTGATTTGTACATAGGAAAATGAACAAATTGTGTGCTCTGCTAAACAACCTATGCAAATATCTATGCACCAATCACTTAAAATAATTAGGAACTGATAAAATGACCATATGTAGTCATTATGAATAATTACATTAAACAGCTATGAAAATTCCTCTTTCCTCCAACTCTTACACAAATCCTGAAGGGAATGTGACAATTAGGAAGGCAGCAGTTAATTAAAATCAACTTCAAACATACTGAGTCTCTCTATTAAGGAAAAGGAACTTGTATTTCAGTGAATGGTGTCTAATGCTATCATGTGATAATAGCTGTGCATCTAGTTCATTCTTTCTGCTTAAAAAATAAATAAGGACCCAAAGTTGCTCATATATCTGATCCAACCCAAACAGGAACTTCATAAGATAGCAATGGGGAGAAGGAATACTCTTGGAGCATCTCCTTCAGTGAGCCATTTACCACCCAGCTCCTATTTCCTAAACCCGCAGTCCTGTTGTTGTGAGTGTTAGCTAGCAATATGTTGACTTATGTTTGAGTTGAAATTTGCTAGCATGCTTCATTAGCTAACCAACAAAGCAATCCAGTGGGGTTATTGAATCATATACTGTTTGCAATATTACTACCCTCTCATTCTTATTTTAGTCTGTGATTTCTCCCCTGGACTAGTGCACAAGAGGGAGATATCTATTTTGTCTCCTTTAAAAAAATCATTCCCAAGAGCTATACAATAGTACCAATTTAATACACTACCTCTTCTTTTATCGGCCAAAAAAAATACTACATAAATCTAATAACAGAGCACAGAAACTAATTTAAGTTGGTGTAAGCTGACTGTTTTAATTTAATATATTTTAAGTCAACAGCAATGTAAAAGATAAGCCACTGATTGCACTTCTTCTTTTCTATAGAGCAGTTTTTACTCCAGTTCTCTTTTTCAGGCTGGGAGCCTGGTTTCCAGATTTCCTTGTAAAACATAGTCAGTTTTGCATCTGACAAAAGGTCAGAGAGTTCAAGATCATCTTTGAAAGAATGAGGAAGAGGGCAGACGGGAAACATCATAGATCAGATGTACTATCAGGCAACTCTTGGACATGATTGTGGACTGAGAAGATTCTAGGGGTGAAAAGGCTGCCCAATGGCATATACACAGTACAGATAATAGAATTTCCTTTGGGGCTCCACAGGCCATGCTATTGGCCCAGTGGTCCTAGAATTCATCAATTGGAAAGAACTTAGTGAGCCTATCTATTCTCAATGGCTGAGACTCAAAGGGGAAATAAAAATCCTTTCTGAAGGATCTAAGAATGGCCTGTTATTCTCACTGTCTAATTCCACAGCATCAAATATCTGATTCTCAAAAGAATTACATTTCAGAAATACAGGCAGTCACGAATAGAAGCCACAGATATGGTTTTGACAACATTTGATTGTTTTGTTTATTTTGTTTGCTTTGTAAATTGAATCCTTCTTAAATACTCCAGAGAAGATTTATATTTAAGGAGTCCTCTGGTAAATCCTTTTGTGAAGCAGAGTATCCATTGGTAACAAAAATAATCAGCCGTCAATTTATCTTCTTGCTGAATTATGTGTGAAATTTGGAAATCTGTAGTACCTCTATAGGCCTCATTTTTTACACGCTAGTTAGTTTCTTCTCCCTGTTATGAGGCCCTTTTCTATTCCTACCTACAGATATTCATGAATACCTGCCTAGAACCCTGAAATAGTTCCTAACTCATCTTATACTTCCATTTTTCTCATAGGTAACTTGGATGTTAAACATCTTCTTATACATATATCTATGGGAAATATTTAACAACTAGATCTTCTGTAGGTCCCCTACATCCAATAAAAAATACTCACCAAAAAAACTTAAAAAACAAAAACAAAATATTTAACTAAACTATATACCTTCTCTAGGTCCCCTACACCCAATAAAAATACTCACCAAAGAAACTTAAAAAACAAAAACAAAATATTTAACAAAACTACACCCAATAAAAATACTCACCAAAGAAACTTAAAAAACAAAAACAAAATATTTAATAAAACTATATATCTTCTCTAGGTTCCCCACACCCAATAAAAAATACTCACCAAAGAAACTTAAAAAACAAAAACAAAATATTTAACAAAACTACACCCAATAAAAATACTCACCAAAGAAACTTAAAAAACAAAAACAAAATATTTAATAAAACTATATATCTTCTCTAGGTTCCCCACACCCAATAAAAAGTACTCACCAAAGAAACAAAACAACAACAACCTCTTTTCATTGATAATAAATATTGGTCCTTAGGCAGAAGAGTGGTAAGGGCGAGGCAACTGAGGGTAAGTGACTTGTCCAGGTACACACAGTTTGGAAGTGTTTAAGGCCAGATTTGGACCCAGGACCATCTTTCTTCAGGCCTGGCTTCTACACACTGAGACACCTAACTACCCCACAATAGACTTTTGAGTTTAGTTTTCATTATTAACATTTTCTCCATCACTTTCTTAAGTTTAAAAAATTTTAAAAATAGTGAATCTGACTTGGTATTGTTTACAGATGCCTGAGATATAAATGCTAATGCTAAAAATTTAACAATTGGCTGTCCCCAAGCTGTAGGATTTAATTCCAGCATACTTGTGTATATCCCTACTTACATACATATATATTACATATAAAATGTAAAAATCATGTCATTTCTTGGCCCATTTTGCTGTAATAGTTGCTTGCTGCCTATGCATCAAATTCAAATCCCTTTGCCTGGCACTCTAGGTCCTCCACAATGTAATGCCATTCTGCTCTTTGGTCATTCAGTTGTGTCTGTCCATTAAGTCATCCAGCTGCCTCTTTGCCTCTCCACCATTTTCAAATACTTCTCTTTCTCATACCCTATAGGATGGCTATACTGGATGACTATCCACCTCCCTAGACCTAGTAGTGGTCTGTATTGATTCTCAGCCTTAGGAATCCGTTTTTGACTTGTACTTTTCTTTCTCTGGGGTCATCTTGGAATATCTTCTCTATCACTGAAAACTCAATTCAAGTGTCCTCTACTCCATCGAGAGTCCTTCTTTGATCTCCTTAGTTATTAACCACCTTCCATCCTTCAGAGCTCTTAAGGGTCTTTCCTGATATCCCACCTTAAAGGCAGCCTGGTGCAGGGAAAAGAATGATGATTTGGGAAGCAGAAATTCTAAGTTCAAAACCCACTTCTGACATGTATAGCCTGTATATCTGGGGGTCACTTTCTTTCCTTGGGCTCGTTTTCTTCACTGATAAAATAGAAAACTTACACTTGATGGCCTTTGAAGTACCTCCCAGATTTAGGTTTGAGAAACAGCATGTTACAATGTTTAGAAAAAAAAAGGATACAGATTCTTGGAAGTCCTGAGTTCAAGTCTTATATCAAAAGCACTTATGAATTAGATTGATAACCTATAAGGTCCCTTCCAACCCTAAATCTCTGATCCTGTGATAATGAACTTACCATGGATCATTTCATAATATCTTCATTTCTGTGCATGTCCCACCTGACTATAAATTTTGGCAGGTTCTACCAAGGTAGAAATCTTCATTGTCTTTAGAACACCAGTTCTAAGTTTAGAGTCATATCATATGTGTGTGTGTGTTGGAAAATTAACCGCTGAAACTTTCTATTTAAGGTGGGGAAGAAGGGAGTCACCATTAAGATAAGTCAGGGGATTACACACAATAACAATATCATAGAGCTTCCTAAGTATGGATGCAAAGACATGCTAGGCCTAGAGGGGGCCTTTTCTCTTCCTAATGACCCATTAAATTCAAACCACAAATAACCTATTTGTTTAAAAATTATTTCACTTTTAACTGACATGCATCATCTATTTTTAAGCCTCCAAATTAAAATGTTCGAATATTTTAAAAGTTAATCAAATTAGGTCTGGAGAATGACATTCAGTCTTGTACAGCCAGGCTGGGTACTTAAGTTACATCTGACAGATTAAATCCAAATTACTAGACAACAGATGTACAAGATCAGAGCTCATTTTTGTTCATGGAAAATCTGTGGAAAACTGCTGAGTGACAGTTTTGGCATGCATGGTAACAACCCTCCAACATAGCTGAAGTCGAGTCACCATAGATAGCTTCATTCCTGGGACTGTCTTTCCAACATTGACAGTTTTAACGCTGCAGTAGTAGACAGAAGAGAAAGCAGATGGTGCTATTAGAAGGTGAATCCTCAAAAGGAAGGAAGAATACAATGAAGAACTTTAGAACCCTGAAATCATCTCAGAGTGGGTCTTCTCTGAAAGAGCCATTGATCAGTGATTTAAAATGGAAGGTCATCCATCCAGGTAGTGAGACTCAGAGGTTGCAATTGAACCCAGGGCCTTGGACTCATAGGCTCTTGAATGTAGAGCTAGAAGGGCTCAGAGGCCATGTAAAAGCCCCAAATTTAAAGATGAGGAGATTGAGGCCCCAGGAAGTTAAATTAGTTACCTACCATCCCACATCAGATTAACTAGGTGGTACCATGGATAGAGCACCAGGCCTGGAGTTAGGAAGACTCATCTTCATCAGTTCAAATCTAACCTCAAATACCTAATAGCTGTTGACCGTGGCTGAGTCACTTATCCCTGTTTCCCTCAGTTTTCTCATCTGTGAAATGACTGGAGAAGAAAATGGCAAGCCACTCCAATGTCTTTGCCAAGAAAACCCCAAATATAGTCACAAGGAATCAGACACAACTGAAAATCTCCTGAAACAAAAACATCCACACAAGGACACAACTGAAGTCCTCTGGCTTCGAAGGGAGTCTTCTTTAGATAATTCCACATGACCTTTCTTGGTACAAGTTGAAGCTCATTTCAGAAATTTTTAGGCTATTTTTCCCTTTCCCAAGACTATATTTCTCTTTTTATTAACAAGAAAAGAGCCCAGGTCTTTTTTTTTCACCATTAATATAAGGATTAGCATTCTTTCAATTAAGAAAGTCAATATGACTTACTGAGGGAAAACCCTATAAACTCTCTCTTGGGCCTAAGTCTCTCACCACTCATTCTCTTTTAGTCTGGTCATACTAGATGTCCTGGCGACACCTCAAAGTCAGCATGCCCCAAATGGCACTCCTCATCGTCCATCCCCACTTTCCAAACCCCCCTATTCTTGTGGAGGCCACTGGGCACCAAAATCCTTCAAGTTACCCCGATTTGCAACCTTAATGCCTTCAATGTCTTGCTTTCATTTTACCTGGTCAAAGTTGCCAAATCTGGTCATCTCCATCTCTCTTAGGTCTCTCCTTCTGTCCCCTTCTCTTGATTCACATGGCCATCAGTCTGGTTCAGGCTTCCATCACCTCTTGCCTGGGCAACATCCAAGCCTTCTCATTGATGTTCCTGGCTCAAGGCTTTCCTCTGTCCAATCTATCCTCCACAGCTCTGTCTATCCTTTCCTAAACTGCAGATCAGATCTTCTCTTACTGCTTCACAAAATCTAGGGGCTTTCTATTGTATCTTGATCAAAATCAAACTTCTTTGATACTTAAAGTTCTTTGAAACCTTGTCCTCTTCTACTTTTAAAAAATGAATAACCTTTCCCTTCAGTCTCAAGGCAGAAGAGCAGTAAGGGCTAGGCAATGGGGGTTAAGTGACTTGCCCAGGGTCACTTCCATCTCTAGGTCTGACTGAATCTACTGAGCCATGTCACTGGACCCTCTTTCTACTTTGAAAGGCTTTTAAATTCTTTTTTCTCCTCTTTTAATTGTGCATTCCAGTCATACCAACTTATTTCTTGCTCCACATATAAGATGGTCCAATCACCTTCCTTGCTTCTTTTCACTGGCTGTCCCCTAGGCTTAGATTGTACTCCTTTCTCAATTCTACCTCTTAGAATATCTAGTTTCCTACTAGATTCAGAGATGCCTCTTTCAGAAAGCCTTTTCTTGTCTCTTGGCTACTAGTGGATGGGCTACTAAATTTAACTTGTTTTCATTTTACATGTATTTTGTAGATACCCATGGTGTTTCCCCAAGAATGGAAGCTCTTATAGAGCAGGACCATTTTTATTTCTCTTTTAGTATATTTCTAGTGATTAATGCAGACTCTAAGATACAGTAAACAATTAATCAACATGAATTTATTAAGCATCAACAGATCTAATAGATAAAGTATTGGACATGGAATCAGGAAGTCTTGAGTTCTAATCCTGATTCAGACAATTAGTAGGTGTGTGACCCAGGGCAAGTCACTAAGCATCTTCTTCATTTTCTTCAACTATTAAAGAGGAATAATAAGAGCTCTTATCTCCTAGCATTGTTGAAAGGATAACATGATATAATAACTGTAAACTTAACAAATCTTAAAGTGTTATATTAATGTTTGCTTTTATAATTCTTGTTAACTTTTATTATTGTTTATAGATTATATAGAATTATTTATAAAGTTATCTCCTTAATACTTATTTACTTAAAATCCTTATTCCCCCTCCTAGAATCAATATTGTGTGTTAATTCCAAGGCAGAAGAGAGGTAAGGGCTAGGGAATGGATGACTTGCCCTTGTTCACAGATAGGAAATTTCTGAGGTCAGATTTGAACCTAGGACCTTACATCTCTAGGTCTTTTTCTCAGTCCACTGATTCACCTAATTACCCTCCCCTTAACTTATTAGCAAGTTAAAAATAAGATTAAAACATACAAGAATCCCAAACTAATAGTCATTTTCTGTACAATCCTTTTTATATGAATGGTCTCTCTCTTTACTCCATCGTGGGATGGAATTTTGGCTCTTGGGATCTCAAAACGAGAAAGCTGTTTCCCAAAGACATTTGTTGGATATATCGTCAGAAGCTAAAGTCTCCAAGTGTGCACCAAGTCACCCTATACCATGATTGTTATGGGGCAGTAAGTCTCTAGAATCATACAGCAGCTTACACCAGTCTATGCACTTTGCCTTCTGTTGCTCCATTCAACACAGGTTTTTGGAAGGAACATTTTCCTTTTGAGTTCCTAACAGACAAATATCCATCCAGAGCACTCTAAGTTGAGTAGCAGCTTGGAGTTTGACAATGAGATCCTTAGCGGGAAGTCTCCGATCCTGAGGCATTGAACTTTCCTTTCTTTGATGTTTCAGATTGTTTGACCTATCGGGTCTCATGAATGGTAAGAGCATTGTTAGCAACTCAGCCTAACAGTAACTTCTCCCTTTTCCCTCTCTTCTTCTGGGGGCCTGTGATTTATCTCTTCCTTCAAGCAGCCATTAGAGTCCATTTTAGATCACCTTGCATTTTCCTGTAAATGCTGGGTACAAGCCATTTGGAAGCTCCTCCATCAATGCTAATGTAGTTATCAAGAGAAATCCCAAACCCTGGCAAAAGAGCTAAGCTGGCTGTAAACATGAGTTACAGCTCAGTCCAATGCACTTGGCTATTTGTCTTCCTCAAGTGCTGTACAGGGCACTCACTACTCTCTACATTGGCATTCCCCATGTATTTCCCAAGTATCCCAATGGACACAGCATATCCAATCATATAGGAAGGGGAGAACAGAAAGCAGGTACCTCCGATGAAGTATCTGATCTGATGGACAAGGACTTGAGCCAGTACGGAATATTGGAAAGCTTGCTTAATTGGACCAAGGAGTGATAGACACCTCCAATCAAGAACCAATTATAAGAGAGAGATCGATCGATCGATACAGCTACCATCCAATTCAGTGACTCGTTTCTGACATTCATGAGTCTCCCTCATCATCTGTGTCTCTTGGTTGTCTTCAGTTCTCTGATAACATTCTACTTTCTTTGAGACATCTTTTCCAATTCCCACTAATGCTGTGCCTTTCCTCTAAGATTGTCTCCAAATGATCCTGCTTATAGCTTGTTTATACATAGTTTTTTTTCTTTGTATACCCTTCTCCACCATTCTGATCTCTTTTAGGACAAGAACTATCTTTTGGTTATCTCTATAATCTCAGCATTTAGCATAGTGCCTGGTACATAGTAGGCTCTTTATACATGATTTTTGAATTGTTGGCTTGCTACATCTCACTAGAAAATAATCACTCTTCAGTAAGATAAAAATTTAACTTTAATTACGGGTCTGTACTATGGCAGACACTACACTAAAGACTAGACATTGGAAAATAAAAGAACTAGTTCCTGCTCTTAAGGGGCTTACATATTGGTAGGAGAAGTCAAGATTTAAGGATCTATCATGCAATCAAAAGTAATTTCAAGAGGAAGCACTATCGCCTTGGGGAGGGGTTGGGGATCAGTAAAGGCCTTATGAAAGAAGTAGCAACGAAGCTGTAGTATAAGTGAATAATTGAATGAAACATTTATTAAGCACTATCCTCACACAGTGAGGATACAAAAAAATCATCGAGGCAATCCCTACTCTCAAGGAGCTCACATTCTAATAAGGACAAATAACAGACATGGAAGTCTACAGGTCCATTGGGAAGAGCCCATGGTCCCTTAGGGTAAAGTAGCAGCAAAGATTTGGAAAAGTAGGATCAAGGAAGAAGAATATTTCGGGGGGGGGGGTTGGTCACCTGTATAAAAAAGTTGATGTTGGAGCTGGAATGTCCTGTATTGGCACAACAAAAAACAGAACCCCCAAACCTATGGTTCCTATTCACCAGTCATGATTGTGTGGAAAGGAAACTAGACTAACAGTTGTTGGGGGAAGGGGCAACTGGGAGTAGCAGATGGGTCTTGTGACTAGCATTTCCTTCCTGTATGGTTTTACTTCCTTCCTGGTGTTGGAGGAGGGTGGAGCTTGTTCAGCCCTGTCTGGTGTGGTGTGCCTCTTCTTGGTTCAGCCCAAAGATTCAGGCCCAATCACTTCTTAAGGTCAGAACTGTTCTTATTTGCTTTCTGTCTACTGCTAAGATTCTGAATTAGACAAAGCAAGGACTGATTTAGAGTAGATGGGAGTGGGAGAAACCCTCTGCCAGCCTCTGGGGCCTGGCCTCAGTTCTGAAGCTGAGGAAAAAACTCCAATTCCAACTGGTTATTAAACTTTATATTATTTGAATTTGCAGTCAGATAAGTGAACCATCTTTTCTGTGCATAGAGGGAGCTGAACATCAGTTCAGTCATTCAATGACAAACAGTACTTATTGTACCCCTGCTGCTTCCTCTCAGCAGGGGGCATCTCTCTCCTTTGCTTCACCGAGCAATATTCCCTCTCTCCCCTCAACTCCTCCATACCCCCATACAAACCTCACTTTATTCCCTGTTTTTTTCTCCAATTTCCCCCATTTCCTTTCCCAATAAATATAACA
The DNA here is from genome assembly GCF_027887165.1 of Monodelphis domestica. Lineage (NCBI taxonomy): Eukaryota > Metazoa > Chordata > Mammalia > Didelphimorphia > Didelphidae > Monodelphis > Monodelphis domestica. The sequence continues at coordinate 176,755,049 of NC_077233.1, read as the reverse complement.
GTTTAATAGGACTATATATACCTCATCAAATGTTTGCAAACACAGATCAAATATGAAGTGATAGATTATGCTGGCATAGAATGCTAAATTGGGGTCACAATTTAGGGTAGGAAGGAAAAAGGAAAGGACTTGTGGCTAGGAATACTAAGGACCATTTAGATCTCTACACCAAATCAGAACCTCTCAGCCAAGGCTCATCTTGCTAGAAATATTTTCTTCCAACACACTCCAGCATTTTCACAGCATTGACTTTTACCTCTGAGACAGAAATCAAGGATGCCCTAAGAACCCTAATGCTGGGGTTTCCATAGCAAAAGCTGGCCAATTTCCTCAGGAAATGTGTGCTCTTCTGAGTTTAGTGAAAGATGCCTGATGGTCAATAAGTTATCTTTGGGGAAAAAATCATAGACTAAGCAATTCTCTTCTAGCTGGTCTGAAACATCCTGTGTCTGGGTCACATTTCTGCTTTGATTTTACAGTGATGACCATATATATTAGTGACAGGATTCAATGTTTTCCCTCTGCTACTCTGAAGGGGTGTGTGTTCTCTTTCAGAAGATCATTTAAGTCAACTCAATTTCTCAGTCTTCAATTACTGGGAATACCAGATGGGGAATGCTCCTCATAAACCAGTGTAGAAGGGCTCTAGATATGGAAATGTGGAATTTGGGAACCTATTCCCTGTAGTAAGCCCCTTGATTGATTTAGATGTCAGGGCAGCCCCCAATTGGGACAAATACAGAATCCTGTTAATAATTATTTTCTCAGATACCAGGAAAATGGACAGCTTCTTCTCTAGAGAATAATTTCATCCTTGCCTGAATAGTTCTATCCAGATCAAAATTCCTTTGCAACTTCTAGAGAATGGGTGATCTAGCTGGTATTAATATGGCAGTAGATGGTTTCTCTTTTCTCTTGAAAAGTGATAAGATGTTATCAGTAGACATTACATTAAAGGAGAGCTATTACCAACAGCTTTACTGCAACACAGGAAGAACCATGGAAGCATCCCACTGGACTTGCCACTGAAACTTTGCATCATTGTCTCCCACATTAAACTGTAGGTTCCTTGAGAGGAGGGAATATCTTACTCTTCTGTTTATGTCCTCGGTGCTTGCACAAAATATTTGCTTAATAAATATTCTTAATTGGTTCATTTCTGCTCACCAGTGAAAACGTTTTCTTTCAGTTTCCCATCATCTCTGAATGTACATGTTATTTCCCCATTAGAATGTAGAAGCCCTGCTGTTTTTTTCTTTTCTTTTGTAGCTACAGCAATCAGCATAATGCTTGTTGATTGACTGAATGATTGGATGGATTCAGACACCTAATCTATGTAAGGAGAGGAGTCGATTTTTGAGTGGAGCTTGAGAGCCCAAAGTCTGACTCAAATTGAACACAGGTGAAATCGTTCTAAAATATCTGTCCTTCAATTCTGTGGGACTTATGACCAAAATGATATCCACCTCTAGGGAAAGAACTGTTGGAATAGAATGCAGATCAAAGCAGATGATTTTTCACTTATTTATTTGGGCATATATTTGGGAGTTTTGGTTGTATAAAAGATCAGTCACTTACAAAAATGAAAAATATGGAAATACTTTCCATGATAATTTATGTATAATCCAGATTGAATTGTTTGCCAGCTCTGGGAACAGGGAGGGAGACAATTTGGATTGTATGACTTCAGAAAACTTGTGTGGAAATTTATTACATGAAGTTGGTAAAAAAATAAAATAAAATTTAAAATATTTGCCTTCCTTCAAATAACTAAATTGACCTCAGTCCCATGCCAAATGAGTGTGTTAAATTGACTGTCCTTATGCAACCTTGAGATTTGTTTTCATTGGTGCCTGTTTAGCACTAGCTAATGAAACCATCTCTTTCCTACACTTACCTCAATGTTTCCCTGAATCACTGCCAAAGGGACTGGTGGCATTAGCTCTTGTTCCCCACTCTTGCCAGAATATGGGGTCTGGAATAATGTTCTGCTTTGCTCTATTTCAGCATAGTATTCATCAAGAAGAAAAATAAATCTGATAGAAAGTCTGACATTTATGGCCTCTTGGTTTGTTCATTTGACTACATTTTCTTAATTACTAGTCTAGAAAGAATTTGTTCTCACACAAATTGCAAGACAAGGGAAGAAGCAAGAGGCAAGAGATGAAGGTAGAAAAAGAGAAAAGAGGAAGAAAGGGAAGACAGACTATAAAATAAGTAGGAAAGAGTTGAGTAAGAGAAGAATGAGGAAAAGGGAAATAGGCAGGGAAGGGGAAGAAGAAGAAAGAAAAGGAGAGGAAAAAACAGAAGTAAGAGGAAGGGGAATGAAAAAGAAGAAAAGACAGAAAGAAAAGGTGAAAGAGGAAAGGAGGGAGGAAAGAGAAAGGAGAAGGAAGAAGAGGAGACAAAATAGAAGAGGGGGTAGAAGAGGAAAAAAAGGGATGAAGAGAGAGAAAGCAGGGAAAAGAGAAGGATTTATCTCCAGAAGGGAATTAGGGAGGAAAATTCAGGTTTTTTTTTATTTTTATTTTTATATCTTGTCTTTATCTATTTATCCAGAACCTAGGACTAAATCTTATAACACCTTTTATATAAGGCTTAGCATAGAATCACATAAAATTGGTTTAAAAAGTGTTTTTATCATAATGAAGACAATATCCACGGATACTCATTCTACTGCATAAGTTTAATATATTTCAAAGCAATTCCCATATTTACTTTACTCAGTAGGGGTAAAATCAATATCATTGGCAGTTATGAGTTTATCAAGGTAAAAAAGAAACCTTATGTAAGCACTTAAAGCAAGATCACTGATGTTACTGAGAAACAGCTAAACAAAAGTTTTTACACAATAGCTCTAAGCCAAGCTATCTTCTTTCTTCCCTTTTTCCTATGAAAAAATCACTCATCATTAGACCAAAATTTTGAATTTTAAATAGCATTTACTTTAAAGCAATTTGATAGAATCAATATATGGAAAACATCCACTGAGGCATATCATTGGTTGGACTATCATCTGTCTATCTGTCTGTCTGTCTATCTATCTATATATTTATCTATCTTTTTATCTATCTATCTATCTATCTATCTATCTATCTATCTATCTATCTATCTATCTATCTATCTATCCATCTATCCTCTATTCACAAATATATAATCTATCTATGAGATTTGTTAAACATCTTTTGAAAAACTTATCTACATAGTTAAACATTCAAAACAGGACTCAGTCATTTAGAAATATTCTCAAGATATTATAAAAACATAAGAAAATATAAGTTCCCACTTTGTGTCTTTTGCTCCCTTATAAAGAAAGCACTTAGTTTTGTACTTAGTAGGTACTGACCAGATGTTTTAAATACAATTCAAGTAGTTTCTAACTGCTTCAACACAGACTCAAAGATATTTCAGCCTCATATTGAAAATTCATTGTCTATGGAGTTACTTAAGTTTCTGAAAATTTGTTTGCTCTAAGTATCAAAAAGATACACTTCCCCAAACAATGAGCTTTATCCAAAATCTCTTCTGTGGAAAGGATAAGATTTATCATTACACATTACATTGTGAGCTCTTCAAAAGAAGACCTACTTACATTTAAACTTATTTCTGGTCTACTGTCCAAGTACTGAATGAAACAGAGCTTTAGGAAAGCTCTGTGTGTATGTGTGTGTGTGTGTGCACGTGCATGCGCACACACGTACATACACATGTTCTTTGTTAATATGAAGAGAAGTCAGCTTTGGGCAATATATAGTTCAACTTGAATGCCTTTAAAAAAGATTCTTGGTGTAAAAAGTAAAAATTGAGTTTGAAGTCTGGTGTACAAAGTGAAAAATATAAAATGCCCCCCTATGTTTTCTTATCATATTCAACTTCATGGTTAAAAATTTATCAAATCCACCAGTTATGAATGTCAAGCTCTAGCAACATGCATAAGATTAAAATAGCAAGACCCAAAGATTTAAGAAATTGTTCAAGAAACTATATTTTTTTAACTGAAGAACTTGTGAATTTTTCATTATTCTAGTCTTATCTTTTTTTTTCTTTCTCAGAAAATGTGAGAAGAATACTAGACAGGGATATAAATTACAAAATGGAATATAGAGATCTTCTGAATAAAAATGTTAATTTTTAACTGATTTTATGACTGGTTGAAAATGAACATTTAGTTCTACCTTTTATGATACTTCTGGACCTTTAAAGGGAAGCCAAATTCAAATATTTGGTTGGTTTACTCCTTAAAACAGAAATAAGCATGAGCTAAAATGTTAACATGTTTATTTAATTATAGCTTATTAAGAAATAATGCTATGTTTAAGTTAGATTATGAGTAATTCTTTGAATCAATAGTGTTGTTGATGATGATATTGAGGGTAGTAATAACAGAATTTCCTGTATCCCTTTAAGGTTTACATTTAACCAACCCTAAATCCTCCATATGATAAAATCCTTAATAAATACATATTTAGTAAGTGAGTGGGGTTGGGGGTGGCAATAGGGAAAAAAAACCCTCAAGAACAAAACCTTTATATGGGCAATAAGAAAAATGAAGAAAAGTACAAGCATATCTCATCTAACATCATGAATTGATTCAGTGAAAATGGAGATATCCATCATAGCATGTATTTCTATGCCATTTTAAGGTTTGTGAAATACTTCATATAGATGATGTCCATTGATGCTCAAAATAACCTTGTGAGGGAGATGCTATTATTCTCCATTTAGTACATAAAGAAACTGAGGCTGAGAGAGAAACAAAGTGACTTGTCTAATTTGCCCTCATTCAGGGTCTAATGGCTACATAGAGAGGCATGATTCAAAACCTAGGTCTTGTTTACTATAAGTTATCTGCTAAGTTAGGCTATTTCTATTAAGTGAAAAACCAACATATACCAAAGCACTTCTATAGGATCTCAGAAAATGGTTAAGGACTAATAACTTTTTTAGCTACAGGCTAAAATTCTTAGTTGGCAGGTTTCAATGTAAAAAAAAAAGTTATGAGAGGTAACAGCCTAGCTAGTGTACTGAGAGGCTCTCTTGTAATCAATTAGATCTGGGTTCAAATCCTACCTCTGTTACATATTGGCAGTGTGACCCTGGGCAATCCATATAAAGTCTCAGGGATTTCAGGTAGCTCTCTAAGGTTGGACTTCTTAATCTGGGATATCAAGGCTCAATAGGTTTGTGAACTTGGATGAGAGGGAAAAAATCCCTTCATTTAAATATAATTGATTTCCTCTATAAGTCTATATATTTTATGCATTTAAAAATAATATTCTATTAAGGGGTCAATAGGCTTCATTAAAGTACATATATAAAAATATTAAGAACCCATGCCAAAGACTATAAAGTTCAGAATGAGTAATGCTCTGCTTTGGTTGAGAGAGTTTCTTCAATAGGATTTTCCTGTATCAAGGAAATCACAGACTTGGTCCAAAAAATTCTCAAGCCTGTCATAAAAGGTGGCTTTACTTTGATAGAATGGGTTAAACATTCCTGGTACCACTACTAGCCTGACTACTAGGCTGAACTTCCATGAACATTTCTGAAACTAAATTACTGAATTCTTATTGAGTGACTCAAAGGAGCTGAACAATGTGCTAGAAACTGTGGCAGATATAAAACTACCTAAGATGATGTCCTAGTTCTTGTTCAGTTTAGCTTTTAATGGGAAAATCAAGACATGCATCAAGACAAAACAATAGAGACTATCGAAGAGTTCAAATTTCTAGGATAAGTGCCAAATAAGTGCCAAATATGTGAGTAAAGACACTAACTGCTTCAGGAATTCTAATAAGGGAGAGAATGGCATTAAAGACCCTCCTTTTTCTTTCCCAGATCTATGGCATTATTTCATATGCCTCCATCAATCCTCCCCCATACCCCATCCCAGTAAGTCATTAACCATTCTTCATCCTCCAATGACCTCCCCTTATTGTCATCTCCCTCAACCAGGCTCGCCAATACCCCTAAAGCTATCCATTGTGCTCTCTGGAATGCCTGCTCCATAAAGACCAAACAAGTTTTTATCTTAAACTCATTCCTTTCTTCACCCCTCCATTTTCTTGTCCTTGGCTTCCTCCTAATAACATGGCTTCTTTGACCACCCTTACTAGCTCTGGTTGCCTCACTCAATCCACCCAAAGGTAGGTTAATTAGAATACTCCTTATTCCCCATTGCCACTTCCAGTATCCATCCCTACCACCATCACTCCGTAGCCTTTCCTCCTTTGAGGTTCAAATCTGTTTCAGACACTAGCTATGTGACTCTGAGCAAATCATTTGTCCCCTTACAACTTCAAAGTTTTCTAACCTATAAAATGGGGTTAATAATAATAATAATAATAACTCACAATGTTATAAGAATCAGATGAGTTAAATTGTGTAAATAATTTGGCAAATATTAAAGAGCTATATAAATGCTCTTAGTCCTTTTCTTCCTCTTCCTCCTCCTCCTGTCACAGGAATGAGGAGGGAGCAGAGAACAGAGAAAGCTTCATGTAGAAGGGGAGACTTAAGTTAAGTTTAAGGGAAACCAGAACTTCTAAGAGGCTATGGTAATGATTATAGATAATTATATATGCACATTATAGATATTGGGAGCTAGTACAAAGACACAGATGGAAGATGGAGTTTTTATATTAAAAACAGTAATGGAAAATTTAGCTGGATGTGTGTGTGAGAGAGAAAGAGAGACAGAGACAGACAGACAGAGAGAAAGAGAAGCAGACAGATTGGGATTAATAAGTAACATGGCTGGAAAGGTAGGTTAAGTCCAGACCCACATTAAATGCCAAGCAGAGTATTAGACTTGATCCTAGAAGCAATAATAGGTAGTTGCTTTTATTGCAAATGGGAATGATATAAACCTGTGGTTTAAGAAACAGTACAAAAGTGAGCTGGTCTCCTTCCTCAAAAAACATAATTTAGCTAGAGAAATAACACATATCCATAAATGGGTGTATATATAAACTAGATACAAGGTCATTTGGGAGACATTAACAGCTACCCAAGAACTCAAGAAGCCTTTAGTTTAAATCCTAGCTTGATAGGTATCCTATAAGATTGACTAAAATGATAAAAGGGCAAAATGACAAATGCATTGATGTGGAAAAATGGGGGCACTGAAATACTGTTGGTGAAACTGTGAATGATCCAACCATTTTGGAGAGTAATCTGGAATTATGCTCAAAGAGTTACAAAACTGTGTATACCTGTTGACCCAGCAATAACACTATTCAGTTTATTTCCTATGATGATCATGGAAAAAGGAAAAGAATCTCTATGTTATAAAATATTTATAGGACCCCTCTTTGTGGTTACAAAGAACTGGAAATTAAAGGGATGCTCATCAGCTGGGAAATGGCTAAATAAGCTGTGGCATATGATTGTGATGGAATACTACTGCACCATATGAAATGATGAACAAGTTAATTTTTGAAAAAAAGAACAACGGAAAGACCTACATGAAATTATGAAGAGTGAAATGAGTAGAACCAAGAGAACGTTACATATAGCAACATAAATAGTGTTTGGAATATGATTTTTATATATCCACCTCTGGAAAAAGAAGTGATAAAGAGAAATATATGTCATAGTTTTATATATACATATAAATACATATAAATATAAAAAATACATATATATACATATAAATTTATATATACATATAAATTTCGTTGAATGATATCTTCTCTAATGGGGGAGGGGAAGGAGGGAAGGAGCAATATGCATATTTTAATGTAACAAACAAATGAAGTAATTTATCTTTAAAAATCGCGACTCGGACAATTAGAAAATGTGTGACCTATGACAAGTCACTTAAACTCTTTCACCCTCAGTCAGTCCATCTATAAAATATGGCTAAAAACACCTCAAAGATGTCAGTATCAAATGACACAAATCTATGTGACTAATAGTATGTGGAGTCCAGAATGGAAAAAGGCAAGACAAGGCAGGGACATTAATTAGGAATCTATTGAAATGGTCTGGCAAAAGGTAGTATGGGCTTGAATTGGGAAGAGTGGAAGGGAGAATGTCCCAGAAAAATTTTCCAGTATTTTGGTGGGGTTTCATTATACTCTCCTAACCATATCATTGTATAATGATGAATGTTGATGACCACAAAGTATTGTACAAAGAGTGCTAAAATGGCCAATATGGAAATCTGGGTTTGATTCCTTCTGATTTTTTTTAAACTATGTGGTTCTGGGAAAGTCATTTTATTTGCAAAAGCTTCCGTTTCCTTATCTTTAAAATGGGGGATGATTATAGCACCAATCTTGTGGGGCTGCAATGACAATCAGAGGAGATAACGCATGGAAAGACTTAGTAAATCTTAAAGCCTTTAGTATGTGAGCTTTGCTATGCAATGCTGAGCTGTGCTACGCAGGATGGGTCTCTACACTCTTTTTCATTTAAATCAGAAATCATGTCAATATCTAGCACGTTTCAAAGGCTGAGACAATAGAAGCTCAGTACAAAGCTGGGTCTGTTTTTATTTAAGAAAACTGATATTTGCTAGAATTAAAACAGGCCATATGAACTGTTCATTTCACAGCCATAGTAATAGAAGTCACAGGAGGTCCCATGTGGTAGGTAGCTGGTTATGCTATTGACATTACTTCTAATTTGGTTTCATCTGTTCATGCAGGTTTATCACTGCAGTGCCCCTTGGTAACAGAAATATACAAAATCCCAGAGCCACAGCAGATAGATAGATTGCCGCAGTATGGCAGTGACAATGCCGAGGACTGTAGACTGAGCACCTACAGAATTAACAAAAAGAAGAAAAACTGATGACATCCTGGGTTTTGATAAATCTGAAAAAAGCTTAGAGAGAAGCATACTCCTGGGGCAGGAAATGACCCTGTCTCTGCACTTTCCAAAGGTGTATCTTATTTCAGTTTTTATTGCATTCAGCTAAAGAATTGTTCAACTCCATTTTTCCACTGCTTCCTTTCCCATAAGTACCTTTGTGCTTAAATTAAACAAAAAATCCTCTCAACACAGGAAGGGAATGGGAACCGTGGATCGCTTTAAAACAAATCATATAGGAAAATTTGTGGCAACATCATAAACCTAGAATTGATAAGCCCATAAATTCAATTTCTAGTTAGCTGTTTCTGTGTCATTTATAGGAGAATTTAAAAGAAGATCTAACTGATATCTTGCCAACAAAGCAATTAAATCTGAAACATCACAATTCTGAAATATGAATCTAAATTTAGATGAACTGGGCTATGTATAACTGTTTTTACATATATTTGGCCTAACCATTATTATTATACACTATTGCTAAAATAATTATGACCACTCTATCTTTTACCTGTAATATGCCACCATTCCAATATTCACAGGATTACCAGTAAAGATGAGGAAGGATCTCTAGCTAAAATTGCCTACTTTCATTAAAAAAAATATTTAGACCATATTTACAGAGTGGAGATTAGTGAAGTCCAAAATGAATTTCCATCTAAAGCAACTGTGACAAATGATTGTATGCTTATGTATATGAGGTGTGGGAAGTAGGTAGTAAACAGTATGCCAGAGTGGAAAGAATTTTAGAGTATGAGTACTTTTTAGAGCTTGGATTTGAATTTATAATCTTGTGACTCGAGGGCTCTTTTTAAGATAATATGAGCCTCAAAACTATTTTTTTAGCAAAGAACCAATTTAAAAATAAATCTCCCTGGCCAAACTTGAATCATGCTGATCCTTGCCTTAATTTCATTTTTCACATATAAATAATATCTTCTGTTTTTGTTAAATAGCCAAGTTCTGTATTTTAGGGAAAGTAGCAGAAGAATCAGTGTGGAATAGAGGCTAGACAGTTGGAGTCAGGAACAGTGAGTTCAAGTTCATACTGTCTCTAAAACTTCCTAATTATGTGACTATGGGCAAGTTAATCAGATGACCATGAAATTTAGAACTAGAATAGACAATAGACATCATCTATTCTACTTCTTTTCTAGTGTGTGCCAGAGGAAGGATTTGAACACAAGTGTCCTCCTTTATAAAAACTGGGATCGATGACATTGGAATGAGCAACTTTGCAAATGTGTGAGGAAACTTTTTTGTGTGTGTATAAACCATCAAGTGATATATAAATGACCTTTCTTCATCACCACCCTCATCATCATCATTTGGACTGTGTGATCATATTGACCAGGTCAAACCATTCATCCTGTTACATTTCTATGCTGAAGCCAGAATGGAAATATCAATTTGTGGGTTGCCTTCATCCTGATGCATGTCTGTCTTAGGGAACCTAGATTTAACTAAGAGAGAGAACATGGCTATCCTCAAAAGATCTTTTTAAGCCAACTGAAAGACCCAGCAAAATGTCCAGTTGGGCTCCAACAGGCCTCCTAGAAGGTTGTTTTCCATTCCTGATAACCTAATGCCTTGTCAGTAGCAGGAATTTTGTGTGGTTCACAATTATGGAATTGACAAGGAATTAGGAGACAAAATAAACGTTTACATTTTACATAGAAGGGGAAAAGAAGCCTAAAGTTTCATTATCTTCTTGTCTCTGAGGATCTAATTAAAATTTCAGAATAAACTTAAAGGATTGTTGGAAGGGTGGGCATGCATACATGCAGTCACGCAGCAAGATGCTGCTCCAGTCAGCTCCCACCTCCCAAGTAGCAGAATGCTGCATTGCTGCATAAATAAATCATTTGGAAAGCTCACTGTTTGAACACAATCAATAGCTCCTTCGTAGTGGGGTCAGACATCATATATCCATGGCCCGGCCTGACCCGCAGTTGTATATAAAATATGATATTAAAGAAAGCTTCCAACCAGCCTGTTTCTACTTTGGGGAGAAACTCATCTTATCAATCATTCATCCCTTTTTGCACACTCTATCATCACACATAGGCTTGCAACATTTTGGGAAGTTAATAGCACGGATATGAAGTTTGGCCCTCAAGAAACTAGAAATCCATGTCACTGAAGCCAGGAGCTATCTAACAATTTTTCTAGTGTGTACTTATCTGGGATTTATTGACCAGATCAGATAGCAGAAGCTTCTATTTCTGTTTAAATAGTTTTGGCTAGTCTTGTATGGGTTATCTATATATCTATAAATCTGTCTGTCTGTCTGTCTGTCTATCTATCTATCTATCTATCTATCTATCTATCTTAATGAATGTCTTATTCATCTTTAAAAAAATCACTACCACTTCCCAATGGCTTCGCTCACACACAAAAATAGACTCCCACTTGTTTAACAAAGTATAGTCTTTTTTTTTATTTAAAAAATTTTGAATTTATTTCTTTTGCTTTTACACCACCTTTATTTCTAATTATATTCCCTCCTCCCTTTATCTAGCAAGTTTTCTCTTACAATAAAGTAGGGGGAAAAAACAAAATAGTACAGCAAAATTCCCTGATTTTATCAGCAAAGTTCCAACAGTCCATACCCAATTCTATAAAGTGTTTCAACTCCTTTAAGAAGGGAAAGAGTCATAATTTTTCATCACTTTCCTGAGGCTGAGCTCTGCACAGTATTCAGATTAAGGGTTTTTTTTTGTTTGTTTGTTTGTTGGTCTATTTTTCTTTCTCTTTCCATTATTTTAGGCATTATACAAATTGTTCTCCTGGTGCTGTTTGCTCTATTCAGTTCATCTAAGTCTTCTTAGGCTTCTCTGAATTCTACTTATTTATCTTTTCTTTTGGCACAACAAAATTCCACTATATCCATCTACTACAATTTGTTTAGTTATTCCCCAATTGATGGGTATCTATTTTGTTTTCAGCTCTTTGCTTTAATAGAAAGTATTGCTATGAACATTTTGGTATAGATGAATCTTTCATTCTGTTTTTGACATCTTTGTGAAATATGCCTAGCTACAGGGTCTCTGATTTACCAAGAGGCTAAGTTAAGCAAAATAAATCAAGACTTTGGTCATGTCTCACAATGTAGGTCTCATTTTCAACTTATGATCCAAAACCTCAAGAGGCATTATCATTATTACACTGTAGTCCCAATAGTTATTACATTAAAAGAATTCTAATGTTTTCCCATGTTGTTTTTGTTTATATTACTGTGATCATTGAGCAAATTGGTAAATTGGTCTGTTGTATTTGCCTGATTCATTTTGCTTAAGTCCATTAAAGGCTTCTCATATTTGCCCAAATCTGTCATATTTGTTTTCTATTTTTATTATTTACTCCCTTTTCAGTTTTGGTTTACTCTCCATGACTTTGTTTGGGGTTTTCTTGGCAAAGATCCTGGAGTGGTTTGCTACTTCCTTCTTTAGTTCATTTTACAGATAAGGAAATAGAGGCAAACAGGGTTAAGTGACTTGAATAGGGTCGCATAACTAATAAATAGTTGAGGTTGGATTTGAACTGAGGAAAATGAGTATTCCTGATTTTAGGCTCAGTACACCATTCATTGTGTCACCAATTTGCCCTAGCAGTTTGCAATAATACTACATTATTTTTTGTACCAGTTACATAACACCTTTTTCAGTTATTTTCCAATCAATGACTCCCCAATTTGTTTTGGTTCTTATTTACACCACAAGTCATATTATTCAATTTCATTTGACTATCTCTATATATTTTCTTACACTGTATATGCAAAATATATGTACACATATATGTAATGGATTATTTTATAATGCTATCATTCTTCACTTGCAGCAAACAGGTATAATTAAGCAAAAGAAATTAATCCATTAGTAATGTTTTGCAAAGTATGCCTCATCTTGTACTTATATTCTATGACTATTTGCTAAAAAGAAGAATCTATCCTTAAGTCCTCTTCACTAAAAATTAATTATATTTCATTTTTGATGAGTTCAGATGTCTGTTAATTTAGTTTTCTATTATATAATTACAATTATTTGGTAATTCTGTTCCCTTGGTTTGGTTATTGAACTTTGTATCAGATCATAGAATTATCTCAAATATTCTCTGAACATTTATAATTTCTCATGGTAAAGTAATATTCTGGTACATTGCATATCATGTTTTTTTAAAACCATTTCTCAATCAATGGATATCCATTTTGTTTCTAGTTCTTTGCTACCAAAGAAAGGGCTTCAGTGAATACCTTTTTTTTTTTTTGCAAGTACGTGCTTTTCTTTGTCTTTGACCTTTTTGGACTATATGCCAAAAGTGACAAAGCTAAGAAAGGTTATGTAGAGTTTAGCAAATTTTTAGTATAGTTTCAAATTGTTTTTGAGAATGGTTGGACTAATTCACAGCTTTATCAATAGCATATTAGTTTACTTTGCTCCTCCAAAATCTCTCGAAAAATTACTATTTTGTCTTTTGTCATCTTTGTCAAAATGAAGGATATGAATTTAAATTTCAAAGGCTTTTGTTTTTTTAATTTCTCTTATTAATAGTGGCTTGATGCATTCTTTCATACGACCAATACTAATTTTCAGTTCTTATTTTGTATACTGCCTATTCAAGTCATTTGACTACTTGTCTATTGGAAAATGGTTGTTGGTCTTGTATATTTCTTTCAATTTTGGAAGAGATTTTCTTTAGAGATATACTTCCTTTAGTTTAGAAGTTTGTCTTCTAATTTAATTGTGCAGTGATTAATTTAATTATGCATTGATAAGGCCTGTTAAATAAAAATTAAAATTGCTTATTTTTTTATGACCACTTTCAATTGTATTTAAGAATATTCCCTTCAATTATAGCTTTACTCTTTTCTTATAGCAATTTATATTTAGGTCATACACCTATTTTTAGCTTATTGAGATATGTGGTATAATATTTTGGTCTAAACCTAATTTTTGCCAATAATTTCAAAGAAAATTAAAGGCAGAGGAAAAGGAAAAAGATTTGAAAAGGCAAAACACATCTTGATGACACAGTAATGCAAAGAAATCTGTTCAATATATAACTTGGATCCAGCATTATAATTTCTCCAGTTATTTATAGAAAAGATTCAATCAACAACAGCTCAAGAATAGTACCTCATACCTTTCTTTTTTTAAAAAAAGTCAATGTTTTTGTTTTTATATTAGTCTTTTCTAAAGAAATAATCCTCAGGATACAAAATAAACCCACATAAGTCATCATCATTTCTATATATTTCCAACACTTCTCAGCAGCAAGAATTAGAAAGAGAAATTCCTTTTAAAATCACCCTAAAATACTTAGGAATCTATCTGCAGAGACAAACACAGGAACTATATGAACACAACTATAAAATACTCCATGCAAATAAAACTAGATCTCAACAATTGGAAAAACATCAATTACTCATGGATAGGATGAGCTAACATAATAAAAATGACAATCCTACTCAAATTAATTTACTTATTTAGTGCCATACCCATTGAACTACCAAAAAACTTTTTTACTGAATTAGAAAATACCATAACAAAATTCCTTTGGAAGAACAAAAGATCAAGGATTTCCAGGGAAATAATGAAAAAAATACAAAGGAAGGTGGCCTTGCAGTCCCAGATCTCAAACTATATTACAAAGCAGTGGTCATCAAAACAATATGGTACTAGCTAAGAGACAGAAAGGAGGATCAGTGGAATAGACTTGGGGTAAGTTACCTCAGCAAGACAGTCTATCATAAACCCAAAGATCCTGGATTTTGGGACCAAAATCCACAATTTGATAAAAACTGCTGGGAAAATTGGAAGACAGTATGGGAGAGATTAGGTTTGGATTAACATCTCATACCCTAATAAACTCAGCATGGGCGAATGACTTGAATATAAAGAAGGAAATTATAAATAAATTAAGTGAACACAGAATAGTATACATGTCAGATCTTTGGGAAAGGAAAGACTTTAAGACCAAGCAAGAGTTAGAAAAAAATCACAAAATGTAAAATAAATAATTTTAATTACATCAAATTAAATGGTTTTGTACAAACAAAACCAATGCAACCAAAATTAGAAGGGAAGCAACCAATTTGGAAACAATCTTCATAACAAAAACCCCTGACAAAGGTCTAATTACTCAAATTTATAAAGAGCTAAATCAATTATACAAAAAAATCAGGTTATTCTCCAATTTATAAATGGACAAGGGACATGAATAGGCAATTTTCAGTTAAAGAAATCAAAACTATTAATAAGCACATGAAAAAGTGTTCTAAATCTTTTATAATCAGAGAAATGCAAATCAAAACAACTCTGAGGTATCACCTCACACCTAGCAGATTGGCTAACATGACAGCAAAGAAAAGTAATGAATGTTGGAGGGGATGTGGCAAAGTTGGGGGCACTAATTCATTGCTAGTGGAGTTGTGAATGATCCAACCATTCTGGAGGGCAAGTTGGAACTATGCCCAAAGGGAGCTAAAATACTGTCTACCCTTTGATCCAGCCATAGCACTGCTGGGTTTGTACCCCAAAGAGATAATAAGGAAAAAGACATGTACAAGCATATTCATAGCTGAGCTCTTTGTGGTGGCAAAATATTGAAAAATGAGAGGATGCCCTTCAATTGGGGAATGGCTGAACAAATTGAGGTATCTGTTGGTGATGGAATACTATTGTGCTCAAAGGAATAATAAAGTGGAGGAATTCCATGGGAACTGGAACAACCTCCAGGAATTGATGCAGAGTGAAAGGAGCAGAACCAGGAGAACATTGTACACAGAGACTGATACACTGTGGTACAATTGAATGTAATGGACTTCACCATTAGTGGCAATGCAGTGATCCTGAACAATCTGCAGGGATCTATGAGAAAGAACACAATCCTCATTCAGAGGAAAAACTGTGGGATTGGAAACACCAAAGAAAAACAACTGCTTGATTATATGGGTCGAGGGATATAATTGGGGATGGAGACTCTAAATGAACATCCTAGTACAAACATCAACAGCATGGAAATAGATTCTGATCAAGGACACATGTAATACCAAGTGGAATTGCATGTGGGCTACAGGAAGGGTGGGATTAGGGGAGGGAGGGAAATAATGTGATTATTGTAACCAAGGCATAATGTTCTAAATTGACTAAATAATAATAATGATAAAGTAATAATCCTTCCCTTTACATCTCTGGACCCTTCCTTATAACAAAAAAATAATCACCAGACACAGTGCCATCTGGCAAAGTATACAACATTCTGCCCTAACAGTCTATCTTTTAACCATGAAGAAAATTACATTTTGCTATCTGTTTTCCAGGACCATTACTGATATTTCAATTATTTGAGTGGGGGGGTCTTGCTTCTTTTTAGGAAACTGACATTTTATAATTTCTTAGTCACTATGTATATTCATTGACTTCTGCTTATTTTACCTTCTTTTACTCCCCATCAGGACCCATAAAACTTCTTATGTTTTTCTGAATTTCTCAAATCCAATAACTTCCTATATAATAATATATTATTGTATTCATGTTACAGTTTTTTTACTTATTCTTTAGTCTCTTTTATTTTTTATTTTTTCCTACCAAAAATTTGCTATGAAAACCTTTTCATATATCTTATTGCATTGTAGTCTACAAAGGATGTACTTACTATTATTTCTTCTTTCTGTTATATGCATCTATGATTTCATTATTTTTTAGCAAGCTAAATATTTCTGTTAAAAAAAAAACATGTTTGATGGGCAGCTAGGTGATACAGTGGATAGAGCACAAGGCCTGCAGTCAGGAGGATTTGTGTTCAATCCAACCTTATACACTTACTGACTGCATGATCCTGGGCAAGTCACTTAATCCTTATTAAACGACTTGACAATGAAGAAAAAGCACCTTAATCTTGTGGACCCAGGAAATGACCCAAACTTTAGTTTAGCAGATGTATGTCTGCTCTAAAGTTATATTTGTTTGATAGTCACAATTGTCCAAGTTGCAATATTCACTCTTCTTGCAAATTGTTTAGTTTACATGCATATAAGAACTACAGCAAGTTTCAGGGTTTTAAAAATCCATTGCTTCTTACTTAAGCCAGCACTTGATTTCTAGACTTATTTTGCTTACAAGAACTTGATCATGGTCTTCTCCATCCCCTTACTCTTTCTAATAAAAAAGACCTAGTTTGTTTTTATTCTCTTTAACTACCTTTTCCTTTTATTCTTCTCATGTTCAGCTTAGAGAAGTCTCTTACCTAATTTTCCCTTGCCCATTCCTATTACCTTTTTCATTCTTTCTTTAATTTCAATGGGATTCATTTGTAACCCTATTTTCTAGGAAATGTTTCCATTCTGTTATTTACTATTTCATATTCGTGGTTTGTCTAAAATCTACTTAGAAATATTAAACCTTGATAGATGCAGTATAGTATATTAGGAAATATGTAACAAAAGTCTTGGGAGACCAAAGCTTTGAGCGTTTTGATTTTGCCTTTCCCCTTATTGCCTGTCCTTTTTGATGTTGTAGTATAACCTTTTTTGAACCCCTGATTCTTGTTTCATCCTCATCTAGCTGTGCTCCTGGGAGACCTATATGGGTGATCCTATGATATTTTTCCCTTCCTCATGGGATTATGTCTCTTATTCAATAACATGGCTCTTTTTTGGATTCTTGGTTCATTTTTATTCCACATTCAGCTATTTTAACTCTATCTTTTAGCTCTTTTAGCTCTCAGCCCAATTTACTGATTTTTTCTATGTTCCTGTTTTAAATCATCAATCCTGTCTCTTCAGAATAGTTTTGCTATCTCACTTCCCAGAGCTTATTCTTCTCCTATGTTCCCTCAGAGCAGAGGGGATTGTTTAAAAAAAAAGAAAAGAAAGGGAAAGGATGTATCCCGAGGGGAGGCTTGGACTTTTGGTATGGAGAGGGAGGGATGTAGTCTAGAGGGAAGAATGGGAATAGGAGTCTTCTCTCCCCAGGATTCCACTCCTGGGGCCCCTCCCCCATCGAGGTGATCAATTTCATATACTCTACAGTTTGGCACTTTTTCTCTAGTGCCAGCCTCTATCACAGGATGGACCTGATCTGTTGCATTCAAATGAGTAGGTGAGGGTGACCCATTGGGACACTGCTTTAGGAAGACCCAGAGGACCCTGCATTGTCAGTTTTCTATTTATTCTCAGCCCTCTGATTCTGGGCTTCACTCTTGACTCTGTTCCTGACTTTCTGAAGTTCCTAGTCTGTTCAGTGAGCAATGGATTGGAAAAGGGTCTTCCTTGGGCAATATTAAGGAGAAATGGAGAAGCTTTTTCAGTTGTGAGTCTTTTTTCTCCTTCTTTATGCTTTCTGTCTCTTTCCTCCTGTATATAATTATATTGTGATAAACAGGACTACTTTCCTTGTCTCCTCTTTCTCCTGCAAAGTATTCTCTTCTCTCTGCTGTCTCCTCCTCCAAGTTCCATTTCCATACAAAATCTCCCCTTTTCCTTCCTCTTAAACTTTGGCTTAGGTCTGATTCATAAACCTCTGTATACTTTTAGAGGGGAGTTCCCTTAAGAACTTAGAAACAATGAATTTCAAACGTCTGGGCCAACAACCAGATCTACCATGGAAGAGATAAGGTTGATCTCCACTAATATTGGGATAGAAATTCCATAGCAACAGGCCACAGATAACCTCTAGTTAGGTAAATATTTGATCTTCAGGTATTTTTTTTTGCATTTAAGAATTGCCTTTCTGGAATAATGAACTGGAGGAATTCCATGTGAATTGGAACATCCTTCAGGAAGTGATGCAGAGTGAGAGGAACAGAACCAGGAGAACATTGTACACAGAGACTGATACATTGTGGTACAATTGAACGTAATGGACTTCTCTACTAGTAGCAATGCAATGATCCAGGACAATCCTGAGGGATCTACGAGAAAGAACACTATCCACATCCAGAGAAAGAACTGTGGGAGTAGAAACACAGAAGAAAAACAACTGCTTGATCACATGGTTTGATGGTGATATGATTGGGGATATAGACTCTAAATGATTGCTCTAGTGCAAATATCAACAACATGGAAATAGGTTCTAATCAAGGACACATGTAAAACCCAGTGGAATTGCTCATTGGGCGGGGAGGGAAAGAACATGAATCACATAACCATGGAAAAATATTCTAAATTAATTAATTAATTAAAAAATTTCAAATTAAAAAAAGAATTGCCTTTCTGTGTGTTCTTAGAGATTCCTTCTTCCTCTCTTTGTTTACTTTGCTACATTTGGGTTTTTTTTTCTTATTACTCAATGTAGTGGGAGTTAGTCACCTCTGAGAACACCTGGGTGTGCCTAGAATCAGGCAGATCTGAGTTCAAATCCTATATGAAGTATTTACTAAATGATGAATATACCCAAACTCTTAAGCCACTTCAGATACTTATCATGCTCTAAAGCATGGTAACTTTTGCCTTGATTTCTATAGAAATATATTGTTTTATCAAATAATGCCTTCTCTTGTGTTGGGAGTTCATGAAGGGTGTGGGGAGAGAGTTACCTGGGAATTTCAATGTAACAAACAAATAATTAAATTTAAATTGAAAAAAATATTCAGCTGTACAATGGAGATAATTATAGCATTTTCCTCCCAAGGTTGTTGTAAAGATCAAATGAGACAATATTTGCATAGCACTTGGCAGAGCTCCTGACACATAGTAGGTGTTTAGTAAATGCTTCCTTACTTCTTCTCTCAACTGTGCCCTTTTCCAGGGTTCCTCCCACATGCTTTTCTAAAGCACAATATACCGCAGCATCTACACTGGATTGCAGCTTTAAATGTATTTTCTGACACCTGCTCACTATGTTAACAAAAGCAAGGACTTCATTGAATTTTTCTTTGCAGGATTTCAGGCCCTCTATCAAACGTAATTTAAGAGATTCAGAGTCAGGAACCATAAGGTATAGTCCCAGTTTTGCCATAAAACTATTGTGTGACCTGGGGCAAAGCATATAAACCTTTCCGGGTCTCAGTTTCCCCAAGTAGACTAGGAGGGAGCTGGACTAGACTATAGTACAGGCATCCTATAATTTAAAAAGTTCCTCCAAAGTACCTTCGAACCAGCCATCTTCATGGCTTCCCAGAAACTCAAGGCACCAATTCCCTGTATCACTTAACTCAAGGTAAAGTTTTTTAATAAGGAAACCTCATAGCTTCAGGCAAAGCATTATTGCTAAGAAAAATCAGAGACTATCCATCAATATAAGCCTGCTGCTATCACTGCATTTCTTAGAGTAACATGCAAGAAAAGAACTGAGTGATACACTTTCATGATTAGTAGCCATAGAAATCGCACTGCATTTCAGTGGTGCAATGGATCCATGAACATGTTGGGCTTAGCACAGTGCTTGGCACAAGGGTGACATTCATTCAATAAAGGCTGACTGGCTGGCTGAATGATGCAAATATTCCCTGCAATCAAGTCATGCTTGAAACATTAGCTGCAATATTATGAATATTAATTTATAATTCATAACGCTGAAAGTGATTTACTTGCTTATTCTATAGAGAAAAAAATGAAAGCAGTCAAATTACCATAAATTTACCTTGTATCAGCAATACATAAAAAAAAAATCAAACAAACATGAGATCTAAATGAAGATAAGCAAATACAGAGGCATAGCCCTGGGCAGTCACAGAATGCCATAACTGAAAAAGGAACATTCAAGATTAACTAGTCTAAATCCCTTTTTTATTAATAGATGAAGAAACTGAGGTTCTGAAGGGTGAACAGACTTGATTAGGAACACATAGCTAGACTCAGTGGATAGAGAATCCAGTCCGGAGATGGGGTCCTGGTTTCAAATGTGACTTCAGATACTAGTTCTGTGACCCTGGGCAAGTCTCTTAACTCCAGTTATCCAGCCCTTACTTCTCTTCTGCCTTAAAACTAATATAGAGTGTCAATTCTAAGATGAAAGATAAAGGCTTCCAAAAATAAAAAACAAAAACAACACACACACACAGAGATAGGAATAGCTCGTGGCATAGGATAGGAGTTTTTAACCAAGAATCTATGAACTGTTTTACTGTTTTTCTTTTCTTTAAAAAATATTTTGGTAGAATTTCAGTTTGTTAGGAATCTTTGAGAATGTCATGCACACACACACACACACACACACACACAGACACTCACATATATGTATCTATCTAGAATCTTATGCAGTTAAAAGATTCTTTGGGAAAGGGGAACTCTACGACAAACCCAGAGAAGTGAAGAATCCCTTTTATAATGCCAAGATCTGGAACTGGGATCAGAGGAAGAGTCTTCAAATCATCGCTCTGCTTCCTTTGTGATCCTGGAAAATCCCTCAATCCCTCTGGCCTTCAGTCACTTCATAGATAAAATAAAGAGGCTAAATTGACTTTTATCTAATGACCCTTCTGGGCAGCTAAGTGGCACAGCATATGGAGGGTCAGGCCTGGAGTCAGGAAGATGAATTCAAATTTGATCTCAAACACTTATTAGCTGTATGACCCTGGGAAACTCACTTCACCCTGTTTGCCTCAGTTTCCTTATCTGTCAAACGAGTAAGGGAAGGAAATGGCAAACCACTCCAGCATCTGCACCAAGAAAACCCCAAATGGGGTCATGGAGAGTCGGATAGGACCGAAATGAATGAGCAACAGCAACAACGTGCCTTCTAAGAGCAGAGCTGAGAAAAAGACTCAGATTTTCAGACTATAGCCTGGCAGATATTCTCTGCTCCAGGACAACAGGGTGGGTTTGAAGAATAGATAGCAATTCTATGTTTCCACACTGGACAGCTAATTTTTTCTGCCTTATGCATCTTCCCTCATGCTCTGGAGTTTGCACGGCAAGGATCTGAAGGTGCGTGAGAGATTCGGGGTATTCATTCTTATTTCTCTCTGGGCCTTCAGAGATGGAGGAGCTACAACAGAGCAGTTCATTTTCCTGATACCCCTTCAGGGCCTAGTTAATACTCTGGATGCAAAAGGAGTCTGTATACCCATTACTCTAAACGTCTGGGGACCGAGGCCCTCTAAGCTCAGAAAAGACAACTGAGATTGTAGAATTCCATGTTGAGTTACTAAGAGAATTATGTGTGCTAAAAGATGATGAAAAAGTATCCCTATGCCCTGAGCTAGTTCCAAAAAGGCTGAATTGGAAAGAACTTGCCTTATTGGGGATGATTTAACTATGCTCTCCCTTGTGTCCCAAACTACAGCTCAGCAAGTAGTTTCTAGGTTTGCATTCTTTGTCTTTAGTTTATTTGGGCTCAGAATTTACAGTAGCAAGACGGGAGGTTCATGCTGATGTTGTAATGTCTACCATATAAAATGGGGCGCCTACGTGGTGCAGTGGATAGAGCAGCAGGCTCGGAGTGAAGAAGACCAATTTTTCTGAGTTCATATCTAGCCTTAGACATTTACCACCTCTGAGACCCTGGGCAAGTCACTTAACCCTGTTTGTCTCAGTTTCTGTAAAACTGAATTGGATGGCCCATGTAAAACCCAGTGGAATTGCTTGTTGGTTATGGGGGGTGGGGGGAGGGACGGGAGGGAAATGTGATAGAGGCTGGCACTAGAGAAAAAGTGCCAGACTGAAGAGTATGTGAACTTGATCACCTCAACAGGGGAGGGACCCTAGGAGTGGAATCCTTAGGAGAGAAGACTGGTGAGGAGAGCAGTGAGGGTCTCTCCGTCTGGAGACATTGAAGAGAGAAGGTGGAAAAAGACTTTCTCCTGAGGGTTGCCCATTTTTCCTGCTGGTGACTGGAAATCCTTCCCCCCAACATTTCCAATTGAAGGGACTTTCTGAAGAGAAACCTAAGCAGACCTTACCTCAGCTCCTGTTGCCCAGAGGTGAGTCAACCTGACTTTCTCTCAGGGGGCTCAGGCTGCCAAAGCCTGAGTACCCCCCAAACTCAAGGAGAAAGGGGAAAGGGTTTAAATAGAGACAGGGACTCTCTTTTCCCACTTTCCTTTTCCCATTCTTCCCTGCCCATTATTTCCTTTTGTATTACCTGATTGAGTTAACATTAAAAGTTATCTGTTCCTCAAGCTGTGTGTGAGTGAACAGTTTGAGGGGAGACCTTTTGGTCTCGAGTAGTAGAGAAGGGATAAGAGGGACAATAGCGAAACTGGGGAGAGCAGCTTTAGCTAAGGAGAGAAGGCAGAAGGGGGAAAGTATTCAAACCCCCTCTCTTCTCTCTGAGCTAACCCATTACATATGCTGTCTTCCCTGAACCCCGCTTTGTGGAAGGGGGGGTCTCCTCTCATTCTCTTCCCCCTCTCTCTATACCTTGGAGCCCAAGCCTCCTTTTGGGGGTACATCTCTTCCCATCCTTATTTTTTATTTTTTTAAATAGTTGGTACCCCAGATTTAAAAGGACCCCATTTATTAAAAAAATCTCACTCGCATTCATGAGGAGGGCACAAACATCCTATATAAAGTTTCATCCACATGTAACAAAATACTCACTCTTACATGCACTCACATGCTAATCTTATACACATGCATGATCCTATAGTTCCGGATACCTAAGCTCATCTTCCAAGGTGAGATGACAGGCAAGTATGTATTCGGTAAAGGAGAAAGCACCCCGGACCTGTGACAAAGTTCAAGCAATACCAAAGGATGGAAGATACACAGACAACTGGAAAGAACTTTGAAGCAAAGACATTATGGGAAATGAACTTCGGGAAAATGGGTCACGTAAGATTAATTGCCGATCATATTAACTTCACATATAGGGAAGTACCTCCACACATACATTGGAATAAATATGCATCCATCATGACATATTTAGAACACGAACAAATTTCACATTGACATTAGGGTCTATGCCATAAATAAGGACATCCCATGAATTGTATATTTGCAAATAGGTCTCTAGTACCAGAAGATATATATATATATATATATGTATATATAGGTATATAAATAACATGTGAAATATGTAAATGTGTAAAAATAGCAGACATGTGTATATATATATACATTATATATAGCATAATAATGATCTAATCCAGTAATATAAATGGAAAGGAGAGTTAAAATACTAACCTTTAATAGACAGGGACAGAGTAGTTTAGGGTGGAAAAGGGAATATTGTAACTAGAGAGGTAACATAGGGACAGAATAAATCAGATTTCATTAGATACAAGTTAATATGTGTATATATATGTATATATATGTATATCTATAAATGTTATGAATTGTTACATTGGAATTAGCATTATATAAGGTATAAGAGTTCAATTTTACTTAAGATTTGAATTTTATATTGACTGCAATAGGAATGACTTTTTTATTAAGAAATTGTTATATTGTAAAAATTTTGTTGGCACATAATCCTAACCCTCTTCCCACAACTCAGTTTTAGCATAAAATAGGAATTTAGATTAGCAAACAGACAGATTAGGATAAAATTTGTTATTTTGGGAGGGGGGAGGTTAGATGGGAACAATAAGTAGCATAGATAGATTAGAATAGACATAGAAGATAAGTAACTGGCATGAGCCAATGTGGCACCATGGAAACAACAGGAAATGGAGGATTTGTGATAGAGGCTGGCACTAGAGAAAAAGTGCCAGCCTGAAGAGTATGTAAAATTGATCACCTCGATGGGGGAAGGGTCCCAGGAGTGGAATCCTGGGGAGAAGACTCTGGTGAGGAGAGCAGTGAGGGTCTCTCCGTCTTGAGACCTCAAAGAGAGAAGGTGGAAAAAGACTCACAGAAAGAACATGATTCATGTAACTATGGAAAAATATTCTAAATTAAATAATTAAATACAAATTTTCAGATCACCAAAAAAAAAATTGAATTGGAGAAGGAAATGGTAAACCATTCCAGTATCTTTGCTGAGAAAACCCAAATGGGGTCATAAAGAATCAGACACAACTGAAATGGCTGAACAACAGCATAATATAGATTATATAGATGACTCCAGGAATAACTTTCTCACGTTGTTTAAATTGGTTTTCCCTTCTAGATCAGCCTTTTCTCTGGCTCATGGCATTTTACCCCCTCTCACTACCATAGCTCTTTAATGGCAGTCCTTTCCAAAGCATCTTTTTCTTCTTTGGGGAAAATGGAAACAAAAGCTCCCTCTATTTGTCTTTCTATCTCCTTTATTCCTCAGAGAAGGTTGGTGTTATACAAACCATCCCAGCCTGATCGTTCCCAGATCTCAGAGAAAAGCAAGGAAAGGAAGGATTGAGAAGCTTCCCAGGTCTGTAGGAAACAGCCTTTAGTGACTAAGGAGAAGAGGTTTAAGTAGCCATGAATATTTATAATACATTCACAGAATGAAGATAGCATCAAGAAAAGACTAGCCATTAGGGCAGTTCAGTGGCTCAGTGGATTGAGAGCCAGACTTAGAAAGAGGAGGTCCTGGGTTCAAATCTAGCCTCAGCTGTGTGATCCCAGGCAAATCATTTAACCCCATTGCTTACCAAGCTTCCACTTTGGAACCAATACATAGTATTGATTCTAAGATGGCAGGTAGGAGTTTTAGAAAAAGACTAGCAATAGGAGCAAAAGCAAAAGGGGGAGGAGTTTTATAGACCCAACAAGCAATATTTAGCATCTTTTATGGGTGTATGTGTACATAGATAGATATAGTAAATTAAGCAATCCCTACTTATAGCTTTACTGCATAGAGTTATTTATTTAACTTTTAATTTCTGCATTGAGCAGTGCCACATTCACTGGGATGACAATAATAGATTTTGTTTATATAAATGATAAGAGTTTAGGAAAAGAAAATGCCAGGGTTAAAAAGTGCAGGGAGGCCAGGACAGTTTATTCTGGAAGAGAGAGAACTGAGGGGGCAATTTACTAATGAACAAGTTTATGAAAAGATTAGTATAAAGAAGAGCTATTCTCTAACCCTTCTGAGAAGACAGGCTCAGTTACAATAGGTAAGCCAAGAAGGTTATACAATCTCCTTCTCTGGAGAGCTTTTAAAACAAGAATACTTTATCTTCTTGGGTTGATTTATTTGTAGTCCTACCAAAAGGCAGGGGAATGGACTAAAGGGCCACAAAAAGGAACCTTTGGAAAGTGGATTAAATTGTTTAGGTGCCTTTGAGATACAGGTGAACCCCCCCTTTTTTTTTTACAAAGTCCCAGTGTTTGAAACATAAAACTTACCAGCTGTAGTAGTGAGTGATTTTTCTAGTTTTCAAAAGCATTGATCACAGTACTCCTTTAAATCACAAATTTCCCATGTGTATTAAAAGCATGGTATGATTTGGGGGAAAAATTAAATTTATACTGAATCTGGCAGGAATATGTTGATGGTAGAAAGTGAGAGATGCCTGAGCAATTGAGCACATAAATCTATTGTCACAAAATCCAGGGTAGGATTTCTATATGCTTCACACATATCTATTAATGGAGATCTACAAGAATATTTACAATACTAAAAACTTCAAAAGACATTTTAAGCTTCAGTTCAGGCCCTTGTTTCCTTTCCCTTCTCAGTGACAGACTATATTGCCTCCAGCTCTGATTTCTAATTTTTTTCCTTCATTAAAAGTCCTGTCAACCTTCACAGGAATAGAGTTGTTCCTTTAAAAATACCCATCTCATAAAAGGCCCGTGCCCTGTGGTTATAAGATAAATAAGAATGGCTCATAAAATCCCTCTCCAAATAACAGAGTTATGAAAAATAAACCTGAACTTTGATTTCAAATGGCTCCAAACAAATCATCTTCATCCTTGAGGTGAGCACAGCTGGTACAAGTGTTTTGCAGCATCATCCCTCAGCAAATACCCTACACATTGTTGGTATGTGCATTTAAAACATATCTCTCATTATGTGACCCTTCAGCTCATAAATCATCAGCCAAGATCACGCCATCCCTAACTTTCAGAAACGATTTTTGATAAAGAATGTTATCATCTGAGCTTGAACTAGGAAAGTGGCAGACTGAGCTGAGCAGGGACATGAAGGGGAGACAAAGACCCGAGGACAGTGATGTGGGGTTGCTGCTGGGGAATCTGCCACATGGAGGGGGAAAGTGTCTGGTTAGAAGATCTTATTCCATCTGGTAGCTTTCTATTTTAATGAATTCTTCTTGCTAACTAGGTGCAAAGCTCTCTTCTCTTTTTTCTTCCTAGGTGCAAAGCTCTCTTCTCTTTTTTCTTCTCTTCCTCTCTGTCTCTGTCTCTCTCTTTAATATTGCTGTTGAAGGATTTTAGCACCCTCTATATTCATTGCCCTTAGGCAAAGGCCAGTCACCTTGTCCTAGTTATGTCTCTGGCTTTCAGGGGGAAATAGCTGAATTTAACTAGGATTAAAATTGGCACAGCCAATAGCAAGACATTAGGAGATGTCTTAAAGAAATCAGTCTTCAGGGAAGGGAGAATTTTACTTTAAAAATATTATTGATGATCCCCAAGACAGACTTCATCCTGCAGATTCTAAAAAAAACTTTCAGCACTCAGAGATTCACTGCTAAGTTAGGGATAATTTGGCAAACCTGTTGAGGGAAGTTAACATTTGAGTGTACTATAATTATGTTTGGATTCTGTCCCCCAGTCTGGTCAAAAGCATAACAGAAAACACATGCATTTTTAAACAAAACAAAACGCTGACCTTGAAGTCAGAAGGTTTATAAGTATGTGAACTTGGAAAAGTCATTCTACTAGATTCATCATCTATAAAATAAGGAGACTATTTGCAGAATTTAACTGTACCTCGTGGAATTGTTGTGAAGATTAAATCAGAGACTGTGTGTGCAAAAGTGCTTTGTAAATGATAAACCAATATATAAACACCAGCTATTGTTACCATTCCTGAGATATCAAAGGCGATTTTCTCTTTGAGAAAAAATTCACAGGGATGCTAGACTGACAAGGATGGGTGAACCAAATAGGAGAGCCCTGGAAGGAAAAAGAGCATTTGCTCTCAAAATTCAAGACTTCATACTGTGGATAACTTTGTCATGGTACCTTCAAGCCAAAAGATGAGTGAAAGGAATGAAATTCTTAGTTCAAAGCAGCAGCTAAGTTTGAAATACAGAAGCCTTTCAGGACCTGCAAAGTCTGCCAAGAATGTAAAGGTTCTGCTCAGTAAACACACAAATCAATTTCACATCAAAGATAAAAATCATTTTAGAACATGACAATAGTTGAGTTGTGTTTGGGGTTTTAGATTACAGATGCTGGGCAGTGCCCTCACATGATCCTTCAAAGTTCTCTTCTTACTTGAGTATAAAATTGAACACAATACAGACTGGGAATAAAGAGTCTTCAGTTTCATTGTATGACAACCTTTGTCACTGGATGATCTCTGGTCCTACTCATTGCTAATTTGAGGTTAAAATTATACATGCATAAAATGGCAACTTTTGGAATCTCCTACTTGACTATATGATCACTTATCTTGCTGCTCTTGCTCTCTTGCTGCTGAATCTAATTTCTGCCCTAAATATACCGTGGTAGAGATCATAGAGGAGTAAATGAAAGTTAGAATTCTAAGCCTTCATCAAAAATATAAGAAGTATCTTTGGTTTTGATGATATTTGAGTTTAGCTCAATTGCTATGGAATGGAACCTAGTGTAGAACCTTTTATTTCTAGCCCATGCCATTCTTCCCAATTCTAACTTTTTTTTTTAACTTCCTTGATAATTTTCGGTATACCTGTACTAATGAGGGTCTTAGAGTTTGTAGTCAGAAAATATTTTGCTTGGACTAGAAGGAAGAGATTGGCAGAAGCCAAAATGTTGCTTAATGTCTCCCATTTCAGTTTTGTCTTTATATTCCATCTCTTTAAATGAAAAATCACTACCTCAAAGATGTGATCATGTCACCTTCTCAAAGAGGAATGTCAAACACAACTCTTCAGAGACATCTCTGAACATTGTTCCACCAAAAATGCTAAATGAATACCAGGTGCTCTAGTGATACATTATAAATATGTTAGTATGGAAGGCTTCAAAGTTTACCCTTCTAAAGATTTTTAATTATACCGAAGAATAATTTCCTAGAGTTGAATGGGACTTGGAGGAAGAAGGACAAGAAGGTATACATGAAAGATTCAGAAGGAAGAGAAACCTTATCAAAGCAAGAGATATGAAGAAAACTTCATTTACTTTTTAGCTTCCTCAGTCATTTTTAGGTATTGGAAAGCTAATAGAGGAGAAAAATCCTTTACATGCAACAAATGTGGGAAAACCTTCAGTAGCTGCTCAAAACTTAATCTGCATTACAGTTAATATAGGAAAGAAACTCAATGAATGTAGAAAAACCTTTATTTATAGCATACATTTTATCCAATACCAGAGAATTCATATCAGAGGGAAATCCTATGAATAATATGAATGTGGGACAACCTTTAGCTGGAGCTTGAACTTTGCTAAACATCAGAGAATTTAAATTTGAATGAAACACTATAAATGTAATGAATAGGCCAAAATCTTTATTCATTCTTCACCTTTATTTAAAATCTGGAAATTTACAACACAGAGAAAACATCATATATGTGTGTGTGTGTGTGTGTGTGTATCTATTTGCATATATAGGTATATATACACACATTATATGAAAACTCTTAAGTGTATGTCTTCTCTTTTCTCTTCAGGAACTTATTACAAGAGAGGAGATCCCAAAGAAAGATAAATGAAGATGGTGGTTCAGTGGATACAGTACTAGAAGTAAATCACAAAGAAAGCCAGCTTTGTGTCTGGGAAAATCATTCAACCTAAGTTTGCCTCAGTCTCCTCAACTGTAAAATGGGGATAATAATAGCACCTACCTCATAGGGTTATTAGGAGGATCAAACAAGAAGATATTTATAAAAAGTGCTTAGTATAAGGTTTGGCATAGTAAATGCTTATTCCCTTCTTCCCTTCCCTTTGATAATCCTTAATAAAATTTAAGTAGCTTCTAGAGGGCAAGGGCCATTTTATATTTGACTTTGCATCCCTATTTCCTAGAAAGTTGCCTGCAAATACAAAACACATAACTGTTTGTTGAATTGGAATAGGGACTCTGATTGTATATACTTGTGCTGAGAAACAAAACAGTAAACAGAACATCTCCCATTAAAAATTTAATTTTCCTACAAGAGTTCAATTACAATATTTCAAGATGGCATATAATTGACAATAGGTGTTCAAAAGCTATATACAGGGAAAATACAAACTCTGTTTGGTTCTCCTAACTTTTAAAAATTGTGTATTTTTTAAATAAAGGTCTAGTGACAGATTGTATCTCTTATTTGAGGATGAGCTTTGCAATGACAGAGAGACTCATCACCTGGTTTCAGGCCACAAGATGATTGATTATTTTAGGGGCTTAGCAACTAATTACAACTATTAACTTGGAGAAGAGTTGTAGTTCTCATTGGTGGAGGATGTACCAATATGGATGAAAACATGGTTTATTTTTGTGGCTATTAAAGAATAATGCTTCATAAAAAGAAGAAATAGTATTTTCATGCTCTATCACGGAGCCAGAAATTATCCCTAAAAAATAACATCAAATCTGGTGCTACAATGAGATCAACTACTAACTACATTCAAAGACAATGGTTTTTATATCTGCTTTGATAAGTCCAGTATGTGACAGCATTGAGAAATGGATATCATAGCTTCCTGGGGGGCAAACTTCCTATGGAGTATAACAACCCATTTCTCTCTTGCTATTCATCACAGTTAATCTGGCATAAGATTTATACTCAGTTAAAGCAAAAAAAAAAAGAAGAGGAAAGAAGGAAAGAAGGAAAGAAAGAAGGAAAGAAGGAAAGAAAGAAAGAAAGAAAGAAAGAAAGAAAGAAAGAAAGAAAGAAAGAAAGAAAGAAAGAAAGAAAGAAAGAAAGAAGAAGAAAGAAAGAAAGAAAGAAAGAAAGAAAGAAAGAAAGAAAGAAAGAAAGAAAGAAAGAAAGAAAGAAAGAAAGAAGGAAGGAAGGAAGGAAAGAAAGAAGGAAAGAAAGAAGAAAGAAGGAAGGAAGGAAGGAAGGAAGGAAGGAAGGAAGGAAGGAAGGAAGGAAGGAAGGAAGGAAGAAAGAAAGAAAGAAAGAAAGAAAGAAAGAAAGAAAGAAAGAAAGAAAGAAAGAAAGAAAGAAAGAAAGAAAGAAAGAAAGAAAGAAAGAAAGAAAGAAAGAAAGAAAGAAAGAAAGAAAGAAAGAAAGAAAGAAAGAAAGAAAGAAAGAAAGAAAGAAAGAAAGAAGGAAGGAAGGAAGGAAGGAAGGAAGGAAGGAAGGAAGAAAAAGAATTAAAGAAAAAGAAAGATCCATTACTTGTTAGCTATATCATAGTGGGGACTCATTTTGTGAATGGAATTGATGAAATGGATATTAAGATCTCTCCTAACTCTTAGCTGTTGTGATGCTCTGATAAGCAATTGGGACATCTTGGACAGAAAGTACAAGATATATTTCCTGTAAACGTGCATATGACCTCATTCTCCCATGAACATGCTCCACAGACTTCTGCAGAACTTTGAAAATGCAAAGCTTAAGGGAAGACTTCTGGGCAACCTGTCCTTCACTCCGCCTCTAAAACATTTATTGCGATTATCCCAGAAGAAGTGGTGTCAGACTCAGTTCTCCACTACAGATATTGTCATGAAAATAAGATATCAGAATTAACATATCCAAATGTGTGACCTTTGTTTGGAACTTAAATTGGTGAATTTCACCTTTCCCTCTTGGGTCACTCTGGCAGGGAAGCATGGTCAGAGGAAACAGTTTTCAGATCATATTACAGCTGAATTATAAGGTCAATAAAGTAAAGTTTATCATTCTTCACAAAATATAGACAACATTATCATCCTGATACCTCATTCTCATGGCAGCTGCTGTAAGAAAACCTTCAAATCTAACATTTTCACTGTAGTTTTCATTTCCCACTGTAATTTGTGATCCTTGAACACCTTTCGGTCTTTTAAAAGGAAATTTAGGAGTAAAAAAAATGAAACTAGCCCTTTGTTCCAGAAATATATCTTTTTTGTTTTGTTTTTAATATCTGTCTTTGGGGTTTGATTTTCTCTTTTTCTTCTTTTCTTCTTTTGCTTCCTGTAATCAGTCATAGACTTGGAGTTAGAAGGGGTTTAGAGGCTCTCAAATCCCACCTTCTTCATTTACAAATGAGGAAAATGAGACTAGAGCAGTTGAGTGACTTGCCTGGGGTCACATAACTAATAAGTATTCTGGGTCAGAATTTGAATTTACATATTCCTGACTCCAAGCTTAGTCCTCTATCCACTGCACCACCTCACATGCATAGTTAGGAGCATAAAGAGGTAAAGGGGATTTTTTAAAAAGTCAATTGAGCAGGGCCAGTTAGGTGACTTGGTGGAGAGAGAGCCAAGACCAGAGATAGGAGGCCTTGGGTTCAAATCTAGCCCTAGTTACTTCTAGCTGTGGGATCCTGGGCAAATTAATCTACATTGCCTGTCCTTTAGTCTGCTTTGAAAATGAT
Organism: Monodelphis domestica; assembly: GCF_027887165.1. Classification (NCBI taxonomy): domain Eukaryota; kingdom Metazoa; phylum Chordata; class Mammalia; order Didelphimorphia; family Didelphidae; genus Monodelphis; species Monodelphis domestica. The sequence continues at coordinate 176,722,795 of NC_077233.1, read as the reverse complement.
CATTTCTAAGATGGAAGGCAAGGTGTGTGTTTTTTTTTAAAGCAGTTAAGGTATTAAGTAGTTTAAAATTAGGTTAAATTTTCTTTTATTAATATCTACATTTCTTCAAAAGCTTAGAAAAGGTCTTCCATATAATAAGAGTACATAAATGTTTATGTAATCAATTATTTACATTTCCCTCTCAGAAAGCACAATGTCTAAAATGGATGGAGTGCTAAATTGGTATCTCATAAATATGATCAAATCCCACCTATGACATTTATTACCTAAGTGATTGGGGATAAAGGTTTTAATTTCTGTAAAAATTTCCTCTTACCTAAAAAAAAATAGGGATATTAATACCAAAAGTAACTGCTTTATAACATTGTTGTGAGGCACAGATGAAAATTTTAATATTAATAATAGCTAGAATTTATCTAGTGCTTTAAAAGTTTGCAAAATATATATTAGTTATTGTATTGGATTAGTATGTATATTTGATATGTAAGTGGGCTTTGCAAACTTTTCAAGAACTCTATAAATATTAGCTACTATTATTTTTCTGGGCAAACATAATTTCCACTATAGAGCTGGTCTAATTGTTTTCTACAGACTAAACTCCTGGGATAATTGTCAGAAAAGATTTGAAATGTTTCCCCTTGGACATAGAGTATAGTCAAGCCTACGAGAGTCTGGTGGTCATTTGGAGTCACTAAGCCAAAACAGTATTTGGTGTGCTGGGCCAAGTATATATATCATGAGGCATATGCAGAAGTACAGAAACCTGTTAGGGTTAAGCTGAAGGTCTGTCTCCTCCAAGGTCTCTAATTCATAGGCTTTCATGACTTAATTTATATTAATCAATCACTGTATAGTCTATTGTATATTTGGATTTTCTTCTGTTAGGGTAAAATGTTTTAAATGACATTAAAACACCTACAAGAGGGGATTTCTAAGTTCTTTTGTGTCCTGTACCTCTTTGGCAGTTGGGTAAAGTCTATAGATAGACTGCTTCTGAGAATTTTTTATAATTTTTTATAAATTTTTAAATAAATTTCCAAATGTATTTTTTCTATCCAAATTTACAGATCCCTTGAAATATCTCCACAGACTCCCTTGGAGGTCTAAAGATTCCAACTTAAGAACCTCTGATCCAGAAGAAGTTAACCAAAATAAGTTGGTGTCCAGAAATCATGTCATATAATAAGGGTGTTTATCATATATTGATTTATATTCTAATTAGTTGTCTATGTCATATCTCCTTTCTATACTGTAAACTTAAAGTGGACAGTGATTATGTCTGATTTCATCCTTTCTTCTCCAGTGCTTTGCATATACTCTATAGATGATTATTTAATTAAAAAGCAGAAAGTGAAGGGGAGAGTTAGAGAAGAAAAATGAAAAGAAGAGAAGCTAAAGGCAGTGGAGGGAAAGGAAGAAAAGAAAAAGTGATGATGGTGGAGAACAAAAGATCAGACTTTAATTATTAAAACTGTCACTTGGAAGAGGGAATCAGCCAAAAATCAAAGGGTGGAAGACAGGGGGAAGCGGATTTAAGCTTAATAGGAGAAAGAATTTTAGGACAATTGGGTCTGTTTCTACATGGAATGGGCTGCCTTATGAGACAGAAAGCCTCCAGATCATTGGACAAAATCAGGTATAAAGGTAGAGACGCTATTATAAAGCCTATACCACTGCTTCAAGTGGCAGGTTACATTAGATGAACTCTAAGGTTGCTTTCAACTCTGATTCAGTGATTTGTTTGTTAAGGCTTTTTGAGTTTTCCACCATTTAGGTACATGACTTTTTTTACATGTGGGTAGAAAGATTTAATGAATTCTAGCCTATAAATTGTAAGTGTTGTGTCTGAACTTGTTATAGGATGTTTTTCTAAGAAATTAAAAATGATTTTCCCAGAGAAAAGGCCTTAACCCAATGTCTAGCTGTCAGAACCATAACCTCCTCCACTCCTGGGACTGATTAAGAAGATTACTTTCTCTCAATTACCCTGTCTGAAATTTATTAGACATTTTGCCTCTTTACTTTTAAAATAATGTGCTGACCTTCCTTTTATGGTTTGATCAAAGTGTTGGTGATGAATATTTTTAAAACACTGTCAGAAACTGTTGTGCTGAATTATAATAATAGTTCCAAGTAATCAATAGATAATTTAATTGTGAAACATAAAGCTATAAACTTTAACACTCTAGCTTTTTATTATTAATTGGAACAGTGACACAGTAGACATTAAGAGCAACTGCTAATGAAGCTAAATTGCTAAAGCCCCTACTCTGTGTAGGAGACCATGTAAGATGTTAAATGATTAGCAATGGTAAATACCACATATTCTGCCCTCATGGAGCTTACGATCTGCTAAAGAAAGATGCTTGCATCTATATATAAACTAATTTATACTCCAAAATGTGGTCTAAGATCAGAGGAAGAAACAAAAACAAACAAAAAAATTGTCTTTTGATGGAAGGGAGCCAGGAAGAAAACCAGTGGAAGATGTCCTGGTGGAAATTGAATTTGAGATAAGATTTCAAAAGGCAAAATTAGGAGTAAAATTGGGCATTTTTCATGCAAGGGATCATGTGAAATTCCCTAAGTAGATTTGGAACATGAAAAGGGATGGTAAGTTTTGTTTGGCTTAAAACCAAGGTCTTTTTTTTTAAACCCTTACCTTCCTTCTTGGAGTCAATACTGTTTATTGGCTCCAAGGCAGAAGAGTGGTAAGGGCTAGGCAATGGGGGTCAAGTGACTTGCCCAGGGTCACACAGTTGGGAAGTGTCTGAGGCCAGATTTGAATCCAGGACCTCCTGTCTCTAGAAAACCAAGGTCTTAAGTGAAGGGGAATGATTATGAGATGGATTAGAAAGGCCACACTAGAGAACCTCATTGTAGCAAGGTTTAGCAATATCCTTTGGGTCAAGGACCAAAGTTCTAGCAAACCTTTACAAAATGACTGTAAACTAATTACTAAGAATTAAATACATGCCATATTTGGTCCTGCCTGCTAGGTTCCACAATGGTTAGAGTATGCTGGGCCTAGAGTCGGGCATATTCATTTTTCTGAGTTTAAATTCAGCCTCAGATACTTTCTAGCAGCATGGGCTGGGGTAAGCCATTTAACCCTGTTTGCCTTAGTTCTTCCTCTGTAAAATCAGTTGGAGAAGGAAATGATAAACACTTTCAGTATCTTTGCCAAGAAAACCCCAAATGGGGCCAAGAAAAGTTGAGTTTAAGTAAAACAACTCATCTCCAACACCACATATTTGGTCCCATTCAAAATTATCACCCAGATTCTTGCTTAAAAACTCAAAACAAAACCAGAAGGAGAAGAAGATATGCCATCAAAATCACCACTCTGTCCCCATCCCCTTCTGGGCATTATCCTTTGTCTTACAAATGTGAGTCAGTAAGACAGTGTTTGCAGAGTGTCAACATGGTCCTCTGCTGAATGTCAAGTGATTGCAGAGACTTTGCAGAACTTCTTTCTAAGGTGTACCTCTTTTCACATGCCATAAAGTCCAGGGTCGCTCTCTAAAGTGCCCTTTGAAAAGCCCCAAAGTTTCATTGGTCTTATAGCAACCACCACTAATAACAGCAATAATAAAATCCATTAAGACAGAGGAAACTCCCATTTTGTATTCAGGTGTCAAATGAAAAAATGATTAATCTCCACTTAGGTCACCTTTGTGTGACACCAGAACAATAAAAATTGCTCTTCAGAACAGTGCCAATTCCCCCCGTCCTCCAAATGCCATTGTCAAGCCTGGCTAAGCCAGGAAGACAAAAGATATAAAAATGGGAGGCCAAGTATGGGTCCAGGGCTTGGAGTCAGAAGACTCTTCTTGGTGTCTTGACTGAAGTCAATTCAACAAACAGTCATTGAGGTCATACCAATAGTGAGACAACGTCCCGAGATATTGAGGGATGCCAAGAAAAAAAAAAAGCAGTATTTGTCTTAAAAGGGTTTATAATGTAACAGAGTGGACCCACACTACGTGATTGTGTATCTTAAAGCACAATTATCCTCTCACAGCCTCAGCTTCTTCATCTGGAAAAAGAGAATCATTCTGACACCACCTACTTCAGAATATCCTAGGAAGGATCAAAGGAAATAACGAAGGTGAAGTATGCCATCACTGCCAAACACTATGTAAAGGCAACTTGTGATTATTCTTAATAAAGAGAAGGAGGGGGAAGAAGTGAGATGGGGACTGTGCTATCAATTGCATCCATGCTGCAGCCCAAGAGGCCACTTGTCATAGATATTTAATATGAGACCGCTGTCCCTATTCCCCATATAATCAAGAAGAGTGATTACAACGAGATAGTGCAAAGGCAGAAAAAAAAGTATCATTAGAGGAAACTCCCATCACGGTAATCTCAGAACATGGAAATCTACACATCAAAGTAGCTGAGATGTCTAGATAGAAAACTGATTGCACAAAGAGGAATTGTCGTGTTGGATCCAAGTTTAAAAAAAAAAAAAAGAAAGCAAACGTGACCACTTTTTTTTTCTTTCTTTAAAAAGCATTCCATGACTAAAAGGCTCTCCCTGTTCCTACTCATACCTTCTTAGAGTCTCTGGCTTCTTTTAAGACTCAATGCAACTCAAGCCAGCTCTTCCAGGCCAGCCCTGCCCTTTCCCCACTCCCTTCTCATCCCCAGCTACTATACTTATTCCCTTTAAGACTACATTTTTTTTTTATCTATTATGCTTTATCTTCCACATGTTTATTGATGTATGTATTGTCTCTGCAATTAGAAGGTAAGCTCCTTGAGGGCAGGGGATATTTGGGACACTTAAAAAAAATTCCCTAATTTATGCCTGGCACATAGTAAGTACAGACAGCCCTTCCCATTCCAGTTTCTGTATATCATGGGGAGGCATAAGAAATTAAATAGGAATTTTGTGGGAGCTTTGCTGACGTCTCAGATGATACATGAAGGCCAGCTGTTTAGAAATGCAGAGATTAATAAAATATATGGATAGTATTATATAATATCAACATATTGACCAAATACTTAAGCCAGATTTAAAAGAAAATAGCATAAATACCCAATAAAAGGAAAAGGAAACATTCAGACTTTTCTGGGACAAAGGGAAGGCCAAAAATATTATGCAGGTTTTCCAGATCCTGAAGGTGCTGAGCCCCCAATCTCTGTGATATGGAAGAGATATCTATACTTATTAAATGCTCATTGATGAAAAAATACTTATTAAAAAAAGTAATCAACCATGAAGAGGTAGCACAGATTCAATGGATGTATGATAAGATGACAAACCAGGGCAAAACTAAGATAGTTTTATTCACCAATGAGCAAAAATATACTTCCTTCCATTACTTTGCTCTCTGCAGTCTCTCCAACCCCAGAAGAATCTCCATACTCATGCTTAGCTGTCTGAATTTTTTGTATCTCATTAAAGGAAAGTGAATTTTCCAAAATAGCAATAAATCGAGTTGCTTATTATAGTTCACAGCATTTCTTTTTCTTATTTTTCCTAAAGTATGATCATGCTCGGCTTTGTTCTGAATGTTTTCTAAATCGCTCGAAAGTCTAACAGACTGGACTCTCATGTCAATTAATCAGTGCCAATAGTCTGTCTAACACTTTGCTACAAACTGTGTTCAATTGTAATTTGTCAACCGCAGCTCCTGTTGGTGTGACAAATGGCTCTGGTCTGGTTAATCTTTTGAACATAATAGTATTCTGCTACTTTGATAAATCTATTATACTGTAGTTTACATATGCTCTGGGGGGAATTTTATTGTGCCATTTTACAGCAAATTATCGCTGTTTTCCTTTGAAAAGCAAAAGTGGGACTAATGAGGATGCAGGCTTCCTTCTCAATACCATGACTGTTCAGCTCACCTCATATCTAAACCATGCAGGTGTTTTTTTTTTTTCATTCCTTTTTTCTCTTAAAAAAAAGAACTGGTAGGAAAATATATCCTCATGGTACAGTTTGAATTTGTAATCTGAATCTTCATTCAAATCTTGCCTTTTACTCACAATCCATGAAATCTTGGGTATTTCAACTCATCTCTTTGGACCTTGGTTTCTCATTTGTAAAAATGAGAATCCTAGAAGAGAAGCCTCTTCAGGTCCCTTTCACCTCTAAATTTATGATTTTATCATCTCTCCTATGCCATTTACTGTAAGTGATAGGCATAAGGCAAGCATGAATTTGTGAGTAGAACTGACAGATAACAGATAATTACAATGATCCATGTCTACACAGATACATCTCAGAATCCAAGGATAGTTAGAAAACATCTGATGCAACCACTTCTCATTTTACAAATGAAGAAACTGAGACCCAGAGAGGTTGTGATTTGTCCAATGTCACAGAGTTGATTAGTATCTGGGATGGTATTTGAACCTGTCTTCCTAATTCCAAGTTTAAAGCCCTACTCATTTCAGCAGAGGTTCTAAACACACCCACCCTCCCTCCCTCCCTTCCTCCCCCCATCTCTCATCTCTGTTTCTGTCTCTCTCTATCTATCTCTGTGAGTGTCTCTCTGTCTCTGTCTCTGACTCTGTCTGTCTGTCTGTCTGTCTCTCTCTCCACTCCAACCTTTGGTGGAGAAGCTTATTTCTTTCTCAGAATATTTTTAATTAGTGTAATAAATTTAAGATAATGCTAAATTTCATTAAAGGGAGTTATTGAAAACAATTTTCAAACAAAAAGTTCTCTCACTGATTCATGGATTCTTTGAAATCTCTCCATGGAACCCTTGAATCCTTGGTTAGGAGCCCCTGCCAACATACAGCATATTAATTAAAGCCATGATAATATACTTTTAAAAATCCTTACCTTCTGTTTTAGAATTGATATTAGGTATCAGTTCCAAGGCAGAAGAATGGTAAAGGCTAGGCAGTTGGGGTTAAGTGACTTGTCCAGGGTCAAACAGCTAGGAATTGTCTAAGTACAGTTTTGAACCAAGACTTCCTGTGTCCTGGTCTGACTTTATCCTAGTTGTCCCACTAATATATTTTTAAAGAAAATGAGAATCAATTCATATAGTACAAAAATCTTTAGTAGGAGGTGAAAATAGGGGAGCTAAATAAATTACTGAACACTGTAGGAATTTCTTGTTTAATAAAAGATTTAAAGCTGGAGCAACTTCCAACACTTGTTAATGGAAAAGTTTACATTTTGGAACATTCATGCTGCTAACTCCAAAAACCTTGCGGAAACAGTTTCCTGCCAAAAGAGCCAGAGATTTCCCGAGTGTCCACTCCCTAGGAGACACCTTATTGTGCATTGTCATCTAAACAAGGCTGATGTGATTGCAGACGTAGACACTTATTGAACTTTCGATTCCTGACCTCAGCTAACAATTTGAAACCGGCTGTAAATTGTCCCTTTCAGTCTTAACACACAGGATGTTTCTACTTGGAGAAAGTGCACAGGCTGCAGATTTCAGCAATACATTCTCAAAAAGTCAATTTCACCTTTTGGCAGCTCTGAAGGAATCGAGATTACTTTAAGTGTAATAGCTCTGAATAAGGCCAATAGTTAACAGAGGGGAAAAAAGGGAGGGCAAAGGAATTGTTTTTAATGATATTAAAGTATAAGTACAAGAAAAGAGTTAACTACACACTTTTCCAGGTATACTAAAAATGATTAAAAGTATTTTTTTCTCTCAGAAGTTCTAATTCCTTAAGAAAGGGCAACATTTGCAACACAATGAAAAATTGAAACAACACAAAGGCCCACTGACTTTGCAATAAATGAAACATCAAAACGGTAGTAAATATTTAAGGTGTTCTGACAAGTTCTCTCAGTATTAAAACATTCATTTCCTGCTCCTCTCACTGATGGGAAGCAGTCTCATTGTAGAGCCCTGCTCCTAGCTCTTGGGTAATAGAAGGCTTACTCACACATCAAGCAATTGAGGACAACTGGGAGAAGGAAAAAAATATGACAAAAGAACATAACAATATACATCATAACAGCAATATATCAATATGTCAAAGATCTGAAATTTTGTCACCATCTGTATTCATGCAACCAATGCATATTACAGCTTTTATAACAGCAAATATCTGAAATTGGCTGTATCTGAAAAAAAAAAAACACAAAAAACCTCCCACAACAAAACTTCATTTCTCTGTACCTAACCTTATGACAAGACCTTTCAATTTATCTCAGCTGGTTTTAGGACTAAAAATATACAGACAGCTCTAGTAAGATGGCATAGCCTTTTGGAAGCCAGGACAATCTCAGTGCCATATAATAATAAAGAAAATAATAACCACCTTCACAACAGGCAGAGTGGAAAAGAGAATTGGATCTGGAATCCAAGGACTAAGGTTTGAATTCCAGGTTTGCTTCTTATTAGTTGTCTGGTTTTCACAAATCCCTTCACTATTTTGGGTCTCAGTTTCCACATCTATAAAACGAGGTGGGTTTCACTAGATGATGTCTATGGTCCCTTTTAGTGTTAAAACTCTGATCCTGTGAAATCTCTGTCCTCTTGATCAAGTCACTTAAATTCTCCAGGCCTGAGGTTTTCTTCCTTGAAAATAATGAAGATGGACTATATACACCCTTTAGAGGCACTTCCACCACTATATCTATCATTTGTTCAAGAGTTCCTTCTTTTTGAATAGTTATTTTACATTACAAAAAGGTTTTCCATACATTATTCCACTTTACCCTTACAATAACCCCATGAGGGAGGATTGATATTTTAAGTAATATTAAAGATTTCTTAAATGAGAAGATTCTATTCAGTGAATATTTTCAAGTAACCAATATGCTCCAGACATTGGGTAAATTGAAGGAGGAGGAATAGAGGAAGAAGAGCTGGAGGGGGAGGAAGATGAAGAAAAGGAAAAGGAAAAAGAAACAGTCAAGTAGTTTATATCCTCTAGGAGTGATGTACCCAGATAAATAAATAGGAAATAGGAAAAAATACCGGATAATTTCAGGGGAAGGGGAAGAATACTAACTACTGGTGAGAGTTTGTGTGTGTGTGAATCAGGAAAAGTGAACTTTGAGACACAAATAGTGGGGATGATAAGGGAAGGCATTCTTGGATTCACATCAAGGACAATAAAAGCAAAGTACAGCAAGAGGGTTCTATGTATGGGACAGCAAATAGGAGTGATTTTAGGAGCTTGTGCTATGCCACACAGCTATCAGTAGCTTAATAGGGACTAGAAATCAGTTCCAATGCTCTTTTTCACTATTCAACAATTAACTATACAATTATCCTAACCCTCTCTCAAAAAAAAAATAGGGCAGCCATTAAAATCCAACAATGGAAAGGTTGTCATGTACTAAAATATACATTGTAAATTTTTAAAATTTCTAGAGTTCTATCTGATCTAGGAGCTTTTTCAGAAATAAATGTACCTAATCTTGTTGAAGTTTTTCAGCCTGTGAATGGAGAGCACAGGCAGAAACACATTTTTTTTAACTTATGAAGATCTTACATGTAATAACAAATTTTCATATAAGTTTTCTGAAGTTATATGATGGAAATGCATTTCTGAAAGTCAATCTAAATAAGGTAGTTGGGAGTATTCATCTCTGGGCCCAAAGGAGAAAGAATTTTGGAATCCTCTATACAAATGTTCTGCTATGGAAATAACTTTTAAATCAAGTAGAGTAATATCCTATTATTAATAAAAATATCTATTTTAAAATTTTCTAGTATTGTAAAAAAATACTACCTACACAAGAAGACTAACACAATTTTTCTAAAGATGGGCAGTGTCCTATCGCAGTACTGTTTTAATGTAAGCTCCATTTAGCATATTTTTATCAAAAGACTGAAGAAATAATAATGATAAAATGGAAAGAATGACTAGCATGAATATAGAACTTTAAGGTTTATAAAATATTTTCCCTATTACCATCACATATAGGAGGTAGTTTGAGAATTGTAATTCCAAAGTAATGAAATAAAATGGAAAGAGAACTGGCCTTGAAGGCAGGGAGATCTTGGTCCATGTTTTGCCTTGCTTATTTAGCACTGTACAACCCTAAACAATTATTTTAACCCTTTGGTACTCTAGGCAGCTCTTTGTCAGTTGACTATTAAGACTATAGATTGCAGAGGAGGGGTTGACCTATACTGGTAAAGAATGCTTCTTCATAGATCCAATCCCTATTCCCATTTTGTAGGAGAAGGATCTGAGGTTCAGAGACATAAATGACTTTTCCATAACAGTATGGTTATTGAGTGTTGAAATCAGAACTCAAAACCAAACCTCATGGCTTGAAATCTATGGCATTAGATAAAAAGAAGAATCAGAGGGATGTGTTGGACCAGAAGCTTGGTGATTGAAGTTCAAATCCCACCTCTGATACTTTCCTTAGCTAAGTTGCTTTCTTCTCTGTGCCTCAACTTCATCTACCAAATGGGTATAATAATACTCATAGCACTTCCCTTCATGGGTGAATGCAAAACTTAAAAGGGATCGTACAAAGAAAGCGATTTTCAAACTTTTAAATGTTACTATTAAATAATATCCACTTTTGCATATTGCATGTCCAGAGATGATAAAATGTGGAATACTATATAGTGTGGAAGAATTTACTAGCAGAAGAGAACTAACCAATTATTCAACATTCACACCTGAACACTCAGTGGAAACTCCCGACATCCTTTGCTCCTGCAGTAATTAAGTATTCAAATCAGTAAACAGCTTGCTGGGAATGATTTTATGACAAATGACCGAAAGCATATCAACCGTAAAACTCAGCCCTGCAAAAATCCCTCAAGCCCAGGAAGCTCAATCAATGTGAAATAGATGGCAACTTCCCGATGGCAACACTTACTCACTCATTCTAGGCTTTGCATAAATCCACATGGTGAACAGCATAGCTCCAATAACTTCTGTACCCCAAAACAAAGGAGAAGAAGGCAAGCTCAAAGATTCTCTAGGGGCAGAAATGAAGGGAGCCAACTTATGCTTCACTCTCTTAATGACAGTGACAAATTTAGACAAGATACACTCATTCTGTTAAGAGTAAGTCAACTGATACTCAAAGAGAGGATAACTTGGAGAGCCTGTAAGTGTACATACATGTATAGGAGATAGATGTATGGTTAGGTGATATTACTACATCTCTGGGTCCCTAAACTAAATCATATCATTGTTTCTTGGTAAGGAGACTTCTCCATCATTCACCCACTCTGAATACTTTGCCTGACTTTTCACCTTCCTTTTGAATATGGTCTTCCCCAATTAAATTAGAAGCCTCTTGTGGGCTGGGCTTGCTTCCTTCCTTCCTTCGTTCCTTCGTTCCTTCGTTCCTTCCTTCGTTCCTTCGTTCCTTCCTTCCTTCCTTCCTTCTTTTCATCCTTCCTTCTTTTCATCCTTCCTTCCTTTCTCCCTCCCTCCCTTCCTTCCTCCCTTCCTTTATTTGATTCTTTCTTTTTTGTGTTGCTAGCATTTAGCACAGATCTTGACATATTTATTCTTGTTCCATCACTTCAATTGTATCTGACTCTTTGTGATCCCATTTCGGGCAAAGATACTGGAGTGGTCTGCCATTTCCTTCTCTAGCTCATTTTATAATTGTGTAAATGAAGGCAAACAGGATTAAGTATCCTGCCCAGAGTCATACAGCTAGTAAGTGAGGCTGAATTTGAACTCAGGAAGATGAGACTTTCTGACTTTGGATCTGGCACTCTCTCTACGATGCCACCTAGCTTCTTCGCCATCTGGCAAGTATTAGGCACTTAATTTTTATTGACTGACTGAAATACAAATGTATAGCTTAATAACAGAAGCAAAAGTGATAGATTTTGTCATTTTGTTTTGTTTTGTTTTAATTTGAAAAGCTGTGGTTCCTTTGATTTTCTAATTCTAGTACAGTCATAAAACCTAATTGGATTTAGAGTCAGAAAGAATATGGTTCAAATTTTGCTGATGGTACTTATGAGTTATGTGACCCTGAGCAAATTTCTTAACCTCTGTAATTCCTCATGTGTAAAATCAGGGCAATACACAGGGAGTATTATGAGGATTAAGGGAAATAGCATATGCACTGTTTTGCAAACTTTAATGTACAATAATAATTCATGTGTTGCTATTATCATTATTATCACTATCATTATAACTCCAAATGGATCTATGTTCTCATTGATAGAGATAATCCCTTCTACCTGTGCAGTTTCAACTTCTCCATAGTTTCTCTAGAGTTCTAGTCTCAAGTCACAAATGGCCACTTAGACATATCAAAATAGATAACTTATAAACACTTCAAACTGAAAATGTCCACAACAGAACTCACAATCTTTTCCCCACACCTCCATTTTTGAACTTCCATATCAGTGTTGAGGAAACTACTGTGTTTCTAATTACTCCTGCTCAGGGTTTCAATATCCTTGGATTCTCCATTCTCTTAACTCACAGATCCAAATTACTGCCAAGTTTTGTCATTTCTGGCTTCACAACATATTCCCTAAAAATATATGCCTTCATTACTTTTCTCCTAGTCTATCGTGGTAGCCTTCTGGTTGGTCTCTCTTCCTCAAGTCATTCACCACTTCATCCTCCACTCAGATGCCAAAATGGTCTTCATCCCTCTCCAAACTCAGTATACTTCATTGACTCCCTCTTACCTGCATGATCAAATATAAAATTCTTTGATTTTTAAATCCATTCACTATCTGATCCTTCCTTTACTCTCTTTCCAATTGCCTGACTCTATGTATTCTTCATATTCTTTACAGTCCAATGACACTGACTTTCTTGCTATTCCTCCCAGAAGGCAGTCCAGAGCTTTCAGGATTTTTATTTATTTATTCATTCATTTGATAAATATTTATTAAGGTCCTACTATGTGGCAGGCACCAGCACTGGCTATTCCTTATTGCTCAAATATCCTATCCTGTCAAATCTATTTCCTGATTTTCCTGGCCCTTTCCAAAATTAAGCTCAAATATCACTTTCTACAACAGTGCTTTCTAGATTTACATTATAAACTCCTTCCAAGATTATAGTCTACTTAACACATTGCATTGACCTTTTTGCTACATGTGAGCTCTTTAAGGGCAGGGACGATCTTTATTTCCCCAGGGTTTAGTGTCTTTATATCCCTAGGGTTGAGACATATTGTAGGAGCTTAATAACTGCTTAATGATTGACTTGCATAATTCTTTTCCATGTCATTTTTAAAAAATTCTGAATAGAAAAGTGACCCAAGGCACTAGAGAATTTCCTTTGGTTCTTTTTAGTCAATCAACAAATACTTTTTTTTTTTAAACCTTATCTTCTGTCTTGGAATAGATATTGTGTATATAAGAGTGGTAAGGGCAAGATAACAAGGGTTAAGTGACATTCCCAGGTCACACAGTTAGGAAATATCTGAGGTCACATCTGAACCCAGGTCCTCCTGATTCTGGGCCTGCCTCTCTATCTATGGAGTCACTTAGCTTCCCCTTAAAATTTTTTTAAAGTATATTCTCCATGAATATTAAGTATAATTATACTTTAAGCATATGCTCCAGTATATTAAGTTCTAAATAATACAAAGAAAAATTATTTTTAAAGTTCATGTTCTCAAAAAATTAGCAGCCTGATGGAGGAGACAAAAAGCAAACAACTATATATTAATAAATCATATCTATAATAAATTGGAAATAATGATCAGAAACACAATAATTCAATATTTTTGGTTGAATATCTAGCATTCCTTATTTTTGCTGTAGGCCATGCTCCTTTGCCAAAACCTTTCAAAGATATCTTTTATACTATTTCTTAGTACAAATCTTCACTGGTAATATGCTGAAGCCAATGTACATCAGTAAGGATTTTTCTTGCATTGTCATCTAGATAAAAAGTATTATTCCTCTGAGGTTCTAGCATTTGGTGATTTTCAGTCAGATAGTATGACAAAATTATCACTGAAAGATGAGGCTTTAGGACAACAGATTGGAATCATTGAGTGTGATGCACAGTCTCCCAAATATGAACACCCAATTTCCTTCTACAACACAGTATTTATATTATACTTATATTGATGCACACAAATTCTGATGCATTAACTCGACAAATAAATTCTATGATTATACCCCAATCTGAGTGAGAGGCAATCTTCTTCCAATTAGCCCAGGTTGATGGTTTCCAGTGGGGAAACTGCTATAAAACTGTTTTTCCCCATTAATTTGGACTAAAAATAACTTTAATTTGAAAATGTTTCAGTCATAGGATTGTAGATTCAGATATAGGAGAGATCTGCAAGACCATGTTATCTATCCAACTCATTTTAAAGAAAAAGAAACTAAGGTAATGGTAGATGACAGTTTAAAATATATGTAACTATAAGAGTCTCAACTTCCATATTTCTAAACAGAGATCTCAATTCTGTTCTTAACTGCCCTATTTCCATTGATGGCACAACCATTCTTCAACTCTGCCAGGTTCATAACCTTGGTAAAATCTTTGACTTTTTTCTCTCCCTTAATACCTATATTCAATATTTTCCCAAGTCTTGTCATTCTTCCATTCTTAACATCTCTTAAATTTCCCTTCTCTCTACTAAAACCATCATTTTAATTTTGGCCTCACTGTTTCTCCTTGTGTAGAACATTGTAATAACCTCATTAATGATCTCTCTGTTTCCAGTCTCTTCCCCTTCCAATCCATTCTGTACACAGCCATCAAATTGATATTCCTGAAACATAGATCTGACAATGTAACTCCCATTATCACTAGGAGTTTACACACACACACACACACACACACACACACACACACACACACACAGCCACAAACTGGAATTTTCACGATTTCATATTACAACTGCCATATAGTCTTCCAATCTTATGTCAAATTATTTCCCTTTATTATAAGCTCTCTTTTGAACACAACATTCCATCTCCTCCATAAAGGCATTTGTACCAAAAGTCCTTCAAGGCTGGAAATAACTCCCTCCTCCTCTCCACATTTAATAATCCCTATTTTCTTCCAAAGTATAGCTCTGAGACCACATCCTATATGAGAGCATTCCTTTTGATCCCCTCATTGATTAACAATCTCCCTACTGAAATTACTTAAAGTTGTGTATAGTTTATGTTTCCTTATTTGTCTCTAGGTATCCATCTGGTACCATCTAAATCCCTGGGAGAGGATTTTTTTTGTCTTTGTCTTTTCATCTGCAGCACTAAATACAATATTTTGCACCTAATAGGCACTTTATAAATGTAAATTTGATTGAATTCACATTTTCTATTCTTTTGTTACCAGCCCCAACCTATAGACATAAAGATTTTTAGGAAAAGCAGAAATGCTAAAGGGTTTAAATATGTAAAATATTCTGGAGATGAACTAGTTATAAAGATGAAAGAAAATATGGAAAACAGGGGGAAGGAAGAAGGACAAACTTAAGAGAAATCTGTAATGTTACAAGAGATAAATGGAAACATATAATCTGGGAATTTGTTAACAGCAACAGCAGAAAAGGAAGGCTTAAG
The DNA here is from genome assembly GCF_027887165.1 of Monodelphis domestica. NCBI lineage: Eukaryota > Metazoa > Chordata > Mammalia > Didelphimorphia > Didelphidae > Monodelphis > Monodelphis domestica. Next base: position 176,707,361 of record NC_077233.1, on the reverse strand, counting down.
GACCAGGACCCTAGTCAATTCTTCCCAAATTATATCCATTTGTGTGTGGTTTCAACATCAACAGTGAAATTCCAGAATTGTCAGATGTTGAAAATGACTCAAAGAGGCTGGATAGTTCCCCTATGGAGGATTTATGAAATAACTAAGATGAAAGTCAAGCAAGATTGGCAGGTCTAGGTGGGCTGTGATTTTTCTCATTGTAGGGAGTAGTCTCAGTGATGCAATCATAGATCCACAGACATATCAAAATACTTTTGCTGCTATTAGTAATTATTAAGATGATTTCCAGGCTTCCCCCACTTCATTCTGCGAGAAAATAACCAAAATTATGACCTGTGGTCATAAAGAACTTTGCATCTTACAAAGCATTTTCCTTACAAATGCTCTGTGGGGATGGTTAACACATTATGCTTATCACTTTCTTACAATTGAGGGAACTGAGTTTCATACTGCTTAAGTGGTTTGACCACAAACACAAGTCTACTAAATGTAGGACATCTTACTCAAAGCCATTTCTTCTTTTTCTTACCCCAATTCTCTTTCTCCACTACCACCAAACTATAAAAAGTTGAACATATCAACAATCCAAACACTTTCTAAATCCTCGATAGTATTCTCCAGGGAGCTACCACTTCTCACTGATTGATTTTAGGGTCCATTTTCTCCACCCTTTCACATGGAACAAGCATATTAATTAGGGTGAGATCATCCTGTTTCATCCAATAATGTCAACATTTTTGGATGGCTGGAATGCATCCAAATTTCATTTCAATACATCACTTCAGCATTATAAATGATAAATCAATAATTTTAATACTTTTCCATTCTAATGTATTCTAGTGGAAGTGAGCCAGTACATCATACAAGAAATATGCAGATTAAAAAGACCATGTACTTTGAACATAATGGAATGGAAAACACTCTTTTTATGAGCCATTCAGGCAGTGGGTCAGTAAAGTGGATGGACACTCAGCTGGAGTTAGAAAAATTAACACTCTTCTGAAGCTGAAACCAGTGGTAACTAGTTAATGAGTCACCTACTCCAACTGGGAAACCATTAGAATGCTTGATTGGAGAACAAAGATATAAAACCTCAATTAAAAAAATACAACAACTGTTTGTTAAGACTAGGACTCATGCTGGCATCAGAAAAAGTTTTCTATAAAGCACCAGTGCTTTTCCATCGAAGATTCAATTATGTAACTGATATCAGAGCAGGGCTCAAGTCAGTTCTGTTAGGAAAATCAGAGCAAGTGGACTGCAGTGACCGTCCATCCCTCATGTGATCCTATCTAGCAAGTAGAGCAGATCCAAAGCACACAATTACTGTTTCTAGTTTCATCATCTCACACATTTTTAATAGAAAACAGAAGAGAACTACTTAGACTAAGGAAGCATATAGCACAATAAGCTGCCTTTCCTAGGTGCCTTCTGTCATCAAAGGAGACAAGTGAATCCCAACATTCCTAAGTCAGGGAAAAGGTATAGGAAAAAGAGACTAAACTTATTATTTCAGTGTTAGAGAGAACTCTAGTGAGAAAACTCCTTCCACCAAGGCAAGTGAATACTCTCTCCATAACTTACAGTCCTAGAAAATTGCCTTGAACGTTGTTTGCTTATGGTCATATAACCAGAATATGTCTAGAGGTGGGATTTGAATTCAAATGGGTCTTTGGCTTTCAGGGGTGCTTTAAATACACTACAGCAAGTTACCTATAGCAGGGAAGAAACATATATCCTCTTTGTGAAGTACTCCATCTAGGTAAAATCCATTATATTTCTTTTAAAGAAGGGGCTTTCATTTTGGAGAGCAATCTAGATTATGCTCAAAGAGTCACAAAAGGCACAGCCAGCGATACCAATATTGGGTCCATTTCTTAAGCTGGTCATGAAAAAAGGAGAAGAAACTCTTTGTTCTAAAATATTTATAGCAGCTCTCTTTGTGGTGGCAAAGAACTGGAAATGGAAGGAATGCCAATCAGCTGGGGAATGGCTAAACCAGTTGTGGTACCTGATTATGATGGAATACTACTGTGCCATCAGAAAGGATGAGCAGGTTTATTTTGGGAAAACATTGAAAGATCTACATGAAATTATGAGGGCTGAAATGAGCAGAACCAAGAGAATGTAATATATAGCAATGAAAATATTTGAAAAATGACAGAGAAAGAACTGATAAAGAGAAATAAGACATCCTCTTATAAAGACTTTTATCTCTTTTGTCAAATATCTTCTCTACTGGGAGAGGAGAGGGAGTTAACTGGGTATATTGATATAACAAACAAATTAATTAATTAATTTAAAAATAAGGCGCTTTCCCATAGATAGTAAATCAGCTTTGTCAGTGAATTGATTGATATATCAAGTGTAAGCTACATCTTTGTTAGAAACATACCTTTTTTCTCCCTGAAACAAAGCTCATACTTGATTTTTTCTAAGTCTTTTCCTACCCCTTTCTTGCCTTGTTTTTGTGCTTTTTTATTTATGCCATTTATAAAGACACACTGCCTGTACTTTGGATGCTACTCAGGTGTCACTAATGTAATTATTTTAATGTTCTTCTATCTCTGATAAGCAGTTTATAGGATACCAAGAAATGAAAGCTGTGCAATAGTACAAAATTAAATCTGTATACTACCCAAGGATTCTTACTAGCCTGAAAACCTTAAGTAAGTCATGTTGCACTAATACAGGACCAGCACAGAATATTGCTTTCTGAGTCCAGTCTCAATAAAATGCAGAGACACCAAAATAGCCATTGTTGTGTTTCCATCTCTGGCTCATTATTAAAACCAAGAAGTGTTGTCAGGCTGCAAGAATTACTCAATACAAACGATTCAAGAGCTGTTAACGAGTTTAACTTTAACAAATGAACTCAGGTATGTCCATGATTCAACTGGCTATCCTGGAAGCTATTTTACTTTATCAAGAATACTACTCAATGCAGGGCCCTAGGTGGAAATTTTTGCAGCAATAGCAATGAATATAGTAACAAAAATAACAAAAAATTAAATATAACACAAATGTGTTCCATATACTCTACTAGATTGCTTGATCCTCAAAAAAACAAATCATATTAACAATGGTTGGAGGGAGAGGAATGAGAAAGGTATTGTATAAGCACCTTTTATACACTATGGCATTAAGTAGCAGGGATATGAAAGGTGAAAAATAGTACATATTATAATATATTAAAATAGATTATATATATATATATATTCCATAATAATTTATAGTATAAATATTAACTTAATTTAGAAGATGAGGAAATTGGGTTTCAAAAAGATTAGATACAAAACTAATAAATAGAGTAGGCCTTAAACAACAGAGATTCTGATGAAAAAGCTACTCTAGTCACTATACTATAGCAACTCCCTATAATTTATCTAGTGAAGACCTAAGGCATTAAAATATATTGGAGGTAGAGGGGAAATACTGGGAAGGGAAAATTACAAGGAGGATCAGGGCATCTCTACATAAGGCAACAACCTCAAATTCCTTAGGAGAGTTGTAGCTTTGACTCCATAAAAATAGATTCGCCTAAGACTTCATAATCATAGAAAAATCATGAATTTATTCAATTGCACAAAAATTAGTTCTTGCCATACCTGATAGTAATAGCAATTTATTTTATATTATTTTTACATTTTTTCCAGATTGCATGTTAACACAATTTTTAATAAACTTTTTCTAACATTTTGTGATCCATGGTCTTTCTGTCCTTCTCCTCCCTCCCTTTTCCCCAAGAAAACAGTTCATGTGAAAATACATGTAAGAGTACATGTGTTATTGCACTACACATATTTCTATGTTCATCGTGTTATGAAAGGAGACCAATATCAATTTCAAAGCTATCTGCCCAACACAAAACCATTAAAAGATATAAAAAGTGGTCCAAGGACCTCACTTGTTTCCAACTCTAGGTTCACGTAGATTGGTTCTGATCCTAGGGACTGACTCACCAAGGTACTTTTTTTTTTCTCTTTGGGGCTCATAGCCACCACCTAGAATTTCCTTTGGGAAAAGATCTAAATATCACCAAAGCCCAGGCTTTCATAAATGTGGATAACAGGATCTCCATGTCCCAAACAGGTACTCTTGGGGAATAGAGGACATTCTTTAATTTACAGAAAATGCCTTTAACTTTGCTAAAAGTTAATTGCTAAATTATAGTTGCTGAATTGCTAAAAAGTTAAAAAAAATGCTTAACTTTGCTAAAGATGCAAAGGACTCCCAGGAGTCCTTAAATAGAGATTAAAAACACATAAAACACTCCCACTAGAAGAAAATGAACCTGGGGTTGTCCTTGGGGCAACCCTTTGACATTCCATGGGATCTCTAGCTCTATTGCACAATTGTACATTCCTAAGATCCAAAGTACCCCCTCACGTATAGACTCTCCCTGGCAAGCAAGCCTTATGCCATAAAAGCTGAATAAGTAATCATCTTCCCATGAGAACTGCAGGGTCCCAATGACTGACTATAATTGTGGAGACTGGGAAGGTCTAGATCTTATTATGCCTCCCAAAGTCTCAAGTAACTTTCAGTCTAGAAGACCAGTTTTCAAGAAAAAAAGAAGGCCCCAAATTTTGTTCTACTCATGAGTCATCCACCCAAAGCTAGGACTGCCTGAGACATCTCTATTCTTTGGCTAGACTAGATTCTGAAATTCTATTGCTTGGGAAATAATCTACCCTCCTTTATAAAGGAAATTATGGTGGGCATAGCAGGCAAGGTAACGTCTGCTATGTTATCTACTTTTGAAGGAACTCTAACATTGTGCTGGCTATTGAAATATCTTGGCGTGGGGAATTCTACTATCAGGAACTCTAATCTCAGGCTGTGTAGAAAATATACATCTGCTCCTAACATATGCACGGAAAGTCATTATCACCTTCTTCGGGGTCAGGGTAGGGAGGGAGAAACGAGAAATATATTTCCTTGAATGTTGCCATTTTTGAGTTATTGTTATCTTAAATAAAATATTCTTTCCCAACATTTAGGAGTCAATTATTTATTTGGGTTAGTTTGATTTCTTGCTCCCAGCCCTCCAAAATGCTAAGTATAAAATAGACACAGATGTGAGAGCTGAAAGCCAATGATAAATCCCAAATGATACTGGCCATTTTCCATAATTCTGATGGAAATTATGTAACTGTTTAGAGCATTTGGGGCACATAATTATAATTCAAATCAAAATCAAATTCACTCTAGATCATTTGCAAAATATTTATGTATAAGCATGAAATAGGTGTATACACAGAGACACATGAATTGATCAATCAATAAATATTTATTAAATGGTTGGTTAGTGAGAGTGTTCCAGGGCCTGTACTATGTACTAGGGATACAAAAAGAGGCAAAAAACAGTCCTGATCCTCTAGACATTTACAGTTTAATGTGAGAGACAACATGCAAACAATTCTATATAAACAAGCTATATGCATTAGAAATAGAAATAATTAATAGAGGGCAGGCAGTCAAATTTTGAGGGGTGTGAATATTCAAAGGATCTATGATTGCATCTATCCACAGAACTCCTGGTTTGGCAACTCCCTCCATCAACAGAAAGCAGATCTCATCTGAGACTTAATAGGTAAATCCCAGAGGGCTGCCTAAGGCACAGAGAGGTTAAAGGAGCTGCTCTTGATTATATAGCTGGTGGGCATGAGAGGCAGAAATTGATGCCAGGTCTCTCTTACTCCAAGTCCAGAACCATATTCATTATAATGTTATCACACTGTATAAATGGCTCACCCAGTTCCACTCACTTCACTCTTCATTAATTCATATAGATCTTCCCAATTTCCTCCGAAACTGTCCATTTTGTCATTTCTAGGACAATAATGTTTGACTACATTCATATGCTATGATTTGTTTGGCCTCTCCCCCATAGAAGGACACCTCCTTAGTTTCCAATTTAGAGCTTCCACAAAAAGAGCTGCTATAAATATTTTTGTACAAATAGATCCTTTTCTTCCTTCCCTGACTTGAGTTTTGCAAACAAAAGTTTAATTTGCCTGGAGAAATAACCTAACTCCATATCAGACTCCAATAAAGAATTTGCAGACAGTCTATGATGCACAGGCTGCATTTGGAATTATTCATCCCCTTTCAACCCTGTTATTTAAGAAGTAGTGCAGTTCTATGTGCACCGTAACTATTTTCAAGTTATATCAATACAAAACTTGCATATGCCTCTATTTGAAATAGAAAAAAGTGCAAGAAAACTATAAAGAGAGCTTATGTGTATTCATAATACTAACCACCATTGGGTTGTTTTTGCTGAAGCTTTAAATATCTTTTACTTAAAAAACCAAGAAATCAAAAAATAAAAAGGAACAAGTAGAATAACAAAAACATTTTTTCACTACATCATCAAGGTCAGGGAAATGTTAAGAGAGAATTTTAAGTCTTAACAGAAGGATGATGAGGATGAACAGAAATACAACTTAATTCACTTTGGAAGCGATAAAACAAGGCTGGTGAATGGGAAGGGGAAACACAACCAATAACAAATATTAAAATCCCAGAGAAGCGCACGTGTGTTTGGTGTATAGTGGATTGGCAACTGACTCAAGAATGACCACCTATTAAGTAGTTTGACAAGGTAAGGCCAATCCTTCTGACACAGCCTTCACACTTTTACAGGGATGCAGGAACCCGACAGGTGCTTTGGTCGTGGATATCACTGAATTCAGAGGGCCAGAGCACATGCGTGACTAGAAGTGGTTTGAGAACATGCTACATGCCATCATGCCTAATACAGTGTAAGGAGGTGATGTTAAATAGGGTGGTGCAAATAGTAATAGAAAGGAGGCAATTTGATGTGAGAGATATCAATGTTGAAGAATTGATAGGATTATATGCCTGATTTGATATGCTGGTCTATCTGAGGAGACTATTGACATAATTGACAGAAATGGGGAAGAAAAGAGAGATTTCACACACTTGCATGCACTCTGTGTGTGTGTGTGTGTGTCTTACATATTTTCCTAGGAAAAATCCCAAGCAACCCCTGTTTCAAGAATTCCAAGTGCATTTAATACCAGCACCATGAAATTTATCACTTTATCATCCACCATCTTAACTTCTAATTGTTTTATGTCTACTTCTCTTTTATGTGTAATTAAACTGTAAGCTCCTACCTGGATGAGATGATGTCTTTGACTTATTTTGTACTCCACATATCATCTATTACTCTGCTAGACACATAGTAGGCATTCTAAAGTTTATTGATTAAAAAGCAATCCTATTAGAAGAGTAAAAAAAAAAAAAGACAAAATTTCTCTCCAATTGCGCAGAGACATTTTAATTCATTTTCTTCATTACCAGAAATAGTGGAACATGGCTACTTATACTCTTCACTATAATGAAGGATTTATCTTGGTTTAAGGTAGATCCATCTTGGATTTCATAGGAGGGAGTTTGATCTCTTCAATAAACAAAGACAATGACTTCACCCAAAATGGAATCTTAAGGCATGAACACCAATGATAGTTTTTATAATGAGGTGATTTAACAGGTGAGGGATGAGGCCTGTCCATCTCCACTTTAGTAAGAATTGAATATAGTCTTCCACTTTGTTTATGTGCTAAGCTCCTTCCTCAAATAAACTGGAGGGAAGACCAGAGGTCCTCTCCACTAACTCCAGCTTTAGAACAATAGCTCAGCAGAATCACCTTCTTCCTTCCACAGTACAATGAATCTACCAGTCAAAATGGCAGGACAGAGAGTAATGGAGGTTATTTAACCTGCCTTTCAAACTTATCTGAATTCTGTCTGAATATAATGACACACACTAAAAACATAAATCTAAACTTACCATGGCACCTTCCCTGGAAACCTCAACAATAGAATCATGTAGCCAAATACCATCAAGAGTATGATAAATGTTGGGAAACAGCAGTTAGGCTTTAGAAGAGGAGAAACACAGTATCTTATTCTCAGAAAGGATGCTGGAGGTCATCTAGTCCACCAGGTTCATAGCCCAGTCCAGTCCTATCCAATTGAACAAGACTTTATTAACTAAGTTGTTTGATCATTTGAATCATATCTGAGTCTTGGTGACTCCCTTTGAGGTTTTTTGTTTTTGTTTTTGTTTTTTCCCTTTGCAAAGATATTAAAGCAGTTTGCCATTTCCTTTTCAGCTCATTTTACAGATAAGAAAACAGACAAAAAGGACTAAGTGACTTGCCCAGAGTCACTTGAACTGGAATCTTCCTAACTCCAGGCTTGGCATTCTATCCACTGAGTTATCCACCTAGCTGATCCAACTAAGAATAGTAAGGCTCTGGCAATTTTTGGAAATACAAAGTTAAGCCAGAATCAACCACTTCCCTTCAGGAATTTGTATTCTGCTGTCTCTCCCATGTAGGAATCCTTCTCAATAGAGTTATCCAATCTTTGCTTTAATGCTAATTCATAAGGCAGCTTATTTCACTCTTGAATAGTTTCATTTCCCACTTTCCTGTATCACTCCTCTGGACTTCCTTCTTTGGCATCTCATAGTCCTGCAAGATACAATCAACCCCGAAACTCACACCTCCTCAGTGCAACCTGCCCCTGAGTCCACTCCTGTCCTCTTACTAGAGAAAGAGAAGGGTGAATGTGGAGCATTTCTACCAGAGTCTCCAGTTAAGCAAGACACCCAGAGCAGCCAAATTTATGTGCCCATCTGCATTCCTATGGACTTCTTCCTGACCTCAGGCTGGGAATCTTATCCTCCTTTTTGGGGACTTTTTCTTTTCTTTTCTTTTCCTTTTTTTAAACTCTTATCTTCCATCTTAGATTCAATACTGTGTATTGATTCCAAGGCAAAAAAAAAGCAGCAAGGGCTAGGCAATGGAGATCAAGTGACTTGCTTGGGGTCACACAGCTAGGAAGTGGCTGAGACCACATTTGAACCCTGGACCTCCTGTCTCTAAGCCTGGATTTCAGCCCACTGAGTTACCTCATTGCCTTCTCTTTTGTTATCTTTTCATATGTCATATGTTCCCATTAGATTATGAGATATTTGAAAGCAGTAGTTATTTTTTATTTTTCTTTGATCTCCATCACTTAGCATAGTGCTCATCAATCACATAGTATGCTCTTAAAATTTTTTCATTAAATGTTTGCTTGACTGACTGACTGCTTAACTGGAGAGTTCTGGTTTTTGTCAAGTCTTCCCTCTTAATAATCCCAAATCTTTTACTTAGTTATTTATTTGTCCCAGGTCCACTATGGGGGGACAATATTAACCAAGTTTATTCCTTTTCTACATGTGAGTACTTCATATATTTGAGTTTCTATTTAGTCTTCCGTTCTGCATTCCTGTTTCCTTCAATAAGCTTATTCCTATTATTATTTCAATAAGAAGAGTAAAATAAGAATTGTCTGAAGAGATTGGTGTTGTCTTAGCATTATTTTAAACTTCAACTGACAATTCAGCTTCAGTTTCCCTGACCCTATTTTTATAGTACCCTGGCACTTTTTTGGCGATATTCATCCTCAGAACTCTGTCTATATTTCTATCTTTTGTACAAATTCATTTAAAATTAGAGTTTGCTGATGAGATACTTATGTAGCCACAGTGCTCTCTCTCTAAATGCCTCTCCTCTTTCCTTCATTACTGGGATCAATGAATTGCAACTGAATGATGGAAATTTTGTTTCTGGGAACCTCCCATTCCTCTGCCAGCTTTGCTTTTAGTTTTTTCAGTCTTCAGTTTCTCATCCAGAGTATTTTTGAGCAATTTAAATCCACCACAAGTCCAAGGGATATGTCAGAATATGCCTAATCTTCCTTTCCATATCTATCATAGCATGTTTGCTATGAAAAGGCAGTATACAAGTCCTTCCTAATTTGCAGTTCTCTATCCTGTTTCTCCTTATTGACCTGCATCGAAGCCAGAAAATTGCTTATCATGTTATTTCCTCTGTCTTTTGAAAGATGCATTTATCAGGAAAGTGGAAACAATAATTTATCAGCTCTTCTACTCTGAGTAGAGAGAGACCTCCCGTACATGTCCAGATAGCTGAAGATTCTGGACATAGGTATTTGTAGCCTCTTGCCAGCTTTTTAAAAAATTTAATGCAATTTTCCCAGCATATGTAGAGTCCTATAGCAGACTGAAATAATTTTATTACTGTTGTGTCTCTCTCTCTTTTTAAAAAATCCTTACCTAAAAGCTGGTTATCATATTTCCTCCCTCTGGTTTGCTGAAAGAGTTAGCTGCCTTGAAGAGAAACATAAAAAGTGAGTTTAGGAATGACTCCTTAAGAAAAGAGTCATTTCCCAACTGATGAATGGTCAGAAGATTATGAACAGGCAATTCTGAATGGAAGAAATCTCATGTTTCCCCAAACCTTTGCAGCAGATTGGGACTATTCAAAAATGGAACTGCAAGAGTCATGGAAATCAGTGCCATCATCAGGACCCAAGGAGCTCACAAAACTATGATTTGTTTTTAGGGGCTGAGCTCCTGTCTTCCTCTAGGAAGACAGCTCCTTTAACTATTTTCTATATCTTTTCAGGAAGACAGCTTGCCAGACCATTCCATCTCCAGTTTAAGTGACAGAGAGACACTTTTCATAAGAAAAGAACTCCTTAGTTTCCCATCTTTTGTTAATGTAAGCTATTCAGAAGAATTTGACACAATCAGGAACACTTTCAAATGGAATATTTAAATTCAGTCTTTTTTGTGTTTTGAATGAAATGAATCTTGGCAAATTAGGAACACTTTACACTTAAACATGTAAGGAATGTTGTATGTCAATATTGATAATTATGCCAAAAAATTCATCTGCTCATTTTCATTTAAAAAAAACCCTGCCTTCCTTGTCCACTCTTTTGAATGGTACACAAATTAGATTAACTGTCCTGATTATGCAAAGAAATTTAGCTTAATGACCTGCAATTACTTTAATGGTTTCAAAATTCAGAAGGTAAGAAGGCACTATGTTTCTTCAAATAAGCATTAAATATAAAATGCATCTGATTGACTGTCATGAAAACCCAATTTTATTGCCATTTGAATTATTCAGAATCAATATCCCACATCAGCTAGCATTGGGAAACTTAAATATAAAGATGCATCTGAAAGCTGCAGTTTTCTCTATTGAGTAATGGTGCATCATGCTGAAGATAATGAGTTGTTTGCTTGCATGTCACCATTTCAGATGCATCAGAAATTAACAACTTTATCTTCCCTTTTCTATTATGTAATAAAAGGTTTATATTTTGTAGGCTCACATTCTTCCAACTTTATGAAACATTCAAAATTCAGCACTCATTTATTGTCTGTTATGTGTAATGCATTATGATAGGCACCAAGATGAAATAAGGCATCACTTTTGTCTACAAGGAACTTCCAGTCTAATGGGGAATGGAAAATAGAATTTGCACAAACATCACTAGAATGAAAGTCAGCTTACAGTACAAAGGACAAAGGAGAAATCCAGAGAAAGTACTAAGCTATAATTTATGAGATAAACTTAGGGAGATCAAGAAAGAAGGTGGCACCTGAATTGATCCTTAAAGGAAAGAGAAGGGTTTTCAAAGGGAATTGACTGAGGGAAGAGTCCATCCCAGGCATGGGCACCAATGCCTCAATAAAATGCAGTGGTAAAATATTGAGCACAGATTTTCAGCACTAGAGAAAAGGTGTGAGATCATGTAAAATGAAGTCCCCAAGACAGGCAAGTGGAAACAATATATAATGAAGATTTAAGGAAGAGGGCAAAAGCATGTCTCTCTACATGCTATGCATTGTAAAGATGGACGGTAGGGGAAGTTATGATTCTATGTTGTATTTGCCTTCCCCATGGACACTTTGTGTAATGTGACTCTCTGGTGACTCCCCTTTGGTGAGGAAGTAGCTAAGTGGTACAATGGATAGAGCACTGAACCTAGAATCAGAAAGACATGCATTCAAATCCAGCATCAGATACTTAATAGATGTAAGTCATTTCTTTCTTTACTCTCAGTTTCCTCATGTGTAAAATGAGCTGGAGAAGGAAAGGGCAAACCACTCCAGTATCTTTGCCAAGAAAATCCCAAATTGCATTATAAAGAGATGAGCAAGACTGAAACAAGACTGAAATGATTGAACAATAAAGAAAATTGAACTGAGGGTCAGATGATAGTATTAGGGAATCTATGCTGACAAGATACTCCTCAAATAGCCCAGATATACCGTTCAAGTGAGCTCCATAAATCAAGAATCTGAGATTCTGCTCTGACAAAATTGGGGGTAATCTGAGAACCCCAGATATTATTTAGACAGGCTGTAAAGTTCTTGAGGACAACATTGGTTGGATTTTAGCAATTATGTATATTAGGAAACTTTTCTTCAAATGATCACAATTAATAACATTGCTTGAAGTAACTAATAATATACCTTAAAACTAATATGTAATCATTTATATATAGAATAGGAATGAAATTGTCTTCAAGATTTATTTCAACATTTTTATTTTATATATGAGAAAATCTCATCACTCAAAAGTTGAGTGACTCTTCCAACATCACCCAAATCATTTGTTGACTATATGGGACTAAATTCCAGCTCTCTAGTGCCATTTTGACTATGATTTTATACCTTAAATTTACTTTAGCTCAATTATTACTGCCCATCTTTCCTATTAAAAGAAATGCCTATTTTGTCATTCTGCCCATTTTTACCAAAATCTGGGAAAAAAATTATTATTAAAAAGTAAGATTAGGGGGCAGCTGGGTAGCTCAGTGGATTGAGAGCCAGGCCTAGAGATGGGAGGTCCAAGGTTCAAATCCAGCCTCAGACATTTCCCAGCTATGTGACCTTGAGCAAGTCACTTGACCCCCATTGCCTAGCCCTTACCACTCTTTTGCCTTGGAACCAATATACAGTATTGATTCTAAGACAGAAGGTAAGGGTTAAAAAAAAAGTAAGATTATAGTACTTCTGATCTACAGTTGAAAGAAGACTTTTATTCTAACCTCTTTCATTGTAGATAGTATGAAAAGTATGAAATTGAGCCCTAGAGATTTAAAGCAGCATTAGAAAGAGGTAAGATTTGAACTTACCTCCTCTTCCTTGAATGTCAGTGCTCTTTTCCCCTATATCACATCAATTAGTATTTTCTCATTTTCTATGCCCAAATCCCTCTGGAAACTCATTATTTGATTGCCCAGCAAAAAAAGTCTAATCTCAGAATAGGCATATGATAAAATTCAGGTAATTTCAGCACTTTGGGATGTGAGGTTAGGAATGACCTATAGAATGTTACTGAAATGAACAAATATAGTAATGATTATGGACATAGTAAGAAATATAAGCCATACCTAATATATACTAGTAGCAAAAAAAAGAAAGGATCAATTAGAACTAGACTTCACTGAGTATGGGATAAGGAACAAGGATGTGCAGACCTTTGTGATAAAAGTTACATGAGTTTAGAGAAATAATGGGTTTGTTTACTTTCACTTATAAAACCTTCAAAATTTTCTTTTCCTAACTTGAGGATAAAGAAGTGGAAAACTCCAAAATATTCAGCCTGAAATTGAGCCCTAGAGCTTGACATGAACATATTTCCCCAAAGGGCATTCCTTTTCCCCCCATTAAAGTCCTGGCTCAGGTTAATAAATCAGTGTTCAATTTATATATAATCTAATTTTGGTCTTGTGCTTCATCTAGTGTAGGTGGAAGTCAAGATGGGAGAGAAAAGCAACAACTGTAAAATGAAGAATAATGAGCACTTGAATCCTTAAAAAATATTTTTGAAAAGAAATGTCCAATTTATATTTGGGTACTGTCAAAATTGCATCAAACTAGTGCATTTTCAGTGTTCTTTTGGGTCAAGGCTTTTGTAAAAAAGAAGTTATTATGAAGGAAAACATAACAAAGTAACATTCCCACTTTATGCAGATAAGATAGTTTGGTAATTATAATACTCCATAACTTACTAATTATGTTTAATTCAATAGCTTAGCTGATATTGTTTAGTCCATATGGATTGTGCACATCCCAGAGAATTATCTGGACCCTGAATGGAGGGTGGACTTTCTCGAAAGTTAGAAAGATGAGTTGTATTTAATAATTTGAAATTTAGAAGATATAAACGGAAATGAGGATAGCTTAATGGATAGAGTGCTGGGCTTAGATTAAGCAAGGTGTTGATTCAAATTCAGCCACTGACACTTACTAATTATGTGACCATGGAAATGTAACTTAACTTCTGCATGCCTTGAGCAACTCCTTAGGCTTTGTCTACCAAGTCACACATAATTATCAATGTATGTTGGCAGAAGCACTTCCAAAACTAAGCGTTCCCCAAAGTGATGCTAGCACAGATAGGTTGCATTATTGCTTAAAGGTTATGTTCTACATCTGAGTTAAAAGATTGAGCTATATAAGTACAAGATAAAGCAATGCACAGGGCAAAAGGAGGCACAATGGATAGAATTTTGGATCTGAAATCAGGAAGGCTCATCTTCCTGAGTTCAAATCTGACCTCAAATATTTGATAGCGGTGGAATACTAGGCAAAATGCTTAACCTTATTTGTCTCAGTTTCCTCATATATAAAATGAGCTGGAGAAGGACATGGAAAACCATTATAGTAGCTCTTCCAAGGAAACCCCAAATGTATTCACAAAGTCATTCATGACCAAACAACAAGGCAACAACTAATCTATAAAAAGTGTGTGCATTTTAATACAAATTGTACTCCTTTATTCCATTTGAAAAAACTCATTTTGTTTCATCTCAGTCCCACCCTTTAACTGGGCCTGCAGATGTACTATGGGAGGATGCCAGAGGTCTGTGGCTCCTGGCTCTGGGAAGAGGCTGGTCCCAAGTGCCACTTGACTCCTGGCATCCAGAAGCCTGGGCTCTGACCCGGAATGAGGTCAAGTCTGTCCAAACAGGTAGGCGTAGAAGGAGTGACTACCTCAGTAACCTCATAAGATAGGGGATGGAGAAGCACTAAGTCTTAATTCAGGGCTGGAAACTCTTGCAAGGGGAGCAACTTTTTTGCTTATAGGGCGAGTGTGGCAAACAGATAAAATGGGAGCAGACAGGTTATCATATGATTTTCTCTCTCTTAATGTTTACTAATAAATAATCATAAGGTAATCTAAAGTCTTCAGAGAATTTTAATCGTAACAAAAAGAATTATAACAAAAGAAATAGAATGTTAAAGGACTGGAAAGCTCCATATGGTCAAGAGTGAGATATGATAGTCTAGGCAGCTAATGAGATCTCTGGATAAATTAGCAGAAACACTAATACAATACAGTGTCTTGGTCAAATCATATCTGGAATACTGTGTTCAATTTTGGGTGCCATATTGTCAAATAGAGCACGTACAGCTGGATTCATGCTACTCAACCATTGGTGGCAGTTTCTAGAGATAGTGAGTTTGAAAAAGAAAACAATTGGGGAGCAGGACATTATGACAAATTTTCAAATATTTGAAAGGTTGACTATGTCAGATTAATTAAATTTGTTTTATTTGGTATCAGAGGTCAGAATTAGGGAATAAAAAGGAATGAAAGCTCCAGAAAGACAGATGTTGACTTTATTAAAAAGAGAAACTTGTAGGAAAGTAGAATGAACTGCCTCAGGTACTGGTGAGTTTCCCCTTTCTGATGTTATATGCCTTGCAGTGAGAGGAGAGTTGCCTATGGCCAAGAATAGGAAATCACTAGGGCTAAGGGAAAACTCTTGCCTGGGGCAAAAAGGGCAAGCTGAAAATCAGAATCCAAGCAATGGCAAACCCAGGGCCAGGCTAGGTAGCATGATTTTCAAGAGGTCTAAGTTTCTTCAGAAAGAAATGGGAAGCTTGGGGGGCCTGAGGAGGAATTTTAAGCTTGAGAGATCTATATAGGCTCAACAGAAACTACTAGAAATTTCAGAGAAATGTTTATATATTCAATATATCCTGCTTTCCTCAAACTTTATCTCTTTATGGTAGTAATCTGTGTTTCTGGCCCTCTACCTATACTGACATGACAACATTGGCCATTTTCCGCAGGATATTTCCTGACTCAGTCACTTAAGAAAGGCTTAGGACTCAGACAGGAGATTCTGGAGCAGTGGCTGGATAATTATTTTTATCTTTGGTATGGTTTGAACTAAATGACCTCTTAGGTCCCTTCCAACTATAAGATTCCTCTACTCCCACCACCAAGGCCATATCTGCCACTAATTTGCACTCCTTTGTTCTTTTATCCATTTATAGAGCAGCCAGTAATAATTTCTGTTCCACCCCCAATTCATCCCACAGAGACAACTTGGTGTTCTTTAAAAGTAGCCAGATAATTTAGGTGCCTAAGCAAAGAACATAGCAATTACATAAGTTAATTCCACTCAAACACACCAGGTTGGGGGTGAGATAGGGAGAAGAAAGTTTAGAAGCCCAGGCCTTCAAGCCCAACATCCATCAGTTTATCCCTTTTCTGAATCTTTAAAATTATCTATAAATGACGGCAATGTTGTGATTCAAGGATGTGAATAAGAAGGAAATATATAGATTGATTTAAATAAACTGTTTAAGGCTTTTCCTAGGTCTTAAGCATTTATAATGGAATCATAACCAGAGATATTTATTTATTGATGCCTATAGATGCTAAGGAAGGAAGGAAGAAGGAAAGGAAGGAAGGAAGGAAGGAAGGAAGGAAGGAAGGAAGGAAGGAAGGAAGGAAGGAAGGAAGGAAGGAAGGAAGGAAGGAAGGAAGGAAGGAAGGAAGGAAGGAAGGAAGGAAGGAAGGAAGGAAGGAAGGAAGGAAGGAAGGAAGGAAGGAAGGAAGGAAGGAAGGAAGAAAAAGGTGATTTTAGAGATCATGTATTCTTACATCAGGAGGGCAGGTGTGTAGCTCAGTGGACATAATGCTGGACCTGGAATCAGGAAGACATTTCCCTAAGTTCAAATCTTAGGTGTGTGACTCTAGGCAAGTCAAGTCTCAGTTTCCTTATCTGGAAAATGAGTTGGATAAGGAAATGGCAAACCATTCCAGTACCTTTGCCAAGAAAACTCCAAATCGAGTCACAAAGAGTCAGATATGACTTAAATGAATGAACATCAGTTTCACAGTGACTAGTCTCAGTTCCTCACTTTTATTAAGGGATTAGATGGGGGTGGGGTAGAAGCAAATGAACAGTGTTGATAAGGACATAATACCAACCTAGCTCTAACTTCTTATCTTATTTGATTCTATTTGGTTATAGGAATATACTGGGTGGGATATGAGGCTAGGAATGCCTTTAGAAAAGGCACTATTTGTCTTCATTTACTCCTGACTAGAGAACATCATGACTTTATGCTTTCAGGACACTGAAAGTTAGTCTGCAGTACTGGTAGGGTTGGTTACTACCTAGAATTTATATGTTTAATGATATTTTTTAGGAACCAGGCTAGGCAGGATGCACAAGCAGCCCATGTCTTCCTGCTACCTCCTTTTGCTATGGCACTTTTGATATTCATGGATTGTACTGTCACAGGCTCACTGGATATGAGCAATGTCTTTCCCTGCAATCTTGAATGAAACGTCTTCTATTACATGTGAACAAATCTAAGACAAAAAAGGTAAGCTGACTTACTTCAGGTCATCCATCAAGTCAGTGTTAATGCTGCCGTAAAAACCCAGCTTTTCTAATTGCCAATCAGTTCTCTTCCCTCTATTGTGCATATATCCATAAGGATCAGAACACATATTTAGGATGGGATTGTGTGGAAGAGTGCAAGAAGGCCGGCTTCTGGAATCAGCAGGCCTGGTCTTTATTCTACAGCCATATGTATGAATATATGTTACCTTTGGGCAAACTGCTTAGTTTCCCTGGGCCTTATTTCCTCATGTATAAAATGACTGGGTTGGCCCAGATGGCCTCCAAGGTCCAATTCTAGCCTTAAATCAATGATCCTTTTTGTTGTTAATGTTTTCATATTAGTTTATATATAGCAAGGGTTCCTTCATCGTTGTCCCTTTGGCAAGCTGGTAAAGCTTACTGGATTCCTTAGAAAAACATTTTCAAATACATACAATTAGCTAAACAGGATAATAAAGGAAAGGAAAGGTTAGTGAAAAATAAAGATGCCATTTTTTCCTGATTCAATTTCATGAATTCATTGAATTATATCTGTAAACTCATGGTTAAGAATCCCTTAGCATAAAGGAGGATGCTTCTTTAACATACCTATACAAACACATAAAGGGTTAAAATGAACCTTTGTTTAAAAAAGTCATTTTTTTCACTTGTAAAATGAAAAATAGATGTGTTTGAGCAGGATTAAAATTTCTTTCCCTGCCACATACACTCATTAGAACAACAATTAAAACATAATAGACGTATTATATAAAACCAGAATCACAAATGCATCCCAGAGAAAATAGAGAGAAAATTTCTCCATACAGAGAAAATGTTTATAGCTCAGTGCTAGAGAAAACTGGAGAGATTCTGTTATGCATGCAGAGTTGGACCCATTTTTAATAACAGTAAAAAGAAATTTACTGCCCCCTCCTGGTTCTGTAAAACAAAGTTCTATTTTATTTAACACTGAATAACATAATTATGTAGGAAGCACACTGAACAAATCTTGGTCCCTCTCCCTTTGCTGAAAAAAGGTGGCTGATTTGCAATTCCAAAAGGATTAAGAAAAGGGCCAGTGTTATTATCTAATATAAAAAATAGATTTCCTAGTTTCCCTCAAGTGTATATCATTTGATACAGGGAGCAATATCAAACTGAATTACCAAGTATATTCTCTGATAAATCACCAAGAGAGGTGCACTGCTGCAAAGGAGAGGCAAAGTTGTCCAACCTGATGTTTTAAGATAATACACAACCCCATAACTGGCTTAAAATGATGGAACTGGAAATATTTCTGGGTAATTTATAGGAGAAAGGAAGCACAAAAAACCAAAGGTGTTTTTGTTGCAAGGACTTTAGAGAAAGAACTGGTGACTAATCATCCCTTTAAAATGCTGACTTAGAGAGGATTCCTATTTGTCATAAGATGGCAAGCCAACACCTTTCATGTCTGCTGCATGGGCCCAAGTGAGCCAATGCAGTATGGGGGAAAAGGCCTGGCAACGATGGAGACAAGTGAAGGATGGCCATGAATAAACAAAAAACTCCAAGAGTCTACTTGGAACAATCAGGTACCTAAACACAAGTCACCCCTCTCCACATGTCCATTGCATTTAAATGCGTTCCTGTCCATTGGCAGGAATCTTGACCTTGATATTCCCAAGTCTTGCCTTGTCAGCATTTGGGAGGCCATATTTTTCCCTCAGATGAAATTTCCTCCAACACCTTTTCCAATTGCTTTGTACAAGCATGCTTAACAAAACTGCATGCTTCTCTTTTTCTTGCCTTATGTATTTGATGTCTATTTCCATTCATTTCCCGCCATTGCATGGGGCTGTACCCTTCAGCCCCCAGTGAATTCTCCTATGCTCTAACTTGCAAAAATGGAAATGGTGAGTCATATCACCAGGGATCACTGAATGAGATTCTTTCATCAGGGTACATAATCTTTTTCATGAGGAAGTTGTTAGAAATAATATATATGGTTAATCTTGATGGGGAGGGGAGGGGGACTCCTAGAAGAAGGAAGGATATTTTAAAGCTTTTTTTTTTCAGATGGAGAGAAATGATTGTGTATTGTGCTCTAAATATCTGTTTATATGGCTCACCTTAGCATCCAAAAGATTTTTGTTCATAAAGGTATAATCATCAGAGCCATCATTTAGGCATGTCTTCTCTTCCATGCCCTGAAATCGCTGTGCTACTATTTATCCTGCTCTGATGGAAGCTGCCTGTGTGGTGATAAATTATGTGTCAAAAGCAGAGAACTTGTAGCAATCCCCGTGTGCCTAGAAGCAGAGGGCTCCTCGTCCCAGATTACAAATATTCACTCTGGCATGCGGGTGGTCAGACCCTGCACAGATGTTGGTACGCCGAAGCTGCTTTTGGATTTCTTACTGATGAATATTGCAGCCAATGCACCCATCTGGCCGCCTAGATAAATAATGTAAAAATGAAGATATGCCTACATAATTCATGTAGTATTGATGAACAGGGCCCTTAATTCAGGCTGCTCATACAAATCATTTAATTATGGCTTGTACAATTGTAAAAGAGAAGCAGTATTTATTTTAATAATTTTTCAAATGAGGAAGAATTAGATTTTTTTTAGAGTGCACAAACAACACAGAAACTCAAGTACCCTCAATTATTCTATGGAGAGATGTACATTTTCTTGAACACAAAATAGGCAAATGTGATGCTAACTTTATTTCACTCTGCTGTCAAAGGCAAGATGCCATGTGTTTACCTCCATAGTAAGGATTATATAAAACACAAATTAAGCTTCAGTAAGGAGTATTTGCTGTAAAAGACTTTAAAGATGAAGTGAAGGGAAGAATATCCAAATTCTTCCCTTCACATCATATATATATATATATATATATATATATATATATATATATATGGAATACATATATATATATTCTCTTCATATATATGGAATATATATATATATCATTTTTGGACTAAATAGTTCTTATGATATGGAAGGAAGTGAAACTATACCATGACATAGAATTATATGAAAGTTGCTTTTCATGTTGGTCCCTGACCCCAAGGTCATACAATCAAGTGAAGATGATAAGGCATGAACACAGATAGAAGAAGATCTGGTCTGGAACAAAGCTCACAATGCATGCCTGGCCTTCTTCAAGCTGCCATGCTCCTGCACTTTTGACCAATCCTTCAGTCTAAAAATCCAACTCCTATCTTGGTACCCTGGACTTTTGCATCCTAAGTATTCACCATATCTAGTCCAAAGACCCATCATTCTTTTTCTCCATTACTTTTACGTCATACCCATGTTTTCATTTCTTCCTCCATCCTGCTTTTGCACTCTAGTTCTGAGCACAGTAATTGCATTAACACTATCATTTCTAAGGAAGATCATGTCAATCAGTTGCCTCTGAATCTTACCACTATTTTCTCTGGATCACAGTTGGACTAGAATGATCTATAAGGTCTTCTCAAAACAGAAATTCTCTGAAATCTGACTGATGATGAGGTAACAAAGGCCCAGAGGATACAACGAGATTGGACAAAGCCATAATACCTGCCTAAGTGCTGGCTGAGTACCAGCTCAAAGACTAAATAGAGTTGAGAATCCAGATTTGTTGCCTCCCAGTAGTTTTTTCACTGAAAATCACACTTTCCTTTCTATTCTCTCTCTGCGAATATTCCATCTCTCTTCCCTTTTCTGCCATGGTCAGACCCAAGGCCAAAATCAAACAGACTATGAAGATTCAATTCTATAGTAGTCATCAATAAACAAGCAGTGTAACTCTCAAAATGGTAGCAGGGTATTCAATTGTTTTATCACTTGTCAGTTCTGGCACACACTTTCTGAGGTGACAGATCTATCCCAAAGCACAACACATAAAAATGACTTCAGAAGGGGAAAAAAAAAAGTCACTGTTACAGCTCAAGCTCACAGAGACTTGTTGTTCATTAAGCAGCCATATAATATTTTCAATATTACTTTTGAATATGTTTTTAAAAAATTATCATCCATAGCCTGTGTCTGGGATCTTTTATTTGTCATGAAAACCCAAAAAGTAAAATGTATAAATCCACATTAATTTGATCCTCTCCCTCCCTCCAAGTACAAGATTTTTTCTTTTACTTTCTTTTCTCTTTTTTCCTTCTTTATTTTTAAAACACCACTGAGCTAGGTGAGCAGCTGCTCAGGGGCATTTTTAAAGAAATGGGATATCCCTGGGGTGTCTTATCTAAGTAGGAGATGAAGGCAGAAAAAAAAAGCAAAGGAGAAAGCAAACATCATCCAACTGGCGTTCCAAGTTTCATAGCTCTAAAGGAGGTTGCAGTGACAGGGCCAATGAAGTCTTGTTGTAGCTTAAATTGGTAGAGACACAAAGCTCCTTACAGATTATAAGCCCCTTCCTCGCCAATTACAAACTTGGCAATCATTTATTTATTAACGTGGTGGCCTGTTGTGTTAAATTGCATAACTTATTTATAAAGCATCCTCATGAAGCTATTGCATTTAGAATTATTAACCCCAACTGTTCCTTGACCATGCCCTCCCCAATCCTTTCTTTCCCCCTTTTTATGTCTCTCTTTCTCCTCTGGTACATATCCCAAAGGGCTTTTAAAAAAGTAATTTAGAAATCTGATTTTTTCCCACAAGCCATAGATTTTGTTATTGTTATGAGATAGTGATAGATATATAAAGACATCTTCTCAAGTTTGGAGATGACTTCAAAGGTCATAAAGTCTGACCAGTGCCTAACTGGGATTCCCCTTTGCAGAATCTTGTCTTTCAATCTTTGCTTATAGATCTTACTCTAATATAAAGGAACCCATATATTCTGAGGCAGCATATTATACTTTCAGATCATATAATTGTTAGTATATATTTCCTTATTTGGAGCCCAAATTGGCCTTATGGTAGCTTTCATTCATAGCTGCTAGCTGAAAGATTTCTTGCATATGGAAGAGGTTTCAGGAAGGTTTCACCTGATAACCCTCCTTCCATTCAAGTCTTTTCATCCTTAATTGCCAACATGCATGTATGCATGTGTGCATATGTGTGCTCGTAAAGTTTCTTAAATGCATGAGTGAAGAACATGCAATTTGATCTCAGAATTATTCTTCCAATCTAAAATGTCACTGAATTTACCACATCATGCCAACATATAAACTTTAAGAATAGCTCATTATGGCAGGTTTTAGTAGGTCATCAATAAACAAGCATTAGCGAATTCTCTAACGATACCATTTTTCGTGCACACTTCCTTCTCTTACTCCTACTTCCTATGATCTTAGGTTTAATGACCACCTCCACTATTGATTACATCTCCAGATTCTCTTTGCTTTTTGGGTTTTTATGAGATTCCCCTCTCTTGGTTTATCTCCCGCCTATCACTGCTTCTCATTTCATCTGGATGGATGTTCATCCAGGTCATTGCCACTCACCATAAGTGTCCCCCAAAGGTCTGTCCTCAAGCCTCATTTCTTTTCCTTCTGTATTACTTCACATGGTTATCTCATCAGCTTATATGGATTTAATTATCATCTTTCTAAAGATGAGTCTCAGATCAATTGATCCCACCAACTGCCCATTGGATATCACAACCTAGATAGCCTTTAGACATATTCAACTCAACATGTCCAAAACAGAACTCATTATCCTTCCCCAAAATATAACTCTCTTCTAAACTTCCCTATTACTATTGGGCTTCCAAAGCCCTTTATAAGCTGGCCCCTTCCTACTTTTCCAGTCTTATATTTTGCTTTCTCCCATGTCATTCACAAATATGTGTATGGATATGTGTGTGCATGTATATCTGTATGACACATTATATAAAGTCTATCTTATATGGGCATATCATATGAATCTCTCTTATATGGATGTCATGATCTGCATGTTGTCTCACCCAGGAGAATGAGGATCTTGATGTCATGGAGTGGGATTGTATTTTTACTTTTCTTTTTATATTTGCTGTTTAGTCCAATACTCTGTATTGAGCAACTATTTACTAAATATCTATTGACTGACCACATATATCACAAATATCTTAAACTCAATTTTCCCCAAAGACAATGCATATTATTTTCAATAAGACCAACTTCTCTACCAAATACATCCTTTCTTCTCCCCCAAGAAACTTTCCTTTGAAATTTTTCTTGCACACGACTCTAAGTCACATGGTACCACATAAAACATACTACCTGTCTCAGTGGAAACTCTTGGAACACTTGGAAATAATTTTCAGTAGTAGGCTGGTACCTTTTGCTCGTTTCTGTTTTTCTTTTGAAACACAATTGTAACTGCTTTCCCACCTTTTTTTCTTTCAACTCTGATTCCCTTAAGAAAGGAGCATGGTGTTCCAATTTCTACTCTATTTTGCTGTCACCAAAACACCATCTATTTTCAATGTTTTACTGATAGTAACTAATATGTTAATATGTTATGGCTGTATATTCTTTATAAATTTATATGGGAACATAGTGATCAAAATAATAAACAAAAGAAAGCCTGCAAAATTATTTTTAATCTTTTAAAATTTCAGAAGGTAAGCCTAATCATCAATAAAATGAAAACTGAGTTACATCTTGTCTTATCTCCACTCCTTGCTAACTGTTCTTTATCTCCCAAATCAAACACAGTCAAGATCTTTCTTATTTTTTATTTCCTAGGCTGATGCTCTTGGATTTTTCTTTTTCTCTTTGATCAGAGAGAAGGAAGTCATCACTCCAGCTCTTTAGCCTTTTGATTAACAACACAGAAATATATGGGTGACAGGTAGAGGGAGAGTTGGTAATACAGATATATTTAATTGTAGCCAATTGGTCCTGCAATAACCAGGTAAGATTCATTTTCATTTCAGAAGAAATAGAAAAGGTTAGTTCTTTGTTATAATGCTTCTTTAAATAATATGGCTTTGAACCTTGGAATCATTTTTTACACTTTCCTCTCTTTTACTTCCACTATCCAATCATTTGCCAAGTTTTGTTGTTTCTATCCCTGAAATACCTTTGCATCTTCTTTCAAACTTCTATTGCCTCTTGTCTACATTATTACAGTTGTTTCCTAGTCATCTCTCTGCCTTCAGTTTTGACACACTGCCATCTATCATATCTACCATCTATCACACATGATTGCCATAATAATATTCCTAAAGCATACCTCTGATCATATCATTCCCCACAAAAAACAACTCCCCAAAATTTCAATGTATTCTCATTACCTTGTCAAATAAAATATAAACTCTTTAGAATAAGTTTTAAAGCCTTTCATGAAACCAGTGGCGATGATTTCCTTGTTTTCTTTTTGCCCCTCCCCTGAAAATCCAAGGACTTTCTGTTCCATCTGAGGTTACCAAAGCAAAGAAAAATATCTTTTCTTTCTACTTGGGTAAGGTGGAAATCATCAACCACAGAATACAATGGCATAGAGGCCACAAGTCTTTACCATCTATTCTGACAATGCATCCTAAAGTCATGCCTTTACTATTTGTCCTTTAGAATGCTGGGTATTGATATCTGACCTCTTTATCAGGAACTCTGAGATCCTGCATGCCATCCTCCTTGTTGATGTTCTATTAGGAAGAACTTTACTGTTCATTTTCCTTTTGAACTCTTCTATATATGGTATCTCCCCTCCAAATGGAATGTGAGGACCTTGAGAGCAGGGATTGTTTCTTTTTTTTTCCTCCTTGGATGCCTAGCGTTTTGCATAGTACTTGGCAAAAAGTAAACATTTAAGTGATTTTTCATTTATTCATTCATTCAACTATATTTTTAGACTTTATTCTTACTATTCCTTGCCATATTCTCTAATTTTTATGCAAACTAGACCACTCATATCATCCCAAAATTTTGAGCACTTTATTACAAGCAGATTTGGGGGGGGGCAGTGGGGTGGAGCCAAAATGGTGGCTTAGTAGGAGTGAAAGCTGAAAATGCTCTGACAATCTTTCCAAAGCAAGCTTTAAAAAGCACCTCAAAATGGCAAGAGTCAAAAATCAACAAGAGACAGTGAGCAGGCTCTCCAGCTGAACACAACTTGAAAGGTATACAGAGAGAGTTGATTTTCACTGGATAAGGGGGAACTAGAAACAAAACAGTACATAGAGGAGTGCTGGCTGACCCTACCAGGTTCTGAGCCTGGGTGTAGACCAACTTTTGAATCTCTTGATCCTAGCTATGCCAACAATAGAGCACCCCACAACCCAGCTCCACCCCTTGAAGTCCTAGACCCTGGCACCAGCCAATAGTAAGGCTTGAAAGTTCTTATCACTTGGCCACTTCAAGTCTGCCCTGTGTTGACACCCTTAGCCACAGGGCAAAATAGTTCAGAGAGCTAAAGGTCTTGCAAATCATCAGGAAAGGAGACAGAATCAACAGCTTTCAGAACTCCCAGTCTACAGGCACAAAAAAAAGGCTGGGAAATTGGGCAAATAGCAAAAGAAATACCTAACCCTAGAAAATTTCTACAGAAACAAATAGCAAGGTACAGAGTCATTATGGGACAGTGAGATCCAAGCAACCACATGTAAAACTTCAATAAAAAATGGAAATTGGCTGCACAAGATGGAAGAACTCAAAAAGGAATTTAAAAATCAAATAAGACAGGTCAAAGAAAAATGGGGAAAAGAAAGGAAAGTTATAAGAGCAGATCTTTGCTCCAACTGTCCCTTTCCACCAGAATTCATTCATGCTGATCTCTGTGAACACCTGACTTGTTTATCAGAGCCTAGCTCAAATGTCATCTCCTTCATTAACTTTTCTTGATGTCCTAAGCAAAATGTAATTTTTCCCACTGATGAACTCACTCTACTTTTTGTTGGTTATTCTCAAACTGAACTTTTATTCTTCCTTTTTGTATAGCTACTTGCATACTTGTCTTATCTCTCTTTCTTGACTGAATCTGTGCTTTATGTCATCTTAAAGGAAAGTCTGCTTCCCTCTAAGACTTAGTAGCATGTTGGGTCTATGTACTCACCATCTAGTCATGGAGAGATGAAGAATGCCTATTGTCCAGACTGATATTCAGAGATATCTCTAACCACATTATGACCCATATAACTTGTTCACCAAAACATGAATCTTAAATAATCACTGCATTTGGACAAGGGATTGCCTCAGGATAGAGTTGGTGGACAACTTTTTTTGGAAAATCATCAAGTTTTACTAATCAATCCAACCGTCTTTCTGAGGAAAAGTTCCATCTTTTAAAATTCCCATGTTTCTGGCTTGTGTGCTTGTCAAGTACCAAAAGAGTACAGTTTCCAAGGAAATGACAGAGAATATTACCCAGAAGGCAAAGGAAAAGAAACATGGTGGGGATAAGTAGCCTGAAAAAGGTTGTAGAGAGTTATTAATTATGAAGCATTTGCAGAATGAAGAATTTCATCAGATAAATGTATGAGTGAAAAAGATGGGCAAATCACATGGCAGAAAGCCCATGTATTCCATTGGTATCTTCACAATGTCAAAAGCATAAGAAGACAATCTTCAGCATTATAGACCACCTATGTAAAATATATAAGAAATGGAAGAGTCACATAGAAAAAAACAGAAAATAGGGATGAGTAGTGATCTGAATCAGTAAACGGAATTAACCACAGTGATGTAGGTCCATTTGTTGATACCTCCTTTAATGAAGTCTAAAAATAGACTGCTTAGCTGACATCTTCACATTATCAATCTGCTAGTACATATTGAAATTGCAGTATATCAAACCCCCAGATTTTTAAATATAAATTGCTATGTAGCCATGCTTTCCCCACCTGTTACCTATAAAGTTGATTTTTTGAACCCAACTCTAAGATTTTCCATTTATCCCTTTTACATTCCATCTTATTTGATTTGACCCAGGGTTCAAGCATTTCAAGCAACCTCAATTTCTTTACTGTCAAAATATCGACATTGAACTAGATGATGTCTCAGGTTCTCTGTAGCTTTGGATCCTTTGTTTCTGGCACTCATTCTGTGATTTAGTTTTAAACTGAAAACAAAAGACAACCAGCTCACAAGATGACCATTCAGTTAAACATAATAAATACATATTAAAAAGCCAATCAATCCTGTCACTA
The DNA here is from genome assembly GCF_027887165.1 of Monodelphis domestica. Classification (NCBI taxonomy): domain Eukaryota; kingdom Metazoa; phylum Chordata; class Mammalia; order Didelphimorphia; family Didelphidae; genus Monodelphis; species Monodelphis domestica. The sequence goes on along the minus strand of NC_077233.1, from coordinate 176,679,750 downwards.
GTAAAGGTGATGGGCTTCACTGGAACTCCTCTGTACTTTAGATGATTATATCATTCTAATTTCCAGGGCAAATTCTTTTGCCCCTCAAAAGTGGCTGCAGAGCCTCAGGGGCCCTTCTACCTGAGCAGGGAGAAAACTTTCCCATTTGGTGGCTGGGCACAGTTCAGTGGAAATCCACAACAGTGTAATTACCATAAATCCTTCAGCACTACTGATTCAAAGAGGTAGAAGAGGAAATTAAATCAATGGGAAGAGATCGAATTGGTAGCAATCTTATGGGAAATTCATGTAAATGTAAAATCTCATGTCTGAAATGAGTTTTAAGATGAATACCCATCGCAACTGGAAAAATATAAAAGTATTAAAAAAAAAGGATGCAGGATATGTTGTTGCAACAATAGGTCAACCTACCTTTTTATGAACTGGAAGCTATACTATATGAAGACCTCATTAAGACTTAACATTCCCAACAGTGCACATAACCTCCCCCAACCCCCCAAAGAAGTAAATAATGTCTCACTTTCACCCCTCCCCCACCAACCCTGAAATGGAAAATTTTCAACAGAATAACAATGGTTGCCTGCTTCGAATCTATTTTTAAATCAAGAGCAAAATGAAATCCTTTAATTAATCTCCAATAATTTAGACCCTTTCCATCCAGATCTGTCTTTTGCACAGTTAGATGCTTAAAATAATTGCATCCATTGGTGTGAAACTGCAGCAGTAATTCAAGGGTTTTATACTTGTGCAACCTTTTAAAAACAGCCCCTAAAACATTCATCTGTTGAACCAATTTACTAGCTTTCAATAAAGCATCTTTAAGATACTTTCTGTTACATTTATATGGCATAAGCTATATTATTTTAATAATCTGTGCTTGAGATATATGATGATGAGGGAATTATTGCACACCTGGGGAGATAGTGTAATTAGAAAAGAGGCACAGTAGGGAAATAAAAATGATTAAAAAAAAACCTTCTGAAATTAACCAGTCACTGCTACTCTGATGCTCTGGTGGTTGGTTAAAGTTGCTGGAGGAACATTCGAGTAAGAAGCAAGAGAGGGGAACCAAGCAAACTTGTGGTGCCTGAAATAATTACAGTTTCTTGCCCATCATTTCTCAAGGCTCACAAGGAGCAAGGACGTGCAACCAACTGGGTCAGACAAATGAACACTTTCCCACAACCAATGAAGGGGTCTGCTTGAGCACAACTAATGTGCTGGGGAAGGAGTATCTGAACAGATGCAATTATACTAATGATTTATTGAATGTTTGATTAATTGGAAATTAAGTGAATGCACAGTGGCAGAATTGTCATAGCAAATCGTTCAGCTGTTTGCTTAAAAGGTGTTCTCGCTCCCTTTAGTAAAGCAATTACGAGCATCTTAAATCATGGGGAAAAAATATCCATATACAATAGGCTAAGATGGCAGTGTGCAGAAAAATAGCATTTGTTAGAGGGTATGCTTCAGATGACTTTTACAAATAGTCTGCATATCCCAAACATAAATTCTACTCAGATCAAATATTAATTTAGCAATTAATTTCTAAAGTCATTTCTTTTTGTGAAATTCTGACTCCACAGAATTAAACACTGGAATTGAGAAAGACTGCCTTCCAACTCATCTGGACTACCACTGACCAGTTTCATCATTCTCACCATTTTGTGAACAGACCCCAGAAAAGTGAAGAGAGGAGAGACTGAATATTCTCTGGGCTCTGGGTTCTTAGGAAAACTGGGTTCAAACATCATTTAGAGGCTATTAGCTTCCACAACCGTAGAGGGCACATTTTTCAACAGAGTAGTATATGATGACTGCTTGAAATCTATTTTTTAGTCAAGAGCAAATTGCAATCCATTAATTGATCTCCAATAATTTAGACTCCATTCAGATCTATTCTTTGCAGAGTTAAATATTGAAAATAATTTTAATTCTGAGTTGCATGGTTTCATATTCCCTAGCACATCCCTATCTCCATTTCTATTTTGCCCATTTCTCTTTCTTCTCCCTAGGTCCTCTCTTTTCAATATGACAATGGTAAGTACCAAAATCTCAGCATTTTCGCTGGCATTTTAAGCCTTGCAGATGGGGAAACTTTCATGCAAATTAAATACATAAATAATAATCTAATAATGTTTCCTTCCTTTATTCTCCTAAATCACCAAAAGTACAGCCTCTGGCATTAAAAATATGGCTAAGAATTTGGTGGATATCATATGATGCAGAAAGACATATCCACATGTTTATTGCTTTTAACTAACTATGTTGGATATGCTGATCAGTGATCTTTTCAGTCCAAACAGGGCTCAAAAGAAGAAACCAGACTTCATAACTGCATCCAAGTGCCATCATCATTCTCTATTATAGATGTCCCAGAGGTACATTTTCTTATGAGCACTTCAAAGTCAACATTCACATGGATTACCTTCTCATGTCAGACTAATATACAGACTTCCTTAAGAGTAGGCAAGAAGCCACTGTAGTTACTATTCATAAAATGCTGCTGATCAATCAGCATCAAAGACCCTTTTTTAAACTTATTTCAAATCACATAGAGAAGTAACCTTGGTGTAATGGATAGAATTCTAATTTCAGGGTCAAGAAGACTTAGGTTCAATTCCATCCTCTGACACACATGGCTTGTATGACTCTGGGAAAGTCCCATAATATCTGAGTGCTATGGGCAGCTCTTAGAGACTGGCAATGACAGAGAAGGTGAAAAAATGTATTGCTAAGAGAGAGTTTCCTCATCTGGGAGTTCCCTTTATCAAACAACAAAAGCATGGCTCCATTCCCTTTTTCTCTATTTCATATCACAACCAATTCCAGTGACTCCTTATTGCTTCAAAAATCTAGGGAAAAACAAAACAAAACATCTCTGTTAAAGCCTTTCACAACCTGGCTCCAGCCTGCCTGCCTAGCTTTATTATACATTTTTCCCTTTTGAGTACTCCACTGGTTGCACCAAAATGGTCTTCTTCTGCACACGTGCCACTTTATTGCCTAAGTCAGTACCAATCCACTGTTAACCCTCCCTCTCCCCAAGAACTTAAAGAAAGAGTTAATTCCTCTTTGCTCTGTTCTCCTCCCCAACAGGCATTCTTGGACAGGGTCAGACAGGGAGGGGGGACTCAGAATAGAGACAAGCCTAGAGGCATTAGGAGAGAGCCAGTACTCCAGGTGTATTATCTGTCCACTGCTGGGTTCCCAGAATTCTAAGAGAATAACAATTCCTGGTTATCTATTTTGGGTGACTGTCTGTGTATGCTGGGGGGTGGGTGGGGAGCGGTTGACTTTCCCAAGGGCAAAAGTATATCTGTACTGCTTTAGCAGTTGTTGGAGGAAGTAGGCAGAATGTAGAAGGTGCAGTAGCTGGGTGCTGTGCAGATTAAAGCTTAATTGCATAACAACAGAAGTTCATTTCCCATTTTGATGTAGGTCACCACCTTCCTTCCTCAGGCAACAGAAAGGACCCCAAGAGGCTCCCCAGAGCATTACAAGCCCCCATACCTGAAATGCAGAACATACTCTCTCCTTATCTTCAGCTCTTAGAATCTTTAACTCAAACATTCCCTTCTACCCAGAAACCTTTCCTGATTCCCTGAGTTGCTGGTGTCAGCCCCTCACAAATTAGCTTGTATTTTTAAATGTATTTTGCATATGTGTATAAATAGATATTTTTATCTATTTTGGATATAAACATATCTTTAGATGGATACACGTGTAAATGTATCTATACATGCATGCATTTTTATATATTTTAGACACATGAATATATTTATAAAATATATATTATATCTACTCCACGTAGAACATTATATAAAATAATTGTTATATGTATATATATATAGACACACACACACACATATATATATATATATATATAAATATATATATACATTTACACACACATTGCTCCCCTAGTAAATTATAAGCACCTTGAGGGCAGGGACAATTTCACATTCATCTTCCTGTTGCCAGTGCCTAATAGAGCGTGGGGATATAGCAGACATAGTTGGGCTGATGTGTTAATTGTTGCCAACACTTTCCTTTCCTTCTCTCATTTCTGCCCTTCTGCATAGTTGTCTAAGCCCCAAATCTGGAATGCATTCACACCTGATCTTCCCCTCTTAGGTTCTTTAGCTGCCTTCAAGAGTCCACTCAGGGGTCATTTATTTTGGGAAGTCATTTCTGACCTCCCAAGTTGGCCAGTCTTCTTCCTCCTGAAATTACTCTGATTTATTCTTGCATATTTTGTGTTCCTCCAAGGGAATGCAAGTTCCATGAAAGCATGGAGCTTGTTATTATATTCCTCTGTTATTATATTCCTTGTGCTTAGCACATAGGGGGCTCTCCATAGATTTATTAGTTGAATCTCCCTGAATTAAAGTGTTTATGGCAGGTGGCACTGAAGATAGAGCCCTGGGCAGGAAGACCTGAGTTAAAATATAACCTAAAACACTTACTAAATGTATGATGCCAGGCAAATCACTTAACTCTGTTTGCCTCAGTTTCCTCATCTGCAAAATGAGCTGGAGAGAAAGAAATGGCAGACCACTGCAGTCTCTTTGCCAAGAAAACCCCAAATGGGGTCATGAAGAGTTGGATGCGACTGAACAACAACCACCTAGCACAATAACGATGCCTTGCTACCGAAGTGCTCTTTTTTTTCCCTTTTTTTTTTGGCTGTGGCCTAGAAAGGCACAGAGCCCTGTTATATGAGCAGCCCTTGCAAGCCTCTAGGAACTCATAAATCTGTTTTTGTTCCCCATGTGCAGAAAGATACAATTAACACGGCTGCAAAGTAAGTTATACTGCCTCATTACCAACCATCATGCCATCCTGCAGGGGCTCCCATCCAAAGCTGGGAGGTGAGGCTACTAATTATAATGCCAAATTAAGCCTTGATTATTCCCCAAGAGACACCTGTTAATTGGGCTGGTACATTACATAAAAGTTCTATGCATTAATAATTGAGTTGCAACTACTTGATTTTCTCCTTGGAAATGTGATTTATTTTCAACTCTCTTCATGTCAAATTGCTGCTGACTTGAAAACTGGTCTGTGAGAGCCCAGGGAAGTCCATGTTGGCATGAGCTTAAAGAGGGGAATTAAAGTTTGGCCACTTTGAGGCTCCCTTCATTGAGAGCAAAAACTCTCACCCATGACACCAAAGGTAGGTAGCATTTGAAGGTCTAAAACCAGCAACAAAGGGGGGAAATAGTGTTAATGAATAACAAGTTATGAAAGGAATAGCAGAATTCCATCTGAATCATGAGCTGCAGCTATAATTTTTTTTGGACTTCAGTCTGATTTATTCAATTTACAGATGAATCAACCAAGGCACAAAAAATGAAGTTATTTTTTAAAGGCTAAAATAACTTAGAGGATCACAGGACCAGGATTATGATCTCACAAGGATTTTAGAATATTGTTAAATACTTTTCTTTTACTTTTTTTTTAACCCTTGCCTTCTATCTTAGAATGATACTCAGTATTGGTTGAAAGGCAGAAAAGCAGTATGAGCTACGCAATTAGATATAAGTAACTTATTCAGGGTCACACAGCTAGGGAGAGTCTGATTTTTAAACCAGGACCTTCCATCTCCAGGCCTGGAGTTCTAGCCACTGAGACATCTAGCTGCCTATATGAAGTACTTTTTAAAAAAAATGCAATTTGGAAAATTTCATTTAATTAATTGATTAATTAAGTCTGCAATGTTCTTTTAAACAGAACTGGCTTCCTTTTTCCTTCTATGTTTATCATTTTATGCATTTAAAAATTATGCTGAAAAGGGATCTATAGACTATCAATTTGCTAAAGCAATCCATGCCAAAAAAGGATTAACAGTCCCTGATACTTTGATTCAACCTTTTCCTTTCACAGACGAGGAAATCAAAAGTTAGAAAATTGCAGTGCTTTGCCTGACTTCACACTACTATGAAATAATGGAGCTTTGACCATCCATCAATCCATTACTCAACAAACAACTCAACTTTATTAAGTAGGTATTAAGTATAAACATTATGTTAAGCACTGAGAATGCAAAGACAAAAGTGGAACAGTCTCTGCCTTCTGGGAGTTAAAGTCTTTTTGCTTTTATAGCTACCATTTAAAAATATATTACAATATAATATGTAACACAATAACATAATACATATGATTTTTTACAACTGTGTAATAAATTATTATAAATGTTCTTATCTAAAAGAAATGAATTCTCATATTACCTAAGTCCAAAACTCTATGTCTCCTTCTTATCACCTTTCTACCCCTCCTGCCTTCCCAAGATGGCAGGCAATGTGACATAGCCTACATATATGTCATCATATAATACATATTTCCATCATGCTGTGAAATAAGACACATATTGTGTACACTAGGGAAAAATTTATGGAGGAAATAAAGTGAAGAATGGTATGTTTCATTCTGTTTTTGGTCTCTGCTGCTTGTTTGGTGATGGATATCTTTTTTCATCATGAGTCCCTTGGAATTGTCCTGGATCCTTGCTTTGTTGATGATAGTTGTCCTTCCCAGTGGATTTATATGGATTTTTATGGATACGTTATTGCTGTTAAATGCCAACAAAGAAGACAACTTTGAACTTCGATTTTCTGACTCCAGATCCTTTGCTTTTCATGCTAACCATGATGCCTAAAGGTTAGACCTCAGGTTTCCAGACTATTCACTTTTCACTGAATAATTCCTCAGTCAAAATTTAAAACATCTTTATACATTAAAGATGTTTTTTGAAAGTTACTGGTTTTTAGATCCCATTTGATTAATATCATATTATCTGTTGGGTAAAAGCAGTTTTGGAGAAGCAACAGTGTGGTACATTGGGATGGTACTGGTAGAAGCAGAGGACTTGGGCTCAAACACTTGCATGGCTCTAAATTATTAAACTCCTCAGGTTGTTTCTTCATGTAAAATTTGGGGTAAGAACTAGAAGGACCTCTATTTCCCCCTCCCCAAGTACTGCCCATAGCTGGATTCAGCTCATCAAGCCCTACATTTATTGACGTTACATCATTCAACCACTGAAGAATACTTGCTGAGGCTTTTTTTGGTGCCAAAGGGCTTTCAGATGGTAGCCCCTAAGAGGAGGACCACATCCAGGTAGCAACTTCATGTACAGAATCTAGTCCAAAGCACACAACTTGTAAAAATAAAAAGGATGCAGGAAAGGTCTAACAATCATGTTCACTTATTACACATTAGCAAAAGCAGGTGCATTTTTCTTTTAAAGCTCAAAATTCAGACATAATAAATGGGGCAAGAAGTTCAAGAAAAGGAAAACATGCAAATTTGGCTGTGGTAAAATGATGAAAACTTTAATAAAATTTAGAGAAGACAAAAACTTTTGTTGCTCTTGTTGTGCTATGGTATTTGGGAATATGCTCACAGACCAGATGGTGCAGGGAGTGATTTATTTCTTTGAATATTTCTACAATAAAATGGGTTCCAAAATAGTGTAGGATTAAAAAAAAACCAAATACTGAATCAGTTCTTTTTTTTCCCCCATTTGGTCCCAACCAAGTGGAAGTGGAAAGAAGTGAAAATATGAGTCCTTTTGATGTTTTCTTTTTCACTGGATCCTAGGCTTGAAGAGAAGACACCAGTCAAGTTCTAAAGGCCTGAGTATATAGTTAGTGAAAGCTATAGCTAGAGAAGAAAATCCCATTATCAATGGAGAATGACAGTAGTTATTAATCTAGCCACCTTAAAGCATGGTATCAAGGCTAGCTAGCTATTTTAAAAATTGTTTTTATTTAGTTGAATTTCATCTGTTACCTTTTGCCACCATCTTAATTTATATTATTTTAAATTCTAACTTATTCTTTTTTTGTTCATGCTTTGCTCTATATCAGTTCATACATATTTTACCATATCTCCTTGAATTTTTCATAATTTTTCCACATTATAGCATAACAATGTTTCATTAACTTTGTAAATCATAATTTGCTCAACAATACCCCGATTGGTTTTTATTATCTGAATTGTACCATTAGGAATATTTTTGTCCACGAGGGACATTTTTTCTGTCAATGACATCCTTAAGGCATATTTCTAGGAATGGGGATGCTAGATCCAGGAGTATAGAAATCTTAATAATTTTTCTCACATAATTTCCCAATTGTTCTTCACAATGGCTTAATTTTAGTTCTACCAGCAAGAGAGACTTACCTTATAAGAACTGATTATTTTTCAACTCAGTAACACAGAATCACCATTTTTTGTTACTTTACAATTACAAACTTAAATCTCCTACTCTCTCTTATGTTAGAATTACATAATTTTAAATCATCTGTGAAGACAACTGATTGTGAAAATCAAACATTGGGACCTATGGATGCAAGTAGCTACACTTCTGATTGGTAGTGCTCATTTCACACTCATCAAAGATCTTGTTTTGTTAGTTATCGCTTTATGTCTATATAACTTCTCTTGTGTGTATGCTTTGTCTCCAACTGCTTTCCCAACAAAGCTCACTGAGGTCAAGGGCCATGTCTAATACAGCTTTCTATCCCAGACAATGCCTCATACAATGACTTGTATATAGTAGGAATTCAATATATATTTGTTGATTGAGGATAAAGAATGAAGGGCAGCAAAATTCTCTTCATACTGTTTGCTTTCAAAATATATTTTGTTTGTTATAATAAAAATCAAAATAGTTCACAGATGGCAAATATATTACAAACAGAATTACTTAAATAATGGTGAAATCTGTTGAAGTTATATTTTATATTGTCTTGGCCTTCAAGTAATACTTTATAATAACTTGGTCTTCTACTGGAAAATCCTTCTAAAATAGTAAAAAGAACCAAGTTGCATCTCTGAAATTATGTCTTCTGTGGTTGGAAAATATTTTTGTAAGGTATGACAATTGCTTATGTGAGGCAGTAATCCTTCTAATGCTTTTAAAAGGACTGGTTATAGGATACAGCTCTCAAAACAAGAAACACCAAAAAAGGTGGGGATGATAGAGGTTAAGAATGTATATCAAGGTAAAAAAAAGACTTGCCAAAGTTTCTTATGCCTCTCTTTGACTTCTAAAAAACAAATAAAAAGACTTGTTAGTTCCTCATCTCTGGGATACTAAAATAATCCAATCAAATCAAGATGTCTGGAAAAAGGGAGAAAAGTAAAGCTAAGGTAACAACAAATATAGACTAAACTGGAGTGGAAGGACAATAAACAGCATAGGGGATGCTGCAAAACCTCTGAATGATGTGAATCTAACAGAAAAGGGGGTGGGTCTGGATGCTTGTGATTGTGGGGAAACAGATGGAGAAGTGGCATCTGGCACCTCATGGGCACCAAGCAAACGATAATTGATGATGAAGACGAGAGGAAAGAGAATGGAAATTAGAAAGACAAAAGAAATGGTTAAGCACACCTGAGTAATGTCAGAAGGTAGCAAGGGGAATAAGAGTGATAGAAAAGTCTCAGTATATAATTCAAGTAAGTAGTTGAGTAGAATAGAGTTATCTCTCTTGGGCATCTCCAGTTTTTGGACCTCTCTGTAGTTGCTTTATTTTTCCCAAAAAAGCTGTACTTAGGGAGTTTTGTACATTTTTCTAGATTCTTATACTAGTACTGCCTTGAATTCTGGATAGATTAATCATAACAACTGCCTTTTGCCTCTTATCTTTTTTGTTATTTACATATTGATCTTTCCAGGACTCTGCTAATCTCATGTGGCTTCATAGGGCAAGACTATCTAACTGAAAGATGAGGGAAGGGCAACCATTAGGAAGACTAGGAGAAAGACTTCATTTCTATACTTTTATGAACAGTCATTCATGATAAATCAGAACATATATCCCAAGATCCCAGAGAGGAGATCTGAAATAGGCTAAGTTCTAAATTTGGGTTATTGGGAATGAGATCAACCAGTTAGCCAATATGAATTTATTAAATATTTCAGTTGTTCTAAGCACTAGGAATCCAAAGATGAAAATTAAACAGCCCTAGCTTTTAAATAAGTTTATCTTCTACCAGGGGACATGCAATTATGTAAATAGACATCAAATGCATATATACAAACACACACATATACACACATGTGGATGTGTGCTTGTCTATACAATATAAAAATATAAACAAGCCAATTTTTATGAGGGGAAATAGCATCTGGGAAGATCACCAAAGATAATCTAGAAGGGAAAAGTTGAGGAGACATTTGAATGAAAACCTAGGCATAAGGAATAGTCCATTCAAAGGCTCAGTAATCAAGCAATTATCCTGTGTCTCTCCAATTAATTTGCCAATGAATTAATTATGTTTGGTCATTCAAGAAAAACCTACTATGTGCATGTTAGTATGTGAGTAGGTCAGAGAGGAGCTTGTATCATTTTGACAAATTAAATCTATTTTGCTCCTTAAACCCTTAAATCTCATAAATCATCTCAAGAGAATGTGGATAGATTCAGGTAAATAAAAATGTTGTTAATATCAGAGAAATAAGTCAAAACCCTTGTCCTAATTACACCCAGAGAGCTCTTTCTATAGAAAAGTCAACATGTCTTCTTTGCAATATTTATTCTGTTAAGTTCTAAGACTGAGATAATGACAAGAAGGGTGGAGAGTTTGGAATAGAAAAACAAAATATGGGAAGGTTAAATATGGCCACTGTTTTATGCCAATTTTCAGGGTTACATGCCCAGAGCTGCTCCCATCAGGTAAGTGGCCAGGATTCATCAATTCATCCTTGAGAATTCTCTTGACATTAAAAAAAAATTTCATTGCTCTAAGGCAGGAAATAAGAAGTATTTCAATGACCAATCCATGGTTGGAAAAAGACTAAGCTTTCTTTACGAAAGTTTTTCTATGCCATCATTTTTGATTTGGAATAGAATTGTAAGCAATTGGAAGCTAAAGGCATTCTAAACTACTACAGTTTATTTTAGGAGTTTTGCAAAACAGCAATATCTAACATGTGCTTTAGTAAGACAAAATACAATTTCTTTGTCCAGCACAACCTTAAATAAAATCAATATAAATGTGATTCTAGCTTTTCTTTCCTCTTTTTATACAACTCTTTGCACAATGAAGATCTGGTGTACCAAACCTCATTTGCAGGGTTTTTTTTTTTTAAATTAAGCTACCAAAAGTTGTTTTGGTAGTGTTGGTAGAGCTGGTGAATGGCATAAAGAGAGGCTTAAAAAACTTTTAGCATATAAACTAATGTACAATTTGACATAAAAGTCGAAATCTATACAAGGCAATTGTTCTTTTTAACAATTCAAAATATAGTAAATAATAGTTGATAAAAAGAATAATTATTATGTAGGCAAATTACAACTTTTTGAGTAAATTACTTAAATTCACTCTCTAATATTTGCGTTCTCCATCTGATTCCCATACAATTGAAAGTTGAATCCATTACCTTGAGATTTATACTGACACTCATTTCTAAGACTATTTTTTTTCATAAAATATGAAACCACATTTTTCACTGGGAGCCAAATGGACTGACTTTTTAAATAAAACAATACTCAGTCATTTCATAATAAAGAGAAAATGCTATTCTACAGCATCTTCAAAAGAAAAATGTATTGTCATGAATGTTTCATTTGATGTAGAGATATAAAGATTCATAATATAACTGCTGTCAGTTAAAGCTATTTCTGTTAAAGACCAGCTTTTTATTTTTTAATGTCTATCATATTTGTGTGTATACATCTATCCACATGTGCATATGTGTATAGATAGATCTATATACATAAATATGTATTTTTAAAACCATATATATTTTGAAGTAAGATGACTTAATATCTAAAAAATTAGATAATCAAAGCAAAGCATTTAGATTGTGGTTACTCATTCTACAGTTCATGTTGCCAGAAGAGTAACAATAACAAGTTCCTCAGCATATTACAAGCTTAATCTAATTTACAAAATTCAGTTTGCACCAAGTTATGTGCTAGAGTAGATTAAGAGCTGACCTTAGATTTAGAAAGACCTAAGGGTTTAAGTCTTGTCTTTGATATATCTTACCTGTGTGACACTGGGCAAATTATTTAACTTGTCAGGGTCACAAGAAACTCCCTAAGACTAAGTTGAAGAGATGTTGATGATGAACTTTAGTAAAGGAATTTTCTCACTAGAAGCTTCAGACAATGAGAAAATCACAGGTTTGACTTAAAAAAAAAAAAATATATATATATATATATATATATATATATATGTTGTCAAAGACATGGATGCTCTGAAAAGGAATATTCCTTTGTGTGATTTCTGCAAGTGCAATTATATACAACTATGAAAAGCAATGAAAAGACTATAGATTTGGGGAAAATGTATTTTAAATAAGAGGCATCAAATATATGCCCTACATAAAACAGATAGTTCATTCCACTCTGAGTTTGACCCAAACCAGATTAAAATGCAACTCGGAAATATTTAACAAAATAAATAACAATACAACAAAGGATAGATAATATTAACGTGTTTTTTTTTAAGTCAATAAGGAGCCTGAATAATCCTTAGGGGTGGTTTGGTGGTCCCTGTATCTATTTGAGTTTGACAACACTGTTCTAAATAATGACTAAGTCCATTGACTTAATATTCTACCCTATCCAGTTTCAGTGATTTCTTTACCGTGTAGTCAATTTAAGTTATAAACAGAGGATAACAGAAATGGACATTTTGTGGAGCTGTCAAAAACAAGCACAATGCATTCCGAAGCATCTTTCCATCCAACAATTGCCTGACTGGAATCTAACATCCATTTGACATTTTATTCCTCTACCATCATCCATCATGTTGGGTATAAGTGTAAAAAATCAAAGAAAGAAGAGTCCTTCCTCTGCATTGTTTTGAGAGACTTATTTAAAAATGAGAAAAATTAAAAATTATATTCTATAATGCCACAGACTAAGAGGATGAAAGAGTTAAGTTCTCTGAGGAGCTATTTGAGTTGTATCTTCTGGTTAGCTTATAGACTCTTTACATATGAAATACCTGGGAGTTGAGTAAATCTAGAAGAAAGTAAGATGTACAAAGCTTGGACTAGGGAAAGGGTTCTTAACCTGAGGTCACTTCACTTCATTGCTCTGGTCCTCATTCCTTCCATTTATAAAATGAGGTTTATGTATTAGTAAATATTCCTTTCCAGCTTCAACATTCTACTGATTCTATTAACAACATCAACAACCCTTCTTCCCCCTAAAATACCCCAAGAAGCCTCTTAGATGTACATAATCATCCAGTGTTTGACAACATTTAACAGGTTTTGATCCAAAATAAATAATAAATTCCACATGTGACTGGAGACCAAAGCAGTACTCATCTTTCCAAAATAGGATGCAGATAAAACTGTGGATATAATCTCTGTAATTAATCTGTGTCAACTCCAAATGATGGGTAATCTCTAAAAGACATTTGTCAAGATAAAATGGATGGCAAATTGATTCTCTACTCCAGCCTCTTTTCTAAAATTAACCCACATTGGAGAATAGTATGATTGGTGAGTTATTTATGATGCAATGAACTCCAGTGGTCAAATAAGGATATGAGCATTAGAAGAGGGATGAAAGGCTTGCCTACAAAGTAGTGTGCTGAAAACTGCAAAGGTAGTATATGCATTAATACAGTGAAAATAAAAAAGAAATTGAAGTTGGAGGTTCCCAATTTTTCAATATACACAGTATATGTTGGAGGAAGGAATCATTTCCCTGCAAAATCCATCAATACCGTCTATTCAAAACATTAGTCGCTTTTTTGGTTTTAGTTTTGCCATTGGCTACTGTATTTAGATATCCTTAGCTGATGGAAAACTTAAATTTATTATTTTAGCAAACAAAGCATTCTTATGAGATAATTTTATTTTGTAATTTTTTATTTTATTTATTTAAATTTATTTAAATTTATTTATTTATTTTGTAATTGTTAAATAGTAAAACCTATTGGGCATTAATTTTAGTCTCCCCCCTTAATTCTTAGTACCAAATGGATTCTCAAGTACAAATGATATGGTTACAAAAAGGTCTTCTGAGGACCCAGCATCTCCTCTCTCATTTCTTTTCCTTACTTTGTCCCCAATAAATGTCTTTTCAATAAGAATAATCAAGATTCAATGTAAAAACCCAGCCTAAAAAACTCCAATTTCAAACTACAATTTAAATTTAAGGACCTTGACCAAGAGGGAAGGAATTAAATTATATTTAGATCCTTAGTGTTTCAGTCACTCAGATGAGTCTCACCTGATCTGATCCTATAATATTCTGAACAGAAACTTCTTTTTTTACCAAATCCCTGACCTTGCATGGCAATACTATATCACTGACTGAAAACAGCTCTCTAACTCAAGTCATTTGTAAGCAATGGGTCTTTCTTGCTAAATCTTTTCCCCAGTTAAGGTCTGAGATTATCCTGGTTGGTGATTCTGTCTTCCTGGGCCAGTAGTCAAATGCATGATACTTTGTACTGGACTCTGTTTCAGTAGACAATTCAGAAATAAGGGGTTGGCTCTTTTCTTATTCATTATTATATAGACTTACCAAGCCTGCTCTAATTTTAAATGGATTTTTAAACATTATTTTACAGATTTAAATATATTCTGGTGTTGTATCATTCTCATGCAATGCACAATCATATTACCTGACTTCAATAAACACAAATCTTCAAATTATATTTTCCTAAAAATGGTAAAAACCCACTAGCAGTGTTCTACCTGTGCATACCTTTAAAAAGAAAGAAAATATTATCATTATTTCTTCCTAACACTGAATCTAATAAAATAGAATGAAATAACCTCTTTGAGACTAATGTTATTTAAAGTAAAACTCTGATGAATTAGTTTGTGTTTTAAGCTGTGGGTAATATAAAATTCATTGAAATCTTTATGAGCTGGGGGCTCAAACCTAACAACGCTTTCTAAACATTTTAGTTTCAGTCATGGATAAATCCCCCAAGAAAAAATAAAACAAGCTTTGTTTTCAAAAAGATTACCCAAAGAAGATTAACTTGTTTATCATCAATACCCAAAACTAATTTTCTATCAGCTTTCTTCTATTCTCAGGGGAGCAGTCAACTATTACCTAGCTGCTGCTGATTCTGAACTTGCAAAAATACTCAACCAAACAGAGAGTAGACAGTATTCTGAGAACAATCTGTCAGAATACCAAATGAACTTTTTATTCCTATACACTTCTGTGAAATGGACCCATCTATATAGAGAATGGAAAAAATGAAGAGCAATAGATGGTTCTGTTTCTTTTCATTCCCTAGGAGTTGCCCGGTAGAATCCAATGAAATACTCTGAAAGAGTGATTAACACTTACCAACCCAGTATTTCTGCAAGATTTTAGGAAATAAGGTCTTATGCATTGAGGAAAAGAACTTTAATAGGAGATTCATGGCCTTCTACACACTGCTAAAAGGGTTTATGACATAAAATTACATAAAGAACCATGGACTTAGATTTAGTTAGTTACTGCCAGGATAATGTAAGCTCTTGAGGACAGAAGTTTTCTGTTTTGTCTTTCTATTTGGAATTCCTTGAACAGAACTTAAAACATAACTGATTATTGACATTCTGAATTCCTTTGTCAGATGTACACTCAATTCCTCATTTACTTAATAAATACTGGCTAAGAAAAGAAAATTTTCTCCATATTTAAAACACTTTTCCTTTTACCTCTTCAAGTTCCTTCATCTTAATGAAGAGAAGCAATATGAAAAAATGAACAGAGAGTCAGCTTTGGAGTAAGGAAGACCAAGATATAAGTTCGGCTCTAACACATTTTGGCTGTGACTATGGGCAAATCATTTACCCTCTCAGCTGCTGCCACAGGCAATTCTCAAAGACTATACTTAAAATAACTTGTGACATACACCAGTGAAACATGGTTTCACACTAGGGGTTCCCTTTACTGATGTAATGACAAATTCAGATTCTCTAAAAATAAAAGCTTTTGTGAACCCAGGAATAGAGGATTGGATATTGGTGTGCTACCTTTAATCATAAAGGCACATGGCAATTAAGAGAAAAAAAAACCCCAAAAACCTTGGAATTAGATATGGTTAAACTGTTGCCTCTAGGATCAAATATAAAATCTTCAGTTTAGCTACTTTTTGCTTTTTTTTTTAAACCTTTACCATTAGTCTTAGTATCACTTCTAAGACAGAAGAGCAGTAAAGGGTAGACAATTAGGATTAAGTGACTTGCCCAGGGTCACACAGCTAGGAACTATCTGAAGCCAGATTTCAACCCAGGTCCTCCTGATTCCAGGCCTGACTCTTTATCTGCTATGCTACCCAGTTGCCTCTTCTACTTAGTTTTTAAAGCCCTTCATAATGCAGCCCTCTCCCACCTTTCTGGGTTTGTTATACCTTATATATTCCCCATATACTTGAAATCTAGTGATACTGATCTTGACTATTGGGACACTCCATCTGACTCAGGGTGTTTCTGAGCCTGGAACTCTCTTCCTCCTCATCTCTGCCTCCTGGCTCCCCAAATTCCTTCATGTCTCAGCTTAAGTCCCACTTTATATAAGAAGCTTTCTCAGTCCTCAATTTTACTGCCTTTTCTTTGACAGTGCTTTCAATTTGACTTGTAAGTATATATATATATATATATATGAAAATATATATATATATATAACATATACTTGTATTCATGTAGTTTTCTTTGCATACTGTTTCTCTATTATATTGTGAGCTCTTTGAAAGAAGGCATTTTCAGTTTCTGGGGGTGGAGCCAAGATGGCAGAGCAATCCAGAGCAGCTCTGTGCCACCATGAGAATCCTCTCCAACAAAGATTAAAATATCACCATAAAATGAATACAAGTGAAAGAACTAACAAGGAGACAGAGTGAAACAACGTTCAAGAAAAGAAAAACCCGAAATGTAGGCAAAGGTAGGTGCAGGGGTGAGAGGAGAGCAAATCCAACAAGAAGCTGTAGCAAGGAGGGAAGAGCAAGCCAAGACCCCCACCCCACCACTATGACACATAGTAGGCTCTTACTAAATGCCTGCTGACAAAATGACCTAATGCAAAGTTTGCAAATTACTAAAATGACAAATTAGGGGCTCACTCAGATCACCTTTAATTTTTATCAAGTGGAACTGACGTAAATACTGTTATTATGAAGGAGAGATGCAAGTTGGTTGTCATTTACTGGCTTTGGGAATCAGCAAATAGTGCAGCTCAAGCAGATATGTCCAGTTTCTTCATTTGTGAAAAGAGAAGATTAGACTATATGACCTTTAAGTTCATATCCAGATTTAAAGTCTAATATCTTATGATCTGATCACATTTCATTCTACCTAATAGATGTATAATGCTATAATATTTATTTTAATGTCACTCATATAAAATTTCCTTTAAAATTGTTGATGATAAGGAATGTACTCCCCAAATTCTTAAATTTTAAATGCAAGGAAAGAAAATGTCATGTTGTATTTAGTCTTGGAAGAGACTAAGACTACAAGTCACCAGAATTCCATACCCTTAAAAAAATGTTCACCTTTCAGGAAGATTGCCAAGAACATTAATATATTATTTTAGTGAAAATTATTGTATCAGTGATTCTCTTCTACCTTCTGACTGCCATTATTATTATTATTATTATTATTAATCTTTTGAATTAAAAAATCACATTGTGAATTGAGGATTCACACAGGAAGACATAAATGGAAATTTAATAAATAACATGAACCAATTTATCAATGGCTTTCTTGGCAGTTGGTAGTTCATAGCTTTTCCAGGAACTGTGATTTAATATATTTGGGGCAAACTATAGAACTAAGGAGAATCACAGTAAAAAGCAATCTAAAATATTTCTTATCCATAGTTTCCAAGAGTCTGTGTGTGTGTGTGTGTGTGTGTGTGTGTGTGTGTGTGTGTGTGTACTGTGTTTCTGACAGAATGGATTGAATGAGCGGCACAGACAGAATACTAATAGAGGACTGCTAAGATACTGTCTAGTTGCCTTGCAACTCAAGGGAAAAACCTTTGTGTTTCAAGAGTGAGAGAGATAACAATGTTCTTTGGGGGTAAGTCCTATCATCTCCATAGCTGGCTCACCCCCTTTGAAGAATGCGCTCACCCTTTTAGTAACTGGAAATGTTCCCAAGATGTATATAATTTCATGGATGGTAGAACACCAATTTCACAGAACTTAAACGGCAGGACTATGCTTAAATTATGCAAAAACAAGACATGTACTAGGTATATAGGAGGATTGAACATGGCCTTCGGTATGTTTCATCTGTATGCAGCTGGTTGATCTACAGTATGTGTCCTAGAGCATCAATAGACCAAAAAGGGGTGGTAAGGGGGAGTCGAGGAAACCATGCATTGTAAACCAATAATGTCTATGAAATATTATACTAACCCACAGAAAAGCTCCCTCCTCCTCTTCTAGTAGAAAATAAGTCTTCTGGATACTATACAATGGCCCAAACCACAGCTAACTTTGTGACTTCACATCTGTAATGCTTGGGCAAAGCCTTGATCTTTGTTAAGTCAGGAGAGAGAAAGTAGGGTTTTTTTTTGTCTTTTTAGTAGATAGATGCCAATAACTGAGGATCATAGGGTTTAGAGATAGAGAGAACCTTAAAAAAATCGAGTTCATCACTAAGTTACAGGTAAGGCAAATGTGATCCAGGTAATTTAACTGACTTGCTCTTGGTCACAGAGGTCATAACCGAGCTAAAATTCAATACCAAGTATTTTGACTCCAAAGCCCATTCCCTTTCTCCTATAATACATTGGTCCTTCTACAATAGTAGAGGGCACTATCAAGTTCCTCTCTACTCTGAAAACACACTCAGAGTAAGAGTGAGGTCATTTGAGAATCCAGTTAATGGAATGAAGAACATCTAAAAACTAGGTTGTTTATAGTAAAGCAAGAGAATTTCTTTCTCAATAATGTCAGATTCAGAAGAATTCAGTCTATTATAAAAAAAATTGAGAAATATCCATTTGGAATAATAGACTCAAGACTTAGAAGAGCCCCTAGAGGTCATTAATTAACAACAGGTCAAACTATATGTTCCCAACCTCCAGGAATAATTTATTAAAGCTTTACTATGTGCTAGGAACTGTGCTAAATACTGAGGTTTCAAAGAAAACAAAAGAAACATAACAAAAAATAATGCTCAGTTGCTGCCCTTATAGACATTAAAGACTAATGGGGAAAATTATATCCAAATACATGGTAGCAAACAAGATGCAGAGGTGAGGAAAGGTACCAGAGGGAAAAGCTCAAATGGATGGGAGGCAGGGATGAGGATAGGTCTGCTTCAAAAAGTGGTGTTTGAGCTGAATCTGGAAGGAAATCAGAGGTGTCAAGAAGTAGGAAAAATTGTGAGATATGTTGGATAGCCAATGCAAATACACAGAAATGGGAGATGGTGCATCCTATGAGAGAAGTAGCAAATAGACCAGTATTGCTAGACTGTAGAATCCACTGAAGGAAATAAAGTGTTAGAAGAGAGACAGAGGCCAGGTTGTGAAGAGCTGTAAATGTCAATTTGATCCTGGAAGTAAGAAGGAGGCGCTGAAATTTGCTGAATAGTCAGTAACATGGCCAGAAATAGGCTTTAGGAAAATCATTTTGGCAGTATGTGGAAGATTGAGTGGAGTAGGGCAATCTTAAGGAAGGAAGATCAAATAGGATATTGATATATTCAAGGTGAAAAGCCATAAGGACCTGACCTGACCTAGACCTAGGGTGGTGGATATGTGAGTTCAGTTAAAGGGACATGATTTAGATAGACAGACAGACAGACAAATAGATAGATGGATAGAGGTGGTCGGTATATATGATACAGATGTTATCTATATTCTATAGATTTATAGATATATGCTAGATAAATATCATCCCCCCCTTAATTGAACTCACATAGCCACATGCACACAAACACATACATAGACATATATGAGACACACATGGACATACATGTTTAATAATATTTCTTAATTTATGTTTCTTTTCTACAAACTAGGATAAAAATAAAACCCACTTCAAAAAGTGGTTGTAAGAATCAAATGATATACTGCATGTAAAATGCTTTATAAACTTTAAAATACTGTATAAATATTAATTATATAGCTATATAGTTATACATACCTATAAGGGCATCTTCTCTGTATCATTTCTGATGCATAATTAATTCCAGGGAAAAGGGAGTGATGGAAAACTTCTGAGGGATGCACTCAATTCCATTTTTAAACAAATCTGTAATTCTTCTCTTCTACCTAGTTGAAATCTGTCCCTCTTCAACTTAGGATAATATGTTTAGAGGTATAAGGAACTTCAAGGTCACATAGTCCAATCTTCTCATTTTACAAATGAAGAAATGGACCCAGAGTGGTTAAGTTCAAGGTCACATAGGTAGTAAAGGGCAGATTTGGACTTTAATTCAAGTCTCTTGACTCTTTATCTAGCATCCTTTCCTCTGAATCCAACTCCTTTTACCTGGTGTTCTTGGGTTCAGTCTTTGAGGCTGGCAATATAAATCTAATCACTTTCCAAGATGACAAATCTAATACTTGAAGACCATTACCAAAAGTCTTTCTACACCAAAACTCTCCTAATTCCAAGGTTCTTTCAACCAACCTTTTGATGACTCTAAGATAAGTCACTATATTGTCTTTCTTCTTTACATCTTCTAGCTTGTCAGAATCATTCTTAAAACTATTTGCCTAGAAGTGAACATAATACTCTAAATATGATTTATCTAGAGTAACATAACAGTATGACTTCTTTTCTAAATATAGTTCTTAGATTCATGGAGTCAAAAGATACTGGCTTTTTTGATTGTCTTGTCACATAGTTGACACCATATTGTCTTTAAGCTCCATTCTGCCATTTAAAGAAGGGTCTTCAAAAATCTTGTCCCACTCTTCCTTTCCATCCTTGTTTCATACTGGTTTCCTTTATGCACAATATGATCAGGGGAAATTGGACGACTAGATGCTCCCAGATGTCAAATTTCCCTCATATGCTTTATGTAGTAACAAAAGTTAATTTCCAACTTGGGTCAGTGAAAAGGGCAGTGAGTTTGGAATGAGAATACTTGTGTTCAAATCTTCCTTTTACCATTTACTAGCTGTGTGACTGTGGGCAAGTAACAACCTCGGTGAGACTTTTTTCTCATCTGAAAAGACAAAGCTGGACAGGATGGCATTTAAGATATCATCCAGAATCTAGGATCCAGTGATGCTTAACTGGAATAAAGGCAGCCCAGCAGTATAGTGGACAGAATGAGGGATTTGAGGTCAGGAAGACCTGAATTTAAATCTTGCCTAGATATTTATTATTAACCATGTTCCTTTGGAAAGTCACTCAACATCTCTCACCTTGTTTCCTTATCTATAAACTTGGCTAAAAATAAAACCGACCTCCAGCAGTGGTTTTAAGGATAAAATGATATGTGTAAACTATTTTACAAGCCTCAAAATACTGTAGAAATATTAGTTATTATTATGTTGTATTCTTCTTCATCATCCCCTTTCAAAATTCTTATTTTCCCTTGTTTCAGTTCTAATTTCTATTTTTATCATCCATGTCCCTCTTGTGAGTCATATTTAGCTTTTAGTCAGTTTCAAGTACTGTTTACTTAGCTCTCCTCAATCCAATACCTGCACAATGGAGGATTTTTAACCTAATCTCAGGACTGTATATCTATCCCGGTTATATTTCTTTTGGCAAGTATGAGTCCATGGTTCTTCTCTTTTGAGACTTCTTAAAAATCCTGAATCTATCATCCAGTCTATTAACTTTTCCTCTCAAGTTTATATTTTTTTGCTGCTTATAGAAGCAAGCTTCATAAGTCTTTTTCCAAATTGATAAAAATGTTGAACAGGATGAGTACAGAGTCCTGTGACACACCACTAGGCACCTTTCTCAGGTTGACATTGATCCATTAATCAATATTCTTTAGGTACAGTTGTTTAACTAACTAAACATTCATTTAACTGTACTATCTTAACCATATATCTCCATCTTGTCCACATGGATACTGGGAGAGACTTTGACAAATTACTCATAAAAATCCAGATATCTATGGCAGTTCTCCAACTTACCAGTCTAATAACCCTATCAGAAAAGGAAATGAGATTAATTTGTCATCCATCACTTATTCTTAGTGAAAGTCGTGTAGGTCCCAGTTACTTCCATTTTCTTAGACTCCATTTTGTTCCCTTCTCTGTATAAGAAGTCACAAGCTAACTATTTTTCTTCTGTTCATCTTCCTCTTTTCTATCCCTCTCTAGGTAAACCATTAAAATCTATATTTCTACCTTGCTCTCTTCTATAGCTTAGGGTAATAATTCTACCTTCTTTATTTTCATATCTTTCAGAATAATAATTGTCTAGAGATTTTAAAATAATAATAATACAGCTAGAAGAAACAAATAAAATAAAAACACATTAAGGAATCTAGGTATTCTATGTGTTAAGTCTTTCATTAATTACTTATAACAACTGGTCATCAATGTTATTCCATAAGAAGAGAGAAGACAGGAACTTAAGGAGTAATTGAAAATTGTGCATCCCCACCCTCCTCCAGGAGTGATTTCTAAGTTAGTCAGAGCTGACAATATTTGTGATAATATATTCTGGAGAGTCATAGTAGCCTTAAACGGATTACATCTGGATTTTCTCTGTCTTCTTATACTAGTGTCACAGTAAGAGATGGAGATGCCTGTCCTCACTGCCCTCTCTGAAAAAAAAAAATCACAATCAAATTCTACATGAAAGCATACCTGTATTCTTTTACTAATTAAAATAGCTGGACTCCCTGCTTCTAAATTCTTTATCTTGTACTGCCATCTTCTGGTTATATGAGCTAAACTACCACTTTATAATATTTGTACTCCACAACTAAACATGCCTGCAGAGGATACAGGTGTTTCTTCAATTAGTCACTAAACATGAGCCAGAAGGAAGACTTACTAGAGCAGATAACCAGAAGAAAGTGCTTTATTTGTCTGTACTTAAGAATTCCAGACATGTATCTTCAAGCTTTAAATTGCAGAATTGAAAAGTTTCCACAGAAATTAGGCAGTTCTGCTTTTTGCTTTTTAGTAAAGTTTTCCAAAGTCACAGACCAGCCTACTTTGTGTGAAGAAACAAGACACCTCTAGGGGGTTTATAAATAACAGATCAATGCTTAATTTCTATCTGTGGGGAACCTTAGGAAACCAGATAAAGAAATGAAGAAAATGTAATTTTCTTTAGTATTTTTTCTGCCTTTGACAAGATCGTAATTTATAGCAGGCATTATTAACCTTTTTGCATGGGTACTTCTTTTTTTAATTTTTAAATTTTTTAAAATTTTTATTTGGTCATTTCCAAACATTATTCATTGGAAACAAAGATCATTTTCTTTTGTTCTCTCCCCCCCTCCCGCCACGCCTCCCACAGCCAACGCGCAATTCCACTGGGTATCATATGTGTTCTTGATTCAAACCTGCATGGGTACTTCTGAGGAAATCTGAAGTTGGGTCCTTCCTTACAGTAAGGTTTTTAAATGTATAAATTAAAATAGACAATATTCCAATGGAAACCAATTATATAAAAATATAGTTAAGTATTAAAATATTACAGACCCTATTTGACAGATGAGGAAATTGAGGGCCAGAAACATTAAGCAAATTTTGTTGCTATGTATGACTTTTTGTGAGCCTATTTGGCGTTTTCTTGGCAAAGATACTGGAGTGGTTTGCCATTTCCCTCTTCAGCTCATTTTACAGATGTGGAAACTGAGGTAAACAGTGTTAAATGAGTTGCCTGGGACCCAGAGCTAGTGTCCTGAGGCCAGAATGGATTCTGGAAGATGAGTCTTCGTGACACAAATCTCTCTATCTACTACATCACCTAGCTGCCCTAATCAAGCCACTTGAAGTCATATAAGTAGTAAGAGGCAGAGATGGATTATGACCTCAGATCCTCTCACTTCAAATCCATATTTCCTCCCATGTTACAACTGCCTCTGATTAATTTTTGAATTTATCTTTATAGGAAGGACCTAGTATTGTCTTGGTCTTAATCATACACAAATAGCATATGGATATTTGTGCCTCTTATTTTTTCATGAGGGGTTGAGGCTGCTCGGAATTTATTTGTTTATAATTAATGAGTTTTAAGTGGTCACATAAAGTAGGAGAGAGACTTGCCTCATAATTTCACATGTACAGAGTACTCCTGGTGAAGAACCTCCCTTCACCAATGCAGGTTGGCACCCTGACTCTAATTCTATTTAAGTGAGTTATTAATTAAGTTTAAGAGTTTTAAGTGACTTGAACAGGATTGCACCTGAAGAGGTATGTGTCAAAGATACAACTTGAACTCAGGTCTTCTTGGTTCTGAGGTCAACTCTCTGCTTTAAGTATTTTTTTAAGTTAAATGTGACCACATAACCATGCATTATTCAACTTTTCAATATGATGACATAAAAAGAAACCAAAGTTTCTTTTGAGAAAAAACAACAACTTGTATATGCCTTGAATGGTGGTAGCATAGAATCAGAACCTTTGATGTCATGTAGTACAACTCGTATGGAGAAACTGAGACCAGGAGAGGTTAAAGAACCTATCCAGGCTCACACAATTATTGGCAGAGGTGGGATTTGTATTGGGGTTTTCTGACTACAAATCCAACAATTTCCCATATACAACATGGGCTCTAGTTAGTTACTGCCTCTATTTATGGGAAGGATTGTTTTAACTGTTGAAAGGAAAATTAAAACATTCTTCCGCTAAATATTACATACCAAATGATGGAGCAGGACATAATCTTATAGATTGTCAGCAGGATGAAGTGTTATAAGCAGCACAATTGGGGTCCAAACCCAGTTAATTCTGAGCCTCCAAAAATACTCTCAAATTAGAAAGCAACAATCAAAACACACATACTATGCTACTTTATTTCCTTCAGAGTACAAATAAATTTTAAGTATCTGGGTAATTATAAACTTTAGGAGGTCTAAGAAGCAACCACCATGGAAGGCGGTATGGTACAAGATAAAGCAGGGTTCTAATGGAAAATTTGATTTCTTTCTTTTCTAAAGATTAGATGTATGGTGAACTCTGAATATATTTAAAATACTTCACAATCAAATTCAAACTGGAAGGATAGTGACAAGCTAAATTCAGAGGAGAAACACAAAGGTAGAGACTCTGAACTGTTGTAGGGGAAAAAAACTCATGTAGAATGTGATGAGTAAAAATCTATTAACCTGTGGGTGTTTCTGCCTAGTTTGAAGAGAGCAAACTAAATTTAGGTCTTAAATGAGCATTTAATCAAGAGTTCCTAAGCACAAGGTTTAGTTAGTCCGTTGGGGATACAAAGTTAAAAACTTTCTCTGCCTTCCAGAAGTTCATATTCTATGACAAGAGTAATAAAGAGGTTAGGAGGCAGCTAGATAGCACAGCGGATAGAGAGCCAGTCCTAGAGTTTGGAAGACCAGGATCAAATCTGGGCTCAGACACCTCCTTGCTGTGTAACCTGGGGCAAGTCACTAAACGCTGATTGCCTAGCTCTTGCCATGATTCTGTCTTAGAATTTATATTAAGACAAACGGTAAAGGTTAAAAAAATCCAAATAAATAAACAAAACAAAAACTATAGAGAGAGGGAAGGAGATTGAAAATAATGATTAATACTATTTTTGCTTTTTGTGAATGCCTTTTAAAAATAATGTTCATAACAGGTAATGATGCATGAGGCCTCATGGTATAGCAGAAAGAGTACATGGTTTAATGTGAGTACACCTGGCTTTGACTCCTAGCTCTGCTTTTATTTGACTTCTGACTTTGGTGGAAGGGTTTAACTCCTCTTCAGGTTCAGTTTATCCACTGTAAAATAAAGAGATGAACTAGATCAAAGGTATCAAACACATGACCCACAAGACTCCCAGATGTGGCCTGATCTGGATTAAAAGTTAATTTAGAATTATTTAACAAAATAAGTAAAACTACATTAAACAGATGATATTACATTGAAAAACTAAATAAATATATACTTCACACACAATTTTATTTAAGGTTTAGTGGCCCCCATTTCTATCTGAGTTTGATAGGTGTAGACTCCAAATCTATTATCCTATGATAATGACAAACAAATAAGACAAGACAGATTTTAGCTCCATTTTATAGATGAGGGAACTGAGACAGTACAGAAAGACAGAGGCAGAGAGAGACAGAGAGATATACCAATAGATACAAAGGGGGGGGGCAGAGGGAAAAGGGGAGAAAAGGAGGGAAAAATTACGGAAAGGGTGCTATATCCATTCCTATGCAATCCAACAAATATTCATTCAGTGCCTTCAATGTGCAAAGTACCCTAATCAGTGCTGAAGAAAGAGAAACAAAATGAAAAATAGTATTTGTCCATAAGGTGCTTACATTCTGGTGTTTAACTGGTTGGAAAAAAAGAAAAAAAATGACTATCCATTCTATCAACCCAATTTACCTTATTTGACATTAAAATGATTTGCTTTCATTTTTATTTAAACTCTGAAAAGCAACTGAACATTTCAACTATGTAAACATCATATAAAAACATTCTTTAAAAAAAAAAAAACCTTCCTTTCTGTGCTAGTTGCAACTCTAAGACAAAAGGGAAAGGAATAGGCAATGGGGGCTAAGTGACTTGCTCAGGATCACACAGTTAGGAAGTGTCTGAAGCCACATTTGAACCCAGGACCTCCCACCTTCAGGACTGCTGCTATATCACTGTCCAAATTCCTTCCACTGAAACGAATTGCAACCTGTTGATACTTAAAAGTATTAGAAGAGGAAGGGATCAAGTATTTACTAAGTGCTACTGTATGCCAGGCATTGTGGTAAATGTTTCACAAGTGATCCCAATTGCCATGGACACCTTTAGAAGCCTCAGATTAATGTTTTTAAGTACACAAAATAAAATATAGAGGATTAGAGAGGAAACTAAAGGTTAGTGAAAATAAAAATGCCATTGTTTTCCCATCTTAGATCAGTGACCCTTTAAAGTTCATGAATGGACTGCAGGCAAAAAACCCTTGTCATAGAGAATTGTATGAGGCTTAGAGCATGAAATTGCGATCAAGCCCAGGTCCTGGAGGTAGGAAGCTGTGGGTTCAAATTTTGTCTCTGATATTACTAAGTGGGACACCATGGGTACATCACTTTACCAAGCAGAGTGCCATTTTCTCCTTGTTAAAAAGTGGACATCGGCAGTACCTATCTCACAGGATTGTGGAGACGCTGAAATGAGATAATGTGTATCTAAATGAATAAATAGCTAGAAATCACACACTGATATAAAAGCCTAAAGACTGGAGGGGAAATTGAGGCTGATGTCCATCATTCCTCTTTTGAGTACAAAGTGAAGTGGTTTGCTTGAACCTAGAAAAGAGTTTGTCACAAAAATGGCAATAATCCTCTTTTTAAAATATATTTTTATTTTTTACCAATTATGTGTAGTAACAAATTTTCATACAAGTTTTCCTAAGTTATATGATTATACTTATCTCCCTCCCTCCCTTCCATTCCATTCTTTGTGCTAGCAGATGGTTTGATCTGGGTTACATATGTATTATCATGCAAAACATATTTCCTTATTATTCATTTTTGTGACTAATTTTATAAAACTAAACCCCCCAAAATCCAAACACAAATAAACAATTGAAAAATTTCATCTGCATTCCAACTCCAACAGTTCTTTCTCTGGAGGTGGAGAGCATTCTTTGTCATAAGTCCCTCCAAATTGTCCTGGTTCATTGTATTGCCGATCATAGCTAAGTCGGTCACAGTTGATCATTCCACAATATTGCTGCATACGATGTTTTCCTGATTCTGCTTATTTGTCTCTACATATCAGTCCATGAAGGTCTTTCCAGCTCTTTCTGAAATTATCCTGTTCATCATTTCTTTACTGCACAGTAGTATACCGCAATTTGTTCAGCCATTCCCCAATTGAGGGACAGCCCTTTAGTTTCCAGTTCGTTGCCACCACAAAAAGAGCTGCTATGAATATTTTTGAACTGGTAGGTCCTTTCCTCTCTACTAATTCCCTTTTCTTAAACAAAGGTTGTATTATTCAGTGATCTGATCTATTTCATACTTTTTTCTCTCCTGTTTTTAACTTGAATGATGGTTAAACTCTTATCAATTACAAGGTTTGTTTATAACAGCCAAGCAAAGAGAGACAGACTTACTTTTGAAAGCCATCAAGTAAGGAATAGGAGTTCGTTATGAAGCCTATAGAATAGGATAATCTCTGGAATAGGATAAAGCCAAACTCAATCCAAGGTATCTATGTATACATCCATGCATTCATTCATCACACATTTATTAACCATTTACTGTAGGAAGGGCACTTTGCTAGGAGATAAGATGTGGAGGCTCATACACATGTGAGGGCTGACAGTCTAAGAGAGGACAAAACCCTAGCCTAGTTGATCTAGAAGCATTTATCAATAATAGGTAGGACTGAGGTGACTAGGTGACACAGCAGACAGAGAGCTAGACTTGGACCAGGAAGACATGAATTAAATCCAGTCTGAGACATTTACCAGCAGTGTGACCCTGGGTAAAACACTTAAACTACTGCCTGCCCCAGTTTCCTCATCTATAAAACAGGGTAATGATAGCAGCCCCCAAGGTTGTTGTGAGGACAAAATGAAGCATTGTTTGTAAATTGCATTGCAAACCTTAAAGTGCTAGGGCAAATGCTAGCTGTTGTTGACGACTATGATGAATACATGTGTGATCTCAGGCAAGTCATTTCAATTTGCTCCAATCTTAAGGTTCTCCTTTGTAAAATGAGTAGGTTTCAACTGCAAATATGAATAACACGGAAATAGGTTTTGAACAATGATACGCATATAACCCAGTGGAACTGCTTGTCAGGTCCAGGAGGAGAAGGAAGGGAAGGGTGGGGGGAAATCATGGCTCATGTAACCATGGGAAAATATTCTAAATAAAAAAGGAAAAAAATTAATGAGTAGGTTGGAGTAGAGGAATGCTGTTTTCTAAGTCTTCATCCCATAATGTTATAAAAAATTGATATCCATGATAGACTTCCTAGGGTTAACTTACTTGAATTTGTTTTAAGATGATCTACTTTGAGATAAATACAATTCCAGATGCCTTAAGTTTGTACAACTTAAATGTATCTTATAACTGTCTCTATAGAAGTACATTAGTTTTTTTAAAAAATCCTCTCCTCCATGTCCCCTCAGCCAAATCCCCTGAAATAACACTTATTATTTCATGGCAATCATTTTAGGTAATTTCTATTTAAAGTTACAATAGGCTATGAAGTAGCCTATTTAATTTTGTAGCTGGTAAGAAAAAAAAACAACGAAGGAGCCTTACCTATTTTAATCACAATTACTTTTGATTAATGACTTTTATATTTGTTCCTGAAGATTAAGGATTGTGGGGGGCATGAGGGAATGAAGGAGAGGGAGAGACAGAGATAGAGTGACAGAGACAGGCATAGACAAAGACAGACACCCACAGAGACACAGAGAGACAGAGAGGGAAAGGGGTGGGGGAAATGGGGGGAGATGGTTCATATCGTTAAGGATTTTTTGTGCCATCAAAACTTGTTTCCTAATCAAAGATATACTTTTAATGAGATTTTATCTTTGATTGAAAATTTAAGACTATAATGAACAGCTGGGTCATTACTCAGTTTCCAGGCTTAATTTTTATTTAATTCCAGCTCCCTGATGTTTCTTGATAGAGAGATCTTAATTTATGCTGGATGTTAAAATCTACTTTTTTTCCTCCGGTCTTTTGATGTAGGTAGCCTTTGGGGGCATTAAACTTCTTTTGAACTTATAGTTACATAGTAAAGACATCTAGCTTCCATAAAAATATGGTATTACATGAATGTCCATATATTATGTACATAGACATACTTTTTAAAGAAGAAGGTATTCTATGTAGGCAAGTTATTATAGCAGAGGCTTTTGTAACTGGTCACTGTATAATCATCATTCACCTCTCTTTAGTCGGACATTGCCAATCACCCTCAGCATTCTGACTGTCCTTATAAAACATTGTTCTAATGCTACGTCTCTTTTGATGGTTTCTCTTCTCCTACCCTTCTCCTAAATATTGGCAGATCTCAAGATTTATAATTCAGCCCTATGTCCTTTTGTCTGTTTATTCTTCCCAGTGAACTCTCCTCTCTCCTCTCCCTCTCTCCCAATTACCCTCAGCTGCCTAATCAGTCATCAAAGGCTGACCATTCTTCCTTGGCAATATCTCTTGTATTAGTCTCTTCCTTTCTCTTCTCATTACCACTACACTGGTTCATGCCCTGATGACCTCATGTCTAGACTATGGCAATTGCTTCTTAACTCATCTCCCCTCCTGTCTCCATTGTCCCCTAGTTCTAATCCATTCCTCCTACTTCCACTAGATTAATCTTTCTGGAATATGTTATTGATCAAATAACTTGCCTGCTCAAAAGCCAGCCAAAACAGGACAAAAATCCTTTCAGGGATAGATTCCAGATTCCTTCACTTTGCATCCAAAGCCTTCCAAGATCTAACTCAATCCAGCCTGGCCTCACTGCAAGCTGGTGGTGACCGCTTTACAAGTTCATTGGGAGAACATTTTTGGAATTTACTATTTATGCATGCCACTGCTTGTCTTCCCCTCTGATGGTCCCCACTAATGCTGACCTTCTTTCAGGGCAGGAACTTCACACAACTTTACCTAAAACCAGCATCTAGCCCTGCCTCTGGCATGCCACTGGTAATCAATGGCCCTTTTCTGACTGCTTTGTTAATTGGCTCCTTATAGCTTGGGTCTGGAACCAGTAAAGAGCTGTGAAAGAGTCAAAAGTGTCAAAGACTGAGTCAAAGCAAAGAGAGAACTGGGAATGAAGCGGTGGGGCACATTTGAAAGAGCATCTTACTCCGCAGGATGATCTTGGGTAAGATGTTTAAGCTCTCTGGACCTTATGTTACTCTTCTGTAAAATAAAGAGTTTATAATAGGGAAATTCTCTGGTCCTTTCTGCCTCTGCATTTTGGATAATTTCTTCCTTTATGATAAAGTGAAAGAAGGGGACAATAAAACTGTATAAATGGAGAATGGTAGAAAGAGAGATAGTCTCAAAACCAGAAAGACTTGAATTCAAGGGCCCCTTTTATCTTCTGTCTTAGAATCAATACAAGTTTCAGTTTCAAGGCAGAAGAGCAGTAAGGACTAGACATATGGGATTAAGTGACTTGCCCAGGGTCACACAGCTAGGAAGTATCTGAAGTCTCATTTGAGCCCAGGTCCTCCCAATTCTAGGCTTGGCTGGCCCTTCAAGTGCCACTTCTGTGACTTAGCACACTATTTTACATTTCATTGCTATGTTAGCTCTTAAGATTATGAGTGGTACAGAAAGTACCAGGCTGAATTAATTTGGGAGGTTCCTTAAGTTCCTAAGAGAATGTAATCACAAATCCAGTCTCTCATGTCCTGCCTATGAAACAAAGGGAGAAGATTTTTTTTCCCCTTGGATTAATTTGTTTAGGTGTAACTGACAGAGATCATAAGGAGGACAAAAAGAAACAATGTAATATAACACATTATCTTCAAATATCTACGCATATAACTTTAAGGCCTTTGTAAAGAAAACTTAAGGGTCTAATTCTACCAAGTCCATTAAATTTGGCTTTAGTTTAGACAGAGAGTCTCTTAAATGAAAGTAAAAATGCATATGTAAGTCAGTGTATATACAATGGAAAAATATAGCATTTTTACTATGACATGATGTGAGATTTGGGGGGAGACACATAGCCTACTATGTTTTAAGCAAACTTTTATCCAATGAATCAAAAAGTACCAGCTGTGAAAACTGAGCTTCACTCTGCTGAAGCATGCTCTTATATGCTGACTATCCATCCATCATTTTGCAAGAGGCTGCCAAAGTAGGTGCCTACCGTGATAGTTCACAACCCAGCATGCAAAAGTCTTCATTTTGCAAAAAATCTTTAACCTGTCTGATAAGAACCTGTACCAACTTGTGAAATGCTTATTATACTTCACAAATTCTCTTGATTTTCAAGGGAATGATTCTCCTTCTTGATATCTACCTACATGGACTCAGTGTTATCTGTGCAATGGAGTCTGTAATCTGACTGTGTTCACTGTAGGATAGCACATTCTAGGAAGGTTATTTTGCCATTCCTTGAATGGAGAAGCCATGTCCTTTGTTTCTTTCTGGGCCCTCTACAGCATCTAACACAGTTATGGGCAACTTTTTGTTTGTTTGTGTTCATACCTGTGGTTTCATCAGCATGAAAGAAATTCCTATTTCACTAATTCACTGTTAAAAATGGGTGAAGGAGGGGGGAGAAAGGAAAGAGAAGAGAGAATACTGGAGAGAGAGATTTGGGAAGAAAGGGCAGGAAGAGGGAGGAATGAAAGATAGGAGAGGAAAAAGTGGTAGAGAGTAGAGGAGAGACAAGAGAGAGGAGGAAGAGGGAGGAGGGAAAGATAGGAGAGGAAAAATGGTGAAGAGTAGGGGAGAGAGAGGAGGAAGAGGGAGGAGGGAAAGATAGGAGAGGAAAAAGTGGTGGAGAGTAGAGGAGAGACAAGAGAGAGGAGGAAGAGGGAGGAGGGAAATATAGGAGAGGAAAGAGTGGTGGAGGGTATGGGAGAGAGGAAAGAGAGAGGAGGAAGAGGGAGGAGGGAAAGATAGGAGAAGAAAAAGTGGTGGAGAGTAGGGGAGAGAGAAGAAAGAGAGAGGAGGAAGAGGGAGGAGGGAAAGATAGGAGAGGAAAAAATGGTGGAGAGTAGAGGAGAGACAAGAGAGAGGAGGAAGAGGGAGGAGGGAAATATAGGAGAGGAAAGAGTGGTGGAGGGTATGGGAGAGAGGAAAGAGAGAGGAGGAAGAGGGAGGAGGGAAAGATAGGAGAAGAAAAAGTGGTGGAGAGTAGGGGAGAGAGAAGAAAGAGAGAGGAGGAAGAGGGAGGAGGGAAAGATAGGAGAGGAAAAAGTGGTGGAGAGTAGGGGAGAGAGAGGAAAGAGAGAGGAGGAAGAGGGAGGAGGGAAAGATAGGAGAGGAAAAAGTGGTGGAGAGTAGAGGAGAGACAAGAGAGAAGAGGAAGAGGGAGGAGGGAAAGATAGGAGAGGAAGGAGTGGTGGAGGGTATGGGAGAGAGGAAAGAGAGAGGAGGAAGAGGGAGGAGGGAAAGATAGGTGAGGGAAGAGTGGTGGAGAATAGGGAAGAGAGAAAAGAGAGAGGAGGGAAAGTGAGAGAGGGGGAAAGAGAGAATGGTGGAGAGAAAAAGGGGAGAGAAGAGAAGATGACAGCAGCAGTAGGGATGTTAGATAAAGAAAGAGAAGAGAAGAAATTCCCCACACAGAGGGATTCTGGGCTTCATTTTCTTCATGAGTAAAATGAGGGGTGGTGATAAAAATAAATGATATCTAAGGTTCCATCCAGGTCTACATAAATAGTCTTTTTATTTCAATAGTGCAGATCCTGGTATGGAAACCTTTGTATAATAACAATACATTGGCTTCCAGTGTGGAAACTTATGTAGATCAACAATATTCAGTTGTTAGTTTGTTTGTTTTTTTAGTAGTTTTGAAGGCTTCTCAGAGGTATTGAGACATTAACTGAGTTACCCAAGGTCCCTCAGATATTTCTAAATCCAAGGACTGTGATCTATTTACTATACATGTAGCCTTTCACAAGGCAGGTTCACCTGGCTTAAGGATGGAGAAGAGTTGTGAGCAGTGATTAGTGAATTTAATTAATATAGAGAAACAGTTTGCTCTGAGCATGGTGGCATATGGTAGGAATCCTTGCTACTAAGGGAAGCTGAAACTGCTGTATGGATTAAACTCTGGAGTTTTGAGCTGCAGTAAGGCAAAGCCAATCAGGGGTCTTCACTAAGCCTGGCAGCAATATGGTGAGATCCTAGGAGCAGATGGCCAGCAGGCCTCCTAAGGAAGGACTAACCAATCCAGGCCAGAAACAGAATTGGTCAAATCTGTGATGATCATCAATGAGATGGAACTGAGTGGCTTCTGCACTTTAAGCTTGGAAACCCAGTCTAAAAAATGAAAAGGAAGAGAAGGAAAATGAGAAAACTTAAGCCAAAACTAGAATATTTAAAACCTCTTTTCACGTGAAATTAAGGATTTTTTTTTCATCTAAGTTTCCTCTGCCTCCTTCAGTCTGTCTACAAAGAGACAGGATCTATCTCAGGCACCAGTTATTTGAATGAATTTGTTATTAGACCCCCTAACTGTGTTCTCTTAGACAAACTCTGTTGGCCTAATTCAAGTAGCTCTTTGTTCTTCAGCTTCATCCTATTAGGTAAGACCAATATCTTCAAAAGTCAAAATCTCTCTCTTCCTTTACCTATAAAACAGATCTTTCTGGGACCTTACTGGCATCTTCACAGTACAAAAAATACCATTTTTTTTAATTGCCAAGCACCAAAATAGGATTCCCAAATTGCCCTCTGGTAGAACAAGTGGATTTAAAAGATAATAAAAAGGGCAAGGACCTATTTTTCTATTAGTTTTATTGTTATTGTATCAAGCCCCATTGACAATGTTTTGAGCACTCAGGCTGCTTTGATAGATGGCATAATCCATGGGTTTTCTGACCTTGATCAACATGAAGAAAATTTCAGCTGAACTGTGCAAAACAGCTACGACGACATAAATCACTTCTGGACAGCACAGGCTCTCTCTATAAAGGGTGAAGCCAACCTATCACATATCAAGCTGAGGGATGATCTCATTCACCAACTGAAGAGGAAGAAAAATTCATTAATGCTCTGGTTTTCTACATAAGGATTCATGACCTGCTTTGGGATGAGAAAGGATACTGAAAATTTCCTAACACAAAGTGGCTACATTTAATCAAATAGTTCAGAAGTACATTCTAATTATGAGATGTTGAGGGTTTAAAAAAATAGGAATAGGAAAAAAAGAATATTAAGGGAAGAGTTTTCTTTAAAGGGAATTAATCATAAATTCAAATGATGAATGTTCATTATAATTGTGCAACTTTTGGGGGAGTGGGAGCTAGAACAATGATTTCAATTTATAGTGGCTTAAAGGCACTTCTAACACTATCTAAACTGCTAGAAGCTTATCAAATTTTAGTATCTAAAAATCAACATTTTTTTTTGAGAGGAGGGGAAAAGTACTGACAGGCTTAGAGATTAGCCTAAGGTCATACAACTAGAATCTGTGAATTCAGCTTTGGAATTTGAATGCAGGTTTGATTATGTACCTATTCTTAAGTACCAGGCACTTTGTTAAGCACTTTAAAAATGTGATGTCACATTTGGATTGGATTCGATTTGACCACAATTGGATATTCATTCTCAGCAAACCTAGGAGGTAGCTGCTATTATGATCCCCATTTTAAAGGTGAGGAAACTGATTCTGGAAAAGGTTGTGTCTTGCCCAATATCACACAGCTAATACATTTCTGAAGTTACATTTAAACAGCTCTTCCCATCACTCTATCCACTATGCCACTAAGCTTCCTATTAGATATGCTTCCAGAATACTTGTAGAGATTCTTACACTATGGACCTCACTAAGTATGGAGTATCTGGTAGCATACTTTGTAAACAGAAGTGTGTTAATGATTATAATGGTGGATATTTCTTTACTAGTGAATCTAAGCAATGTATTTCTAATGGAAATACCAGTGCTCTGATCAAATATAATATTACCAATGGTCACATGCTAGAAGGCAAAGCAACTAAAAACATGAATTACACAGCATGCTTCTCCCTTCATCCCTAGGCCTGGAGACCATGATATAACTAGAGAATCCCTGGGTGCCCTGAATCTCCTGCATGTTGCAACTTGTGCCTTTCCATCTCCCTCCATGTGCCATTCACACATGGGGCAAACTCATGCAGTATATGATTCCAGATACAGACAAAAGAAGCACTGGATTGGGATTTCAGTCAGAGAATTTAGAATTAGAAACAAAGGTATTCTAGAGGTAGCTTAGATTAGCATAAGAGCTGATTATTAATTTCTCAGCATGACCATTTACAGTGTGGGAATAGCATCCACCACAAATCAGGGCATTGATTTCTAATGAAATCAAATAAATGAAAAATTGACTTACTTTTTATTGACTCTGGAATTAAGAACATATTAATAATGTAGATTAAATATGAAAGTTCTCCATGTGGATATGTTTTTTTTAACAGCCTGTCCTTTCTTATTTTTTTTTCTGATACAAGATGTTTTTCCCAAAATAGTTTCCAATAATCTAGAGTATTTCTCTCTCTCTCTCTGTCTGTCTCTGACTCTCTGTTTCTCTGTCTGTCTGTCTCTGTCTCTCTCTCTCTCACTCTCCATACATCTATCCAGGAACCCCCTGGATATGTGTTCTGAAAAATCCTGAGAGGAAGCATAATATAATACACAGAGTTCCTGACTAGGAGGCAGGATTATTTGGTTTCACATCTCATCTGACTTTTTTTTGAAGACTTTTCATCTTTGAATCAATAATGTGTATTGGTTCCTAGGCAGAAGAGGGATATGGGGTAGGCAATGGAAATTAAGTATAGATCAGACTTTTTTAACTATGGATAATTCATTTGATCTCCCAGAGCTTAGCAAACATTAAAGACTTAAGTGATAATAATTATTAATATTGGAGCCCAATCTCCTTATTTTAGAATTGAAGATTATGAAACCCAAAGAGAGATAATCTAGAATTATGCATAGAGTTTTGGAAGTCCCTTTAAAACTCACCTTTGATGCAAGTTTTGTAATTTTAGGCAAGTCACTTGGCTTCTCTATACCTTACCTTCTTCAGCTACAAAATAGCCCAATTGATCTTAATGTTCTTTGAGTTTCCATCCAGCTATATCTATGACCTATGATCTCAATGCAGTTACTTGTAACAGTCCACACAAGGGAGAAGTGACAGAGTTGTGGGGTGTGTAAATACACACATACACATATACACTCCCAATTGTTTGTATCTCTACAGTATAGTGATTGACTCTTTTTTTAGTTATGTAAGCCTCAGGCCATGCCAGCTCTCTAGAGTTGAGGAGAATAGGGGAAGGTTAGAAAAATAATTCTAAGGTTCCTTTTAGCTCCAAAATGCTATAACCTCATGTGCAATCATCTTAGTTCTGCTAAGGAAAGAACTTCCAAAGGATTTGGGTATGAGTCCTTTTTTTGATGGATATCATATGATTTTTGGTAAATTAACTTTCAAAGGACTACGTCTCTTGAGGGGCTCTAAAAAATTCTAGGCCTATGAACCTCAGCCAGGGAAAGAAGTCACCAGCAGCTATGAACTTGAGTGTCTCCCTCTTTATTGTTATTAAGGCAAAAGGTAGAAAAATCCCAATTAAATTCTTTGGGATGGGAAAATGCAGTGTTGATTCAACAAATTTTTATTTAGGATCTACTTTGTGTCTGCTTGAATTAAAGGCTGGATTATCACATTGCTACTGTGTGGCAGTGTTTATATTATCATCCTTGTAAAAAAAAGAACTGTCCCTTGCCTTCCAAACATTGCTCCCCAATACACACATGAACACAGAAGAGTGCATGCACAGACAGAGCATGCCTCTATTTGGTGCATGAAAAGAAACAAGTACTTCTGATGGGATACCAATATTTTTTCCATCTTTTATTGTTATTTTGGAAGTTCAAATTGAACTTGAGAGAAATGGGAGGAAAAATTAAGTACTAATATATCTACTTAAATACTTTAAGGATTTTACTATTTACAAACTGCTTTATAGAAACTGTTACATTTTAAAGAATCCTTACTTTTTGTCTTAGAATTGCTGTTAAGTATCCATTCTAAGGCAGAAGAACAGTGAGTGCTAGGCAACTGGGGTTAAGTGACTTGCCCAGGGTCACATAATTAGGAAGTGTCTGAGGCCAAATTTGGATTCAGAACCTCCTAACTCAGCCCTCTATCCACTAAAGCTATCTTTTAAAATCCATTCTATCCATTTGCTGACCCCAAACCATCATATTTAATGCTCAGGATAATACTGTAAGGCTTTTAGGGCAGCAACTTCCCAGTTATACAGAAGAGGCCTTTCCTAGGGGCTAAGGAAGGACACTCAGCTCAGAAAGTGCTTCTGGTCAGATTCAGCATTCTCCAGCCTTCATCACAGCTACCCCCTTGCCATACTATTTCTGATCTCCTACTCTATCATAAGAGGCTGCAAAACGAAGAAAATATAACAAAGCAGGCCAAATGCTGTCAATACTGAACTACAAGATGCTAAGCTGAGGGTTAAATGGCTAGGGTGCTGGGGGGAATCCTTGCGAAATATTCAGGATGACCTTTGATATTTGCTGTGTTTACATCTATGGTTCTGTCACTAAGGAGCAAGGTGTCTGGTTGCTCATCCATCATGAGGGCTTCCTGTCCATTTGAGACTTATTAAACTGGACACCGGATCCATTTTCAAGGCACTTTCAATCTTCCCATGACTTTTTCTCTTCTCTCAGTATTTTTTATTTAAAGAATCTTTTGATGAACACCTCAATTTCAAGCCTCTGTAAAATGACTAGAAGGAGAAATCAGCACAATTAGAGATGAAGAATCAAGGCAGATGGCAAGAATGAGGCCCCCCAAAACTAGTGCTTATCTGGAAAAATGATTTGTACTCATGTTGGAGAATTTAAAGCTGACTAAGACTGTGAAAAAAAATGTTATTGTGAAGATGAGATTAACTCTCCCCAGACTACTTTTAGATTTAATTACCTGAAGGGTATACACTCCCATTTTACACGTAAGTCGGCGGGAGTTCCATAACCCATGGGCTAAAGTGGGTGACAACTCAGAAACGACTGACTTCTCCCTGTGTAGTCCTAAGAAAATTTAGAAGCTACAACTGGTCTCCATAAAGTAGGTGGAAGGCACAGGAAGTAATGAAAAGAAGGGTCTTTAAAAAGTAGTTACAACTTCCTGTGATTCAGTTATTCAAGCTCTTTTGAGGTTGTGAAAGCTAGTGGAGGATCATGTGGTGAGATTGCTCTTTACTTTGGATTGGTGAGTGGAAAAAGCTGACCTTCTTTTCCTGACTTCTAGAGAGATTAACACCAGATAGACCTCCCACTCAGAGGCTACATGGGTGTTACCTAATTTACCTCTGGGCCCTCAAAGCCAGGAGCTGGAGCAGATATTTTGCTCATTAAACTAGATTTCTTACTCTACCATCTTTCTCATTTCTCTAACTTACTCTTTCCCTCTATTTTGTAAATAAAACTATAATAAAGTCATCTTGACTTGAGATATATTAATTTTGGCAACCACATTCTCTTATATATAGTCCAACCTTAATATTTTTAACTTTTACATTTTGAGATAGTGGAAAATATGTTGAACTTGGGGTCAGAAGTTATTGGTTCCAATATTGAGACTGCCATATACTACTAGTATAACCTTGATCAAATCATTGCTCACTAAAGCATTTTTCTCTTCTGAAACATAAAGGACTTTGACTGGAAACCTTTAAATGTTCCTTCTACTCTTCTCTGAAGATGATCCCTATTTTAAAAATCTTTTTAAATAGAAGAAATATCAAATATTTCCATGAGAAATTATTAGAATACATAATCATTTAAAAATGAGACAATTTATTTTTATATTATCTGCCTTCCTACCATATCTTGCTACCCAACCCTATTACAGAATAAAAAAAAAAGGAGAAGAGGAAGAAAAATTCCTTAAAACACACATCAAGAAGTTCTGCCATTGTATGAAATACTCCATAATCTGATAGGGTGATCCATTTTATTTAGTTAATATATTAGAACTATCACATATATTCATCATAAATCATATCTAAATTTCAACAAAACCTCTACTGTGGCAGAACTCATGTGAATTTTGTTAAAATTTAGATAAGATTTATGGTGAAAATATGTGATAGTTTCTTTCTTTCTTGAAAAACATGTTTTTGTATTACCATTGCCTTGCAAATGGTAGACAATTAATATGTGTTTGTTGGATTAGATTAGAATCCCATTCTTATTAGATAAGAATCCTTTATTTAAATGAAAACAAAACTCTATAGGAGCCACTCAGGCCTTAGGATTCATTTCCCTCTTCCTTTGGTTGTCTTAAAGGTTCAGATACTTTATCCAGTTTCCACTATTTCTTGTGCTCTGACTCTAAATAAAGATTTTCTTCCAATGGTGGCTGCACTCCATATTTTGTAGCCACAGTTCAGGATGCCCCATTCACTTCTGGCAAAAAATTATTAATATAGCATCAAGAATAACACAGAAACAAGAAAGGTAGGTACACTCAAAAGAAATATTTCCTACTTGAAAGCCCACCAATCTGTAGTGTTCCTATTCATAAAAAACTAGCCATCATTTTATTTCCATAAGGAATTTATAAGCCTCTCTTTGAACTTTGACAATCAATAAAATATGAATTTTTAAGTCAATATGCATTTTTAAGACATGCTTAGGTATGGGGGATAGTAAGTAAAAAACTGGAATGCCCAGGCTTCAAGGGCTTTGCATTTTAAAGGGATATACAACATAGATTCATCTAAGTCCTTAAATATACAGAAATTGGGGCAAAGGATAAAACTCAACTCACATGTCTCATTTGGTTGAGTGTTGTTACTGGAACTTGCCATACTTTTTTCTCTTTGCACACAAAAACTATGCTACATCTCTTAGTAAAAATCTTTTGGGTTAATACTGTTCTTTCTAGAGGTATGTTCTAATAGTAGGAAAGTGTTCTGCTTTGTCTTTGTTTGAGCTGTCAGATGCCCAGTGGGCTAATCTACTTCCAAGCCCCACCACTGGAAAGCTATGTTAAATGAAAACCAATCACAATGATTAGTTGTACTCACTTCCAACCCCTGGAGAAGGACCTTCACTGCCAACTTCAGCCAGAGAACTGTGAAATCTGGCTGATTAACGTATTAAGCATTTTATTGATTCCCTCCACAGAACAACATCTTAGAAAGGCAAGTGTTGTGTGTGCTTCTGGCATAGGATACATGAGAGTTGCAGATGTGGGAAAGACTCAATTGTGTACAATTCTCAACTTAAGGAGATACTTGGTTGACTCCATAATGAACTTAGCCCCTACAGCAAGGTCATAGTAGAAAAGGGGAAGTACTAAAAGGTTAGAAATTAAGAAGCAAAATATGTTAGAGATAGAAAGCATTTGAAATATAGTCTAGTTCAGACTTCTCCTTAGGCAGCTAGGTGGTAAAAGGGCTATAGAGCGCAGTATAAATCCAGCTTCAGGCAGTTATTAAATATGTGACTCTGGGCAAGTCAATTTACTCTGTTTGCCTTAGTTTTTCATCTTTAAAATGAGATGGAGAAGGAAATGGCAAATCATACAGATTCTATACCAAGAAAACCCCAAATGGGGTCATAAAGGGTTGGACACAACTGACAAGCAAGGAAAAAACAGCAATGAACAGCTCCTTGGTGGATAGGTGTGGCAGAATGGAATGAGAACTAGATAAGGAACAAGAAGACTCCTGGCTCTGCCATTAACCAACTAGAAAACTTTATGCAAATCATTTGATCTCTTCAGGTTTTAAGTTACAAAATGAGGGTATTGGAGAAGAAGGTCCCCCAAATTTTGTTTACTTGTTTTTCTACTTCTATGAAATCAATGAAATAGTGTCAGAGAAAAGTGACTTTTCAAGGTTATATAGCTGGTTTCCTCAATGATAGGAACAATTAATCAATACATAGTTATAAAGCTCCTACTATGTTCTAGGCACTGTACTAAGCCGGAAAAAGAAAAAAAGGTAGAAGACAGCTGCTCTTAAGAAGCTCACAATCTAATGGGGGAGGCAACTCGCAAATAGATATCCAAAAATAAAATATAAACATATTAATTGGAAATTATCAAGAGGGATGACAAGAAGTAATTGGGATCAGGAAAGGTTTTCTGTAGTAACTGAGTATTTTAACCAGGATTTTAAGGGACTTTCAAGCAAAAGTCAAGTGGCAACAATTGGAAATTTATTTAATATTTCATTTTTTAGTTCTCTAATGTACACGTTATGCAATGGTCAAATCACATCTGGAGTAGTTTTTGTAATCACATTTTAGGAAAGAAAAGATTTTGAGTATATCCAAAAGAGGAAAGGCAAGAAAAGGACTGAAGAAAATACCACATGAAGGGAATATAAAGGAACTGAGAATCTTGGCCTGAAAAAGAAATACAAGGATATAATAAAGTAAAATGGAGGATGATTTATATTCACCATACTTGACTTCAAAGAACAGAGGTAAGAGCAGTGAATGAAAGTTAAAGAGACGCTTAAAGTAAGGACATTTTCATCAGAATTATATAAAAGTAGAATGGATTAGCTTGAAAATCAGTGAGTTGACCCTCAGTGGGTTTCTTCCAACAGGGGCTAATCACATGGTAGAGAAGATTCTTATTTAGTCACTGGTTAGAGGAGATGGCCATCATGATGAATCTTTTACTAGGGGATGTTTTCTTATATCTCTTTTTTTTCAAGCCAGCCTTTTTAAAAATAATTTTACAGCATGTATTGAATATATTTTCATGTGTTCTTTCCATTTCCATTTTGTATTTTATACATATTGTTTTTTTCTCCTTCATTCTGTTTCAGTTCCTGTATATATTTTTATGCTTCTCTAGATTTATCACATTCATCATTTCTTATATTAAAGAAATACTACCTTAAAATCATGTACCACTTTCTTTTCATCATTGCCCAAACAATGGATATCTATTTTGTTTCTAATTCTTTGCTAATACAAAAATACTTTAATGTATATAGAATATTTTTTTCTTATTGATGGCCTCCTTTGGGTATAAGCAAAGGAATAGAATCTTTGGGTAAAAGTGTATGGATATTTTCATCATTTTATTTTAATAATTCAATTTTTTAAATGACTGTACTGATTCACAGATCTACCAAGAATTCATGAGTATATCTATCTTCCTACAACCCCTTTAATACTAACAATTCTTCTGCTTTTTTTTTTTCATTTTTGTCAATTTGAAGGGTGTAAAGTGAAACCTTGGAATTATTTTGATATATATTTGTTATTAGAGATTCGAAACTTTTTTTCATGTGGTTAATAGTTTGCAATTTTTTTTGAGAAATCTTTATTCATATTATTACTCAATGATCTTTTGGAAAATAATTTCTGTTTTAACTATGTGTGTCACCCATATTTACATATGCATCTATTTTTATGTATACATGTACATATGCATCATATATCTTATTTATATATCTTGGATTAAAAAACATTTATCAGAGAAATGTGATATATTTTTCATTTAAGTTATTAAATTTAACCATTATGTCTTTTGGTTTGGAGGAAAGGGTTGTTTGTGTTTTTATTTTTTAATATCCAGCCAATCTATGTATTCCTTTATTTTTCTGTATTGAGTAGTTCTGGTCAGTTACACCTTTCATTATGTTGTTCAGTCTTTAAAATTTTTGATATGCGTTATTTTGGGAAACTTATAATCCTTCATTTGTCTATCCCTATGTATCTCTTTGAAGTCACTAGAGTAGATTTTATTTCTTTGGAGATCATTTTTAATGTTACTTTTTTTCTTCTCTTCTGCTAGGTTATCCTTTCTGTGTACTGTGATCCCTCATCTATTGTGGGAGTTATGATCCAGAGACACCCATGATAGATGAAAATCCCTGATGTAGCAGTGTTATATTTATTTTATTACACATACATATTAAGGCTTTATAAATCCTTCCCACTCTCCTATAAACCTTTTTCACAATCTTATTAACCTTTCTCACATTCTTATAAACACTGAGCCAATCAGCATCTAGGATACATAACACAATGCTGTGGTTGGTCCCACAATATAGCAAAAACTCCATGATACAGGATTAGATTTTTTTTTTGAACATGAGATACAGTGAAACTGTGATAAGTGAATCACAATATAGTGAGATACAACCATATTCTTATTTTGAATGAGTTATTCTATCTCTTCTTTCTTTGGTGAGATTTCCCTCTGTGGATTCAAGTTTATCTATTCTATCAATTATTTTGTCCATGTAGACACTAAATTCTGCTCTCATACTTATTTCTCTATTAAATCATTTAGGAACATCAGAGTGTACTTTTGTGCTCTTTTACAAAACCACAGGACTTCTATCTTACCAGATATTGAGCCATTT
Organism: Monodelphis domestica; assembly: GCF_027887165.1. Lineage (NCBI taxonomy): Eukaryota > Metazoa > Chordata > Mammalia > Didelphimorphia > Didelphidae > Monodelphis > Monodelphis domestica. Next base: position 176,635,622 of record NC_077233.1, on the reverse strand, counting down.
TTGCCTTGCAATATTTATTCATAAAAATCTAGATTCATTTAGGGTACTTGGTAACAACATTTCTTTCTGTTATTAATACATTTGCTGTTGGCTTACTTATTTACATTATACTTCATATTTAATTGAGGTCATTGGCAATTTCTCTCTTTTTCTCCCTTATGTTTTCCCATTATTTGCTTCCTGACTCTTTCCCTTTTGAGTGTTGTTTTTATGAGGGTTGATCCTCAAAGCCATCCTGGCATCCTCTCCTACTAAGCACATTTAACTTGTCTTGGTCTCTGTGCCAAGATTTCTGGATCACAGGGTGGGGAGAAACAATTGGTCCCAGTTGCATGCTGGGTTCTTTCCCTCAGGTAAGGTTAAGTACAATACAATCAAACATACTGGAGTCCTGCTCTAATTTCCTCTGTTCCTTAGTTCTCTGCCTGATCTCTGTTGCAGCAAAGAATGCTGACATTTTGCCTTCCTAACCCTAATAAGTTTTTGCCTTTTGGTTTTTGGGGGCCTGAGAGGAAAAGAAGGGACAGAGCTGAGTTCTGTTGCAAAGCTTATGGTTTAGCTTATGGATCTTTGCCAAAGCATGTCTGGGGGTAGAGTGCATGACTTGGGAATTAGGGGTAGTGATGGTGAACCTTTTAAAGACAGGGTACCCATTATACTGCATGGGGGTCCCCTCTGCCCCCAGACAGGGGAGAGAGGAAGCTCTTCCATTGGGCTGCTGGGCAGAGGGGCAGATGTTGAGAGAAATGTCCTCAGATGCACACGGAGAGGAGGAACAGAACAGCCTTCTCTAGCACCCATGCCATAGGTTTGCCAACATAGGATTAGGAATTAGCTTTCTCTCCTACTAGTTCACTGGCTTTTTACCTTGTTATGTACTTTATGTCCTACGCCAATAGTTGGCAAAGTATGGTAGAAAGCTAAATCTGGCCATTTGTTTTGAAAAGCATGAAAACTAAGGATTTAAAACAAAAACTTCATTATATACAAGCAAGTTTCATTTTCAAATGTAAAAAAAAAAAGTTATAAGCTCAAAAGGAGGTGGTCAGATTTGGCCTATGACCTAAATGGCCTTAATATTCTGACTTTTATCCCAGATCATGGAGATCACTAAAATTTCTTTATCACTTGCATGTGATTCCTATTTTACATACATTTGTGAGGTCAGGAGGATTGTAGGAAATGTCTAGTCTGCTACCTTTCTTGGTCATACTTCTTGGAAGTTGAGACTCAAATTTTGAAACTGCTTTGTAGAATACGTAAGGGCCATGGGTCACCAAAACATAATTAGTGTGTTTAACATTAGACCTGGCCATATCTTTCTAGTTGGTGATTCTTCAACTGTGTCAGACCAGAAAGTTAACGGTACTGTTAAAGCCAGTCAAGCTACTCACATGCATTTTTATGAAATGATGAGAAACTGCTTAGCAGCAACTAGCCCAGGGGTAAGTGAGAAAAAACTGTTTCCTTGTCTGTGTTTATGGTCTTTGACAAATGGGTTTTCAGCCCATTCTGACAGATTTTTCTCACTGAATGATCCATCAACCCTTGCTCTCATCACCTGGATCTCAGTCTTCATAATAGTATTAAAATTCAGATGGATTTTACACTACAAATAAAAATGAATTTGAATGCCTCAGTTCCCCACTGGAAACCTGAGCACTGTAAATGTCAAATGGGTCCTGCTTTTAGAAGCAATCCAGACACTTCAAAATGATGAGTTGCTTCCTGTCACCTTTGCTAAATTTGCATTAGTTTTGTGGTGCTCCTTCACCTGTGCAAGGAGACAATCTGTGTTTTGTCTTTCCATTTAGGGTGCAAAGCTCTGTAAGCACACAGTCTACTCCTTATGACATATGATGAATGGCTGCCTATTTCAAGAGCTAGCCAACAAAACACCCAACTGTGGGGGCCCCCACTCTTAGATTAATTAGCCAGTTAGATAGGGAAAACAAAATTCAAACCAAACCCACACTCTAACACATACCACGAATTTTCCCCAAACAATAGAGCGTAGTCTGCCAAATGACAATTAGATCAGTGTCTGAATGATGAAAAATAGATTTTGAGAGCCAAGAGAGATAGAAAAGAGAGAAAAGGAGAAAAAAAATCCCTTTGCTTCAGCCTTCAGATATAGATAGAACACATACTGGGAGCAGAACAAGGCTAAAGATTCAGCCCCTCTTCATTAAAATGAGAACTCTTCAGCTCATCAAATTCATGGATTCTCCCCCATCATTTTAACTGTCTCTAGAATCAAGAATAGAAAGTTCCTTTCAACTTCAATGTCTCATGAAGTAGAGATGAGTGAGGTGCGATAAAGGTGGCTGAAGAATATAGAATTTAGAAAAGAACCTTTGCATTTTCTAGAAACAACAGCTATAAAGCACTCAACATTACAAATTTAATATTGAATTCAGAACAGGGGGTAGAAATTTGAGGAATGGCTAAAAGTAAAGAAGGAAAGAAAGAAAGTGGGGCAAAATGAGGAGAAAGAAGGACAAGTGATGGCTAGAACTTTCTTTAAGGGTCTTTTAAAACTCCTTCCTTAACTAAGAGAAAGAAAGTTTTCTGGAAAACATTGCCAGTTCTCCCTCGGAGTGTGAGGCAGCCGTAAGATCCACAAGGGCCGACAAGGCTGCCACTTCAGAGGGAGGTCGCGTTATTATTTTGGCACCTCTGTCATCTGCTGTCACTTCAATTCCACTTTATCAAATTACTGATTTTGCTAGAAGCGTTTGGATTAAATGGAGAGAAAGGTACACACATCCAAACATGTGCGCACGTAGTTGTCATCACATCGATGCTGAAATTTCATAATTATATGTCACAGTGACAGAAGCACCAGAGTGCATTAAAAGAGCTGGATTATGATCGCTCTGGCTATCTACCGCCTACTATTGAAGTGCCACATCATATTTGTCTAGTGACAAGACAATAATGATGGACAGCACAGTGTCCAGGGGTGGGCATGGTGCCTGGCACATGGTAAATGCTTAACAAATGCTTGCTGCATTGAACTGAAATGTCACATAAGGTGCACTGGACCAGGATTCAGAAGTCTAGGTTGTGAGCCTCAGCTCTGCTTTTAACTTGCCATTGGACCTTCAGCAAGTATTTCACCTCTTGGGGACTTCCTCTAATGAGTTAAATCAATTAATTATTTAATTAATTAAGTTGAATAATTAATTAATTAGTTAATTAATTAAAAAAGGTGATAGATTTGATGATCTCACAACCTAGCCCTTTACAACCTTATCAGGCTTCTTATACCTTACTATCCCAGTGCTCCCTACTCTCTGACCAATGACTAGCTTCTCTGCTGGAACTTGCACCAGATAACTCATCCCTCAACACCAGCCGTTCTCATTAGCTTCCCTTCTTCTTTAGGAAAAGCCTCACCTCTGCCTCCTGACTTCCTTCAAATCTCAGTTTAGATCCCTCCTTCTGCAAGCAGGTCAAAATAGATGAGGAAACATTTATTGAGGGTACCAGCCCACAAAATATGATAGGTTCCAGGATACACTGATAAAAAATAATAGTCCTTTCCCTCAAGCTATGAATATTCTAATAGACATGCTACTGTATATACACAAATATGATTCAAGGTAGGGCACAGAGGGAGCAAAGTTGATAAAAAAAGTATTCTTTAGGAAACTTGAGCTTTGAGATAACAATTTCAGCTGGTTGGAAAGGGAAATCAAGGGAGACTTTCCATTGAAGGGCTACCATGAATGAATGTTTAAAGAAGAAAAGGAATTTCAAAGGCAAAGATGAAGATAGAGCATGTTTCAGTGATGAAGGGAGGGAGGGAGATAGTCTAAGAAAATGCATAAGGAAAGGAACTGACACATGAGATTTAGAAAATGGCCAGGGAAATTAGGTGGCTAAGTGAATAGGGTCAGACCTAGAAATAGGAGGTCCTGGGCTCAAATCTAGTCTCAGATACTTCCTGGCTGTTTCACCCTGTGTAAGGCACTTAATCCCCATTGTCTAGCCCTTAAAGTTCTTCTTTTTTATTCTAAGAAAGAAATTAAGGGTTTAAAAAAAAGAAAGAAGATGGCTTGCTTATTCCCATTTTCCTAGAATATAGCATGTACAATATGATGTAGAATTTGTTTGGAAAGGTAGGGTGCTACCAATAGGGGAGGGCTTGAAATGCTGGGTTAATGAGTTTGTATTTTATTCTATTAGTAATGGAAAGGATTTTCATCACGGAAAGTAAAAACCATGCCCTAGGAAAACTCTTTGAATTTAGGCAGTTAGGATAAATCGAATAGGTGAAATATTAAAGGTGGGAGACCAACTAAGAAGCTACTACAGTATTACAGATGAAAATGATGAATTAGGAGATGGAAGCATGGTTAGTGACATGGGGATGGATTTGAATAGAGAGATGAAGGTGAAACATTTTCTGCGTTGTAACATCAGAAAGGTGTTACTAACCTTTTTAAAAGGGTCACCAATCAATCCAATGATTCCTTGAAGCACATATATTATGACAGAGATTCTTTACCTTTTTTGTCTACCCTTACCATAAAAGTAAAACTTGATCTTCTAGGTATTAAGAGACTTTCATAGGAAAAATTGCCAATAAGAAATGCCCCAGAAGAATTAACATTGTACATGGTTGTTAAGCAGTTCCTTTCCTTCGTGGCATTCACACTATGGCTTCCAAAGATGAAAGATGGAGAATAAAAACAGAAAGCCAGAAAATAGAACCCTGAGGATGACTACCTGGCTATTATAGGTAATGGCTGACCATAGCGTGGTTGGTGATTGTGAGGTTGTCTTAGAATTTCTGGGACAATGAATGCCAAAGGCCAAGAATCAAGGATAGAGCACCAGTAGAATGCTGAGTGGTACACACTCAGCAAATTGTCAGTATCATCATAAGGATAAAAGCAAATTAAGTTAGAATGTGAAGGAGTCACCTTTAAAAAGTGTCTAGAGGGAAAACATACAACAAAAATAAGCCATGTTTAAAGCTTTTTGATATCTAATTCCTTTAAGTAGTTTTCACTTAAGATACCTCACACTGACTATATTTTAGAAAAACAGATTTAACCATTTGAAAAGGACTGCCTTGAATTTGTCTAATCGACACTTGACTCACCTGCAAAACCACTTTTATGTCAATTCTTTCCTTAAATGTGTGTTTATGCCATACAGAACATTTAAAAATGATTAAAAGGGAGTGACTTACTTTTCTGTCCTCTATTTCCACACAGGAATTGCAATCTGCTTTAATATCCTGAAAGCAGGTCGGGGAGGGGTTGGGAAGAAAAGGGTGTGGGAAGAGAGAAAGAAATACCATTGGTCAGAGTTATAGTCAGAGGACAGACAGCAGTGTTTTTGAACTGTACCTTTTAAAGCCATCAAATGGCCAAAAGTTGTTTCTTGAACCATTACCCTTTATTGTGTATTACGGAGGCATATACCTTCACGTTTGCATAGCTGACTTACCAAGGGCTTTTGTAAGCCTATTAGAAACATGTGGGGTGAAGTCAAAAGCTATGGCTCAGAGATCATAGAGATATGCTAGAATTAGCTCATAAAATAAAACGCCACCCTGAAGTTGACATTCATGTATGGAAATACTGTCACTAAACAGAAGCAATGTCTTCCCCAACTACATCTTAGATGCCTTTCTTTAATGATCCATCTAAATACAAATCGCTACTCCATACATCCACAAACCTACAACTATTATTTGAAGTTTCCATGCCATGTTCTACCATTTAACTAAGAAGGTAGATAGGCTTATCCTTGTTCATTCTTCAAATTTCACTGATTCCCTGGATTAGTCCATAAGAAAATGCTGATCCAAATAACTAGCAGTCAATATATAGGCACCCAAAGCTTCTGTGTTGTTTTGTGAGCATTAACTGAGAAATGAGAATCTACTCAGTGTACTAGACAGAAGCAAGTCCTTGGAATAAGGAAGATTTGAGTTCTATTCCTTTTGGTATGAACCAGCTGGAGCTAGATGACTGGCCAAGGGACTTGAACTCTCAATTATTCCTAATCTCTTGGAGATTCTAGTAAAGAACTACTCCAATAATTCCTAAACTGATGAAATCATGAATGTGGATCAGAAAGGGGAGCAAAACCTTATTAATGTTTTGGAAAAATAATTGACACTATGCATGATTCCTCCTTAAAACGATGCCAGTGGCAAAAGTTTGTATATGGTCAAGGTTTGTTCTAGTAAGCAGATCTGAAAAGACAAACCAACACAAAAAAACTTCCATTTCTAAAAGAACTTCCCTTAAAAGGAAATAGCTCATTTAAACATTAAACACGCAGTTTCATTAAATGCAACAAAGAGGACTATTTATCAAGTGAGGTGATCAGTGTAGATTTCCAGTAGGGACTATCTTTTAGCTCACATATCCCAATTGTTTCATAGTCGGGTTACTTTTGTTCCCCACAGATCCAGCCAGAAAATTATGTTCATTTGCTTCACCTCCTTGAGTCAGGGTATACTTGAAAATAACAAAAGTGGGGCAGTTGGGTGGTACAGTGGATAGAGTGCCAGGCCTAGAGTCCAGGGGACTGAGGTTCAAATCTGATCTCAGAAACTTCCTAGCTGTGTGATCTGGGAAAGTCACTTAACCTCATTACCTAGTCTTACCCTTTTATCTTGGAGTTGCCCCTAAGACAGAAAACAAGGATTTAAAAAAACAAAGTGGGATATAAAATGGATAGCTTTAGAGAAATAAAGGCTCAGATAATGTTCTTTAGGCTTTTACTAAGAAAAGCTCCCCTCAAATATATCTGCCAAGGAGAGTGAATAACGGCAGATTAACACCTTATGAGAGTGATGAAAATAATGCAGACTTCTTAGGGATGAAAGTTGCTATTCTAGAGACAAGGTGACAACCTCTTCTCAGGTCTCTGTTGCATCATTCTCACGCTGGGATGCCTGCATTTCCTTTCTCTCCTCTGCTGGAAATCAGATGGATTTTCCAGGAGTAGTCTGGATCAGATTTCCATTCAGTCAGCAGAAGTGGCAGGTGCTAATCAACTAACTAACTAAATAAATAAACCAAGAGCTGGTTTTTTATCTGCCATTGAAGACCAGGCCAGCAACACACAAAGCCATCTGGCCCAATCAGCACTCTTGCCATTTCCCCAAGATTATTCAATTTATTCTTGTCAGGATTAATTTACTAAACCCACGTTGGATTTTTTTATTTAGATGATATTGTTGGTTTGTCATCCACTGCAGATCAACACTGCTGGCACCCTGGGGGACTGCACTTTGCTTCTGAACAATGTTGGACCAAATTGGAAAAATGTCACTTTTGCAGGAACAAATTATTGTTGGTATCATTGCTTGTATATCTGGTGTCTCTGGATGGTCTATGACCTGACCTTTTCCAGAGGAGAAGTAGTCAAGTAAGTACTTCATCCCAACTTGATGATTTAGTTGGGAAACAGGTCGACTCCCTAAGTGTTAAATATGAATTCAGCATCATGTACTTCTCAACAAGCAATCAATTTCCCTAAGAAAACAAATCATTCCCTTTTTTATAGTTAGATCCTGATTAACTCCTACCTAACCTGCCAGCTAACAGCAGAGAGAAAGAGAGACAGAGACAGAGAGAAAGACAGACAGAGAGAGAGACAGAGAGACAGACAGAGACAGAGAGAGACAGAGAGACAGAGAGAGAGACAGAGACAGAGACTGAGACAGAGACAGAGAATCTGATTGATTAGGGATGCCCTTAATGTGACTTAAAACAAGATTTATTTTTACCGCTTCCCTTCATAGGTTTTGAGATCGTGTCCCTTTTGGACATCAAATACTCTGACATCTATGCACTTTTCAGAAGCTGATCATTCCTTGTAGAATTCTTCCCTTTTTGTGCTTTAGCTGTTTCAGATGAGGCCTGTAGGTCTGGGACACTGAAGCTTAAAACTCAGGTCATTCAAAAGCATAAGGCTATTGTCTTGGTCTTGTGCATTCACATCATACAGTTGCCCGAAGTGCATAATGGCCAAAGGTCCACGTGAATGGGTGGAGAATGAGGACTGATTGTTCCAAGGAAGCCCTGGAGAATTCAGACAGGGAGCAAGAAGCTTCCTGTGGTTATCCTTTATTCTGAGTATTTCGCCATTTATCACTAAGAGAAGGATGGCCTGGATAAGAAACTAATATGCTGAGATCTAAGACTCAGCAGAGGAAAATTATTTCTTTACAAAGGCCAGGACAGGATAATCCCTTGCCTGGCTACCTAAATAGATCCAGGTGCTTCTAGAAGTGACTCCTTGTGTTTTTAAAATAAGGACTCAGATGCGGACGATAATTATGAATTATAGAAGGGCAGTGTTAAGCCAATCCAACCCACACTCCTTTTGACTTGGAATCCGTAAAAAATGCCAGTGAGACAGGAATGTCTGGCCAATGAGACTATTTGTTTACCTTTACTTGAGGGGTTCTCAGCCTCCATTGCTCAGGGACCCTCCTATCAGTCACTTGGTGATACAGTGCTGGGGACTTGGATCTCAAGTTAGGAAGAGCTGTGTTCAAATCCTGTTTTAGACACTTATTAGTTGTATAACCCTGGAGAAATCTTTATTCTCTCTCAGACTCAGTTTTTTCATCCATAAAATGGGATAATAGCCGTTATCTTCCAGATTTCTAGTGATAATCAAATAAGATAACATGTAAAGCCCTTTAAAACCCTTAAAGTACTATATAATTTTTATAAAATAATGCCAATAGATTCTCCCTGGTTGTATTCTTTCAGTTTCCTTTGGTCTGCCTTAGATTTATCATAGGTGGCACTTTATGACTTATAAACATTCTACTAAAACAGGGGTGAGCAAAATTAACATAGTATTTAGTCTGTAAAGGCATTTTGGATTATAATATAATACAATATAATGTATATTTAATATAATATAATAAAACAAAATAATAATTCATTTCAATTCAACCAATACTTATTAAGCAACTATTACTTACTTACAAGACACTATGCTAGGCTCAGGGGCTACAAAGATACAAACAAACTGAAACAGACTGAAAAACAAAGATAAAAACTATCCTTAAGAAATGTACAGTATTCTCCTAGGGGCCTACACAATGCATGCAGGTAAATAAATACAAAGTAAATATTGGGAGGATTACCAAATAACTAGAGGTAATTGTGTCAGGTCTTACATGTAAGGGGGCACCTGAATTATTTGCTTTGAAGGAATTTCAGGAATCTATAAGGTAGAAGCTAGGTGGTTCAGTGGATAGAGTGCAAGATCTGTAGTTAGGAGGACCCGAGTTCAATTTTAGACTCAAATACTTATTAGCTGTGTTATTCTGGGCAAATCTCTTTCAACCTTGGTGGCCTCAGTTTCCTCATTTGTAAAATGAACTGGAGAATGCAATGGTGAGCCATTGCAGTATCTTTGCCAAGATAACTTCAAATAGGGTAACAAAGAGTTGGAAATGATGGAGCAATGTACAAAATAAGGTCAAAACAAGAAATGAGGAGATTCTGAAAATATGTTAGCTTCTAGTAGGCCAAATGTATGGTATTATTGCCAAACTGAGTCCTCTAGATTTCCTTTCTGTTTTCTACTCACTTAAAAAAATAACCCACCCAGTTTTCCCCCCTTCATAGGCTCATTTAAGTAAGCTTGATAATTAACTTCTCCTTCTTGTCCATGCTGTCTAAGTCCTTCGAGTTATCTGAGCTACTGTCAGGTCAATAGAATAGAAAGACTTCTTGAACATTTGAATCTACAAAGCCTTTCTTGTATATAGGCACATAAAATTAGTTATGGTAACGGCATCAATAAACATTTCTCTTCCCTTCCCCAGCACTCCCAAACCACCGAGTGTTTTACTTTTACAGACCAAGTTCGTTTGCTGTCTGTGTAAAGGTCACACAAAATTCTTTTCGTTGATTCTTACTCCCCCCAGAAGAAACAACCAACTCCCCCAACCCAAAACTAGACTCCTTTATAACTGCTTTGACCCAAAGTCAAACAAATCTGCTACCTCATGACAAAAATAAAAGATATACTCCATGGAAGTTGATTTGTAATGGGTGAAATAAAATTAAACATATGAAAGTCTACATATCACTGCTCAAAAATGTTGTAGCCTATATCTGGAAACTCAAGTTTTACATGGCATTTTTACAAAGAACAGCTCTTCTTATAACTGGAGGCATTTATCTTTATTGTGGTTCTAGTATTATTAATTTACCCTGACCCAAGAGAATCAAGAATATGTTTCATTAGACATGGGTGGTAGAAAGAGCTTTGGAATTAAAGGCAGGAGACCTAGGCTGGAATTCTCCTTGATTTAAGTAGAAGCAATGTGACCCTGGACAAATCACTGAATTGCTTGGAACCTTGATTTGTTCTTCTGTAAAAAAGGGAAAATGTATCTCACATCTTAACCTCCTTCCAAAATGGTTATGAGGAAATTTCAACTCATAATATCAACATGGATTCTTAACAGGCAGGATGGCATTTGAAGACTCAAATTGTGATGATTTGTTGTAGGATAAGATCTTTATTGTCAGGAAGACAGGAATTAGAAAGAACTGAATTCCAATCTTTCCTCCAACACCTTCTAACTCTGTGACTATGGGGACCTTTCTTAACTACTCAGTGCCCTCCAGGTAATCCTTTAAAAACATATGAATTATTGATTTGCCCAATGCTAAGAGCTTCCAGTGAATTCACTTACTCCCTATACTAAGGAAATCACAGGAAGGGGAGGGTAATATTGAGCTGATACTTGATCTAGTAGCACCAGCCTCCTGGATGTTCTTCAAAGAAGACCCTCTGGATTCTAGGTATTTTCACTGGCTCTGCTCCTGCCTGGACCACACTCTCTCTCTTCTCTGGCTTCCATCAAATGTCAGCTAAATTCTTACCCCCTCACTGAAAGAAACCTTTGCTGTTCCCTCTTCCACTAGTAGCTTCCCCTCCAATCTGTCCCTCATACATCTTGTTTGTACGTAGTTGTTTCCATGATATTTCCCTAACTAGAATATAAAATCCCTGACAGCAGAGAATGCCTTTTGCTTTCTTTGTAGTCCCAAGATTTAGCTCAGTGCTTGGCCCAGAGTAGGTGTTTCATGAATACCCATTGATTGAATAATCACGATTATGTACAGTGATTGGCATCTTAGAACTAGAAGAGGCCTTAGACAGTAAACTCTATCTAAGTTTTATTCTCTTTATTATCTGGACTGGCCATCTAATGTAAATAAAAGGAACCTGAGGGCAGACAGTGATTTGCCTAAGGATGCACAATGGAACAGAACTAATGGGAAAAAAGAAATCCAGGACATGCTCAAGGATCTATGTTGTTAGTTATTTTCTTTCTAAAATACCTTTGATGTATTTTTAATTTAAATTTAATTTTTTTAATTGAATAAGGGATAAGGGAAGTTAAGGGGTAAAGTGGATGGAATGCTGGGTCTAGTAGTCAGCAAAATATGAGTTCAAATCGGGTCTCAGACACTTACTAGCTTGGTCAAGTCAGTTAACCCTGTATACTTCAGCTTCCTCATCCGTAAAATGAGCTGGAGAAGCAAATGGCAGACCTCTAGTATCTTTGTTAAGAAAACCCCAGTGGGACCACAAATAATCAGAAAGGCCTGGCAACTACTGAATAATTACAACAATGTTTAGTATAATGACTATCACAACTGTAGAAATTCCAATCAGTTGTATATATCAGAAGCCAATCTAAAAGATATATATCCATACATTTGACTTGAAAGAATTCAAACATGCATTAACACTAAAGTAAAAAAAAAAAAGTACAATTTTCAAACAAGTCAAAGTCATAAAACTTCATGGTAGTGTGTGTGTGTGTGTGTGTGTGTGTGTGTGTGTGTGAGAGAGAGAGAGAGAGAGAGAGAGAGAGAGAGAGAGAGAGAGAGAAAGAGAGAAAGAGAGAGAGACAGAGAGAGAGAGAGAGACAGAGACACAGAGACACAGAGAGACGGAGACAAGGAGAATGTTCTTTTTTTTTTCTTTCAGGAAAATAAAAATCCTTGGAATTAAGAGATCCTGATTTCAGTTATTGCATGTACTATCACAAATAACCAGCAGATGGCAGCAAATAGCTTTGCAAAGATTTCCTTTGGAAAAAAATAAAAATAAAAGAACAGTGCCTGAAACGAAGAACTTCAGAAACACTGAGATTCTTGGGTTTCTTAAAATCTAAAGACAAATAATTATATATTCTAATTAATAACACTTAATTCCTTGCCATATATGAAGCATGCTTTTAGAAGGCATTGTATAATTTTGTCTTTGTGTGTAGAAATGAGCCTTTTGAGGCATGAGGCAGAAAATTCTAGTAACCCTAAAGACCCCCAAAAGAAAAACAAATATTTTCAAGATATCTGACCTCAAAGTAATGAAAAAAATGAAAGCAAACATTTATAAAAGTGTAATTTTGTAGCATACATCTTTTTTTTTTGGATGCCTAAATATAGAAAGCACTTTTTTTCATTCAATCTGGCTCATATATAGACTATAATGTGGGTTATAACCTATGTGGTCTTCTTTTAGTACCCACACACATTCTATATCTCTATCTATCTATCTATCTGTCTGTCTGTCTGTCTGTCTGTCTGTCTGATTGTCTGACTGTCTACTATATATCTATGTCTGTTTATCTTCATCTATGTGTCTGTCTGCCTGTCTACTGTCTACTGTCTCATCTATCTATCTATCTATCTATCTATCTATCTATCTATCTATCTATCTACTTGTCTGTCTGTCTGTCTTCATTTAGGTATTAATTTATGTATTTGTATCTGTCTGTCAGCCTGCCTGTCTGTCTCTCTACTATCTTACTATCTATCTATCTATCTATCTATCTATCTATCTATCTATCTATCTATCTATCTATCTATCTACTTGTCTGTCTGTCTGTCTTCATTTAGGTATTAATTTATGTATTTGTATCTGTCTGTCAGCCTGCCTGTCTGTCTCTCTACTATCTTACTATCTATCTATCTATCTATCTATCTATCTATCTATCTATCTATCTACTTGTCTGTCTGTCTTCATTTAGTTATTAATTTATGTATTTGTGTCTGTCTGTCAGCCTGCCTGTCTGTCTCTCTACTATCTTTCTATCTATCTTCCTATCTATCTATCTATCTATCTATCTATCTATCTATCTATCTATCTTTCTGTCTGTCTATCTAGCTAGCTATGTTCATTTGTCTGTCTTCATCTACATGTCTGTCTGTCTGCCTGTCTGTCTACTATCTATCATCTATCTATTTTTGTGTATGTATATGCATAGTCACTCAACTACATGTACATGCATAAATGTATACAGTACATAGGTATAGACATATATGTGTGGCTTCCATTTTGGAAAATTCATTTGAGGTATGTAGTCTGTACTTCATATAATACTTAATTTAATGAGGCACAAGGCAAAGTAAATAACTGCACTTTTAAAAAGTAATAGAGGGCCCCCCTAGATCTGAAAGAATAATTAGGGGTAGAGGAGGGGCAGGGAGGCCCACAGTACACAATGAACTGTCAGCCTGACTTGGAGAGGACCAGGAGGTACTGTCCAAAGGAAACTGGCAGATGCTTCATCCCGGATTCATCACCTCTCTCCCCACACCCCGCAATGGCTCTTACTTCCCCTTCCTGTGTTGTTCAGGCAGCTGCTGCAGCCCGGAACTTGGCCACTGCTAGCAGAGCTGCCAGCAGAAATGAGCTGGGACCTATGCCTACTCAGATTCTCCTCTTGGGTTTCCTCAAAATTAAATTTAAAGGAGGAAAAAAAAACCTCTACAGGTATAAACAATATGTCACTGAGGTGGATGCAAACCAAGGGTCTGCCTGCAAATAGAATCTATGCATTTGCATCACAGTAGGGGCTTAATGAGGGCCTTTTAATTAATGTAAATGGAATTACCCATATCAGTTGTAAATCATACTTGTTTCTGTACCAGATGAATAAATGGTAGGAAAGCTCTAAAAAAGAACACTCCCTCATTATTTGACTAGCTTTCAATGGTACCAGTCCCTGAATTAATAATCCAAGAGTAAAAAGGAATAAAAATAGAGGAGATGTGCTAGGTTCTAAAAGTCCAGGCCTATCACTTGGGTTCCTGCCAGCTAAACAGCTTCTACTTTATTTATGTGAAGGTGCAGAAATTCAAACAACCTGTCAAAACAGCGGAACACCCATAAAAACCAAATACAAAACAACCCTGTATTTCTTTTGGCTTTTAACCTCTTGGACGAATCTTAGCCACTTCATTGAAATGTAATGTGTAAATTATAGGGTCACTGACGCTCTGAAGGAGGGAAATAAAAAGTCCTGCCAATACACCAAGAGCAAGGAAGGAGGTGAAATAGAAAGTTGGACAAACCTCCTTTGATGTACCAGAAGTAGCTGCATTTAAAATAAACAAATGAATAAATAATCAAATTTTAAAAAGGGAACAAATGCAAAGGACTTGAATGAAAGCAAGATAAAAAGCTGGAAGGCATTTCAGGGCCCATTCAGTTCAACCCTCTCACTTTACAAACAGGGAAACTGAGGTGGAGATAAGTGAAGTGACTTGCTGGAAGTCACTGTATGTGGCAGGACCACTGTTTGAATGCAGAGCCTTTTACTCCAAATCCAGGAGACAATGCTGTCAGGCACACCTTTGTGGGGCTCTGTGGGATCCACTTGAAAGACGCAGGCCAACACTTCTGATAAGAATAGATGCTTGCATCAGGGGGAGCCAAGACTGCATAACAGCATCACTCCTTTTGATTTATAAATAGCAAGGAAAAAACGAGAGAGATAGAGAGAGATGAAGAAGAAAAGCAGGCTAGTTTGGGAACGATGTGAAGGTTAAATCGTCCTGCCTGGAGAGGGAAGATTTTGCTGTACAACGATGCCCTTCGGATCTGGAACATGGAGCTCAGGGCCGTACAAGATTGAATCATCGAGCTGAAACTTGAAATTTTCATGTGGAGAAGCCAAACAAGCCAGATACAGGTTATGAATAAAAATTGTCATTTAATTATTTTCACTTTGATAGCAGCTTTCATTAAAGGGTTCCAGGATGCAATTATCTAAATGAAGTGTAATATACTTGTGGCAATAAACTTATCTGGAGATTAGGAAGCTGAGACATGGAAAGGCGACAGAACTTCCCTCATGTCACTCACCATCTCCAGAATGGAGCAGCCCCAATTCTTGGCTTAAAGAAATAACGCCTCCTATAGTGTGGCATCTCTTTAATCCCTGAGTGTTCTTTTCACCACAACTCTGTAGTGCAGAGGTCAGATTCTTCCCATTTGTCAGAGAAGGAAACTGAGTCTGGAAGTCTCCATTTAGTGACCTCTTCAAGGTCAGAGAACTATAGAGGGACTGAGCCAGGGTCCTAACTCAAGATTCTTTCTGTAGAATTGCATGTATTTATTCAGTAAGGGTGCCTGCCTACCTCAGGCATGCAAAAACTTCCTCCAGCAGGATAGAACAATTTGGTTTAAGGGTGCTGAAGGCAGTGGAAGCAGCACTGAGGCACCCTGAAAGCTTGACTGGACACCAGAGAAGCCAAAGTCACCCACTGCATCCTAAGCTATCACCAGGTGCCTTGATTTCTGTTTTGTCTTAACACTGGACTTCAATGACTCTGGAAGAGAGGGTAAGGCTGATGACTTTACAATTCTGCCTCACTTAAATGCAATTTATGTGTGACTCAAAAGACATCACCGTGATATCCTTTTCTTCTCCTTTCAAGAAGGACATCAGCCATTGACTGTATATTTGTTTTCTGTAGTTGGTAAAGGGGGGTGTATTGGGAATGTCCATCTGATCTACATTGGGTATAACTCATGTAGCACTCTGGAAGAGCAGAGTAGAGGACATGGGCTCAGGGAGACCAGGATCCATCTTTTCTGTTTCTGGTAGTAAATTTGGACTGGTGAAAGGACAATCAACCATTCTGGACCTTTGGCATCATTCTGAGATTTTTAATGAAAACAAGCTGCAATCTGCATCAGTGGGTGACATCATAGGTCCTTGACAATGATACCGAATACTTATGAAAATATTAAAAACATTAAAATTAAGAGAAGGGGAAATTGTATGTATATACATATGTATGTTGCTCAGTTTCTGTCATGCCTGACTCATTTTTACTCCATTTGGGATTTTCTTGGCAAAGGTACTAGAATAGTTTGTCATTTTCTATTCTAGCTCATTTTACAGATGAGGAAACTGAGGCAAATGGTATGGTCACACATCTAGATTTTAATTCAGAAAGATGCTAGCTTCAGTGCTCTAGTTACTGTAGCACCTAGATATCCCTATACACATATAAATATATACAAACATATGAAGATTCAGAGTTGGGAGGCACCTTTGAGGTTATTTAGTCCAACCTGTACTAGACCAAAAGTCTCATTTCCTATATTTCTGAAAAATATTTAGCCCTGCTTGTAGGGATCAAGCAATGCAAAACTTATGAATTCTATGGATATTTTGCTGGTTGGCAGCTCTAATGATTTGCAAGTTTTTTCCCCTCTTATTTTGATCACATCATGTACTACGAAATCAACTTCAATTCTATTATATCCAGCATTAAATAGAAAAAATTTCTGTTTAGAAAGATATTATATCTCCTGACTGGGGCTTTTACTGACTTTCCCCTTAGAACTTTTTCTATCCTTGTTTCTGCCTCCTGCCCCCACTGGCTTTCTTCAAGTCCTAGCTAAAATTATACTTTTCTAAGAAGGCATTTGGGGTCCTTCTTAATAGTAGTGCCTTTCTTCTATTATTTCCAAATTACTTTGTATATATTATATTTGTAAAGAAAAAACTGTTTTAATGTTGTCTGCTACATTAGACTATGAGTTCTTTGAGGGAAGGGTCTGTCTTTTGCTTTATTTTATTTTATTTTTTTTGTATCCCAGCTCTTAGCACAGTTCTTGGGACACAGTAGGTAATTAATAAATGTTTGCTAACTTGCTTATAATTAATTTATCCTTCTTTCCTTGTCTTTGGGTGCAAATCCAAGTTTCATAATTAAAAAAAATGAGGCCTAGAAGATGCCATAGAATTCATCTTCTCCACTCTGCCAATTTAACAGATGGAGAGCCTCGGCGCAAGGATATTGCCTGCTTTGTGGCAGTACCTGGAATAATGAGAGTGCTCTATAAAAATTCTAATAAGGGATACTTCTGGGGTGGACAAAAGTCCTTCCCCTCAATGAGCAGAAAAGATTCTTCTAAGTATCTGCTGCTTCTGGAAATAAGGTGATCCCCAAAGTTTCATCATTCCAAATGTATATTGTTATTTTGCCCTAAATAATATCCTCATTATAATCTTACACTACATAAACAAAGCTGTTTTATCAGAGGAAGGGGGAAGTAGAGGTTAAGATTAAGCAGGAGTAAAACCTGGAAAGACTTATATGAAATGATGCACAGGGAAGGGAGCAGAACCAGGGGAATGTGTTACACAGCAACTAGCAAGAATGACCACTGCTATCAGCAATGCAAAGATCCAAGACAACTCCAAGGGATTTGTGACAAAAAAAGACTACCTACTGCCATAGAAGGAATGAATGGAGTCTGAATGCAGATTGAAGCATGCCATTCTTCATTTTATTTCCTCTATGAATGTTTGTCTAGTATAAGTGATGTGTGTTTTCTTTCACAACATATCAGATGTGGAATTATGGATTGCATGATAGCACATGTTCAATCTGTATCATATTGTCTGCTATCTTGAGAGAAGGAAAGGATAGAAGAGAGGGTGGACACATGCATCACAAAATGTCACAATATCACTATTAAAATTACATCTACATGTAATCTGGAAAAATATAAAAATAAAACATGACAAAAAGATTAAGTTGAAGTACCATGAGAGTGTGGAAAGAGCACTGGGCTTTGGAGCTAGAGGACCTGGGCTCATATTTAACTTCTGATACTAGCTGTGTGACTTTGTACAAGTCACTTAGACTCCACTAGACCCAGTTTCCTCTGTAAAATAAAGGATTTGAATAAGATTATTCCTGAAGTGCTGTTGAGCTCTATGTCTATAGTACTATGACCTTATGATTCTACTCTGATTTTCAGGGAAGGTACCCACCAGAAAAGGAATTTCCTCCAGGGAATTCCCTAAACCAATAAAATCACAAGTATAGTCAGAAAAAATTGTTGAGATCACATCTAGTCCAACTCCATTATTTTATATAAGAGGAAGAGGAGGCCCATTCTTGCCCAAGGTCCCACCAAAGAAAGTGACAGAGGAGAACTGGTGGGTCCTATGAGTCTAGAGGAAGGTCAGCATAGCCCAAAAGAAAATCTGAGAAAAGACCCACTCCTGTGTTTCCTGGGGATGGGATGGTCTTCATGAGGGCTCACAAAAACATCCACAGGGGCTTTACTCGTTTCTGACAGTGGTTACACATCACTCTGGCAAGTGACATTTGAACTGTCCACTTAGCTTGCAGCCATCCCATCAACTATACTGTTCCCTGGGAAGCAATGTTTTCTTTCATCACGACCTTAGCTTTGCCCATTACTTTGTGGGAGAAAATGGATATTAGCTATTTCCACAAGATTAAGTAACCAACCCTTTGTTCCAGAAATGGAAACCACATTGTCTACAAACCTTAAATTATCCAACGTTGCAAGAGTAGTCATCTATTTTTTTCCCTTATAGCCATCTCAGCATGGAGGTGGACTGCATGTAGTGAGGGAACATGGCATATAATTAAACTATGGTTTATTCCCCCCACCCTCTTTCCCATGCTCAAGAATGAGAATCTGAGCAAGAGGAGAAAAATGGCTGTTACTATCACTATTATACACAAAATGGTTACTTGTTTCTGGAAACGTAGGCTGGAACCAAATTGTGAAGGGTTTTTAATGCCAAACAGAGGAGTTTCTATTTGTTCCTAGCAGTAAGAGAGAACCATAAGAGTTTATTATGTAAGGAGCAACATACTTTTCAGCAGGAAAATCACTTTGGCAGCTCTGTGGAAGATGGATTGAACCAAGATGTGATTGAAGACTGAGAAAGTGAGACTGTACCAGCTGGTTAGGAAGGTAGCAATACTCTTGAATAGAATACGTGACTTTCCTGACCAAAGTTTCGATTGTTAGACCTAGAAAGGACCTTAGTAATCAGCTAGCCAAAACACATAATTTTACATCTAGTCAAAGCACATCATTTTTCCTGTAAAGGAAATGATTTTTTTCATTCATCTTGGAATGCTTTGAGAATCCATTTTTTCTACCTGGTCTTGCAGCAGAATAAACCCAAGTTTCATTCTGCAGGACTAAAAGCCAATATACTCCATTACTTCAAAGCCAACATTAAAAAAATTCTCCTGTAATAAAATTTGCACATTCAAATTCATAGCATTTAAACTTTGGTCTTTCCATCCTAGAGGTGAATTTCAAGCTGAGAAAAATTATGGAAACTATCCATGCATATAATCAAGGGTGGTGTTAGTGAACACAACCTCTTAAAATGAATGACCATGCTTTATACTGCATTCACTGTGCGTGGCTTTCAGGAATTCATATTATTGAAATAGAATCAGCAATTCTCATGCAGTAGATTTTAGGCATTCCCTCTAATGATGAAGATCCTCACCCATCAATGCCCTTTCATCCTCTAATGGCCTTTTTCTTATAGTCCTTACTCTTACACAGGGAATCTGTTTGATGCGCTTGGGACTTCATGGAGTTCTCTGATGTCAGATGGATACCAGGAGACCATATAGAGTGACACTTCTTCCTTTTATCACATCGCTATCCTGATCCCATTTTCTGGTCTGTCTAATGCCATCCTTTGGAGCAATTCTGGGCAGAAATGAAGGTGGAAAAGGAAGATTTGGGAGTCATATGCAGGAGATGGTGGCTAAATTCAATGGAACCAATGAAACCACCAAGATAACAAATGTAGAAAAACAAGAAAGGATACAGATCAGAAAACTACAACATACTCATCACTGGGAATGACATATTGATGTTGATCACCAAAAAAATCTTAGTGGGTTGAAGGAACAATTAGGAAGAAAATCCTAAGAGGGAAATCAGACAGACATGATGCAAACCCAAGGAGGAAAGAACATAGAGAAAGAGTGGATAGTCATCATGCATTGAATTTCATTAACTATTGGTATAAACATTTTAGTAAGTGGACACAAAACTTCACTAGTTTTATATAAATATATATATATATATACATATATATATATTTGTCTAGCTAAATGGAATACTTGTAATTCTTACTAATAGAGATCATGTTTACCATCTCTATTAAAGAATGAAATGGGTCAGATCAGGGCTATTGGGAAAGCTTTTGAATTATTTTAACTACAAACTTGTGGTCCTGATGGATCTAGAAAGTGAAACAAATTTCAGTTTTCCTCTTGTCCCATTTCCCCAAATGGTCATCATGCCTCCATGAGAAAATGCTCCATGGTCTTATGCCGATTAAAAAAGAAACCCTTACCTTCTATTTTAGAATCAATACTGTGTTTTGGTTGCAAGATGGGAGAGTGGAAAGAGCTAGACAGTGGGGGTTAAGTGACTGGCCCAGGGTCACACAGCTAGGAAGTGTTTTAGGCCACATTTCAACCCAAGATTTCCCATTTCCAAGACTGGCTCTCAGTCCATTGAGACACATAGATATCCTCTTTGTGCTGATTTCTTAACAAATAGTTATAGTTGACAATGAATGAAATTTCAAGATTTGCAAAGTTCTCTATACATAGTTTTTTATTAGAGCTACACAAAATTTATGTGCTAAATGCTAAAGGTATCCCAGTTTTGTAGATGAAGAAACTGAAGCTCCTAGAGGTTAAATGATTGACTCATGATCACATAGCTATATACACTCTCTCACTAGAGCCCCACAAAAACTTATGTGGAAATAGTAACTAAGTGACTCAGTGGATAGAGTGCCAGGGCTGAAGTCAGGAGGACCTGGTCTCAAATCTGGCTTCAAATATTCCTAGCTGTGTGAGTTACCTAACCTTTAATACTCTTAGAATCTATACTTAGTATTGATTCTAAGTCAGAAAAAAACCACAAACTTAAGTGGTAGGTACTAAAGGTATTCCAATTTAATCAATGAAGAAACTGAGACTCAGAGGCGGAATGATTTTCCCATGGTCACACAGCTGCTAAGGTTTTGGCATGGTGCCTTAGGAAGAAGTGTTATAGTTGGAGTCAGACTAGAATCTTGGTTCAGAATACATTCAACTTGTGCAACTGGAATACATTACTTAACACTCTTTGAGTTTCCCTGTAGTCATCTATAGAATGAGGGTGTTAGACTCTATGACCTTTAAGGGTTATTCCAGATCTTAATATATAATTGTATGATCCTTTACATGTCAGAAAGAATGAAACAGAGATCTTTACTCCAAGTCCAGATATCTCTACCCCCTGCATCATGTAATTTGTGGAAGAACCAGTGACTTGGGTCAGGGACTTGTCAGTTTGAAAAGATTACTGTGACTGGACTGACATCATATTCATATATATTAACAGATGTTAAAGGAAACAAGACTGAAAATGGATAAATTATTTCCTTTAAAATTATCTTGGCATAAATGGGGCTGTCTTATATATTAGATATATTATGGTAATAAGTTTGTATTTTCAGTGAAATACCCAACTTTTCCAGTAATTTCTTTCTGGGCAGCCTAGGATCTGTTTGTTTTCCTGGGCAGCCTAGGATCTGTCTGTCTTTCTGGGCAGCCTAGGATCTGTCTGTCTTTCTGGGCAGCCTAAGATGTCTGCCTTTCTGGGCAGCCTAAGATGTCTGTCTTTCTGGGCAGCCTAAGATCTGTCAATTCTAGGACCCTGAGACTAGATAATAACAAGTTCTAAGGAAGCTAGATGAGAACATATAACCTATCACTCACAAGAATCATCTCCCAGAACTCTGTGAGGTCACCCTGCTTCAGGCTCCTTACCTACATAATGAGGACTACCATTTCCAACTCCCTTCCCACATCACCTGCATCATAAAGTGGATTGCATGATGCAAGGAGTACTAGACAAGGAATCTGGCTAGTCTCCAGAAAAAGGCAGAGAATAATTATTCTATTTTTTTATTAAGCAATCTATTCATACTGAACAACAGGAAGCTTTTCTACCTATTTGGTACCTTACAATTGCTCATCTGCTACCCATCAGAAAGCTCAAAGAGTTTTATTCTATTGCTTTAGGTTAATAGGCTATAAGAGAAAGATCAACTTCAGTAATAGCAAACTATAATGACAAGAAAAACCGCAGCCAATAAAGTCACACTCTGAGGTCACAGGCTTTGCTGGTTCTTGGATTTTGTCAATGAATCCCAGGCTGGACAGACCCTGCTGACACTTTCATGGAGCTGGGGCTCTGCCCAGGGTCACTCCAGCATAGTATCATCAAAAGAATACCTCAAGCAGAACAGAGGGTCAGAACTATTGCTAACCTTGGAAGACTGATTTTTGTTCCCCTGAAATTCATCAACAGTGGCAGGAGTCATGTCTCTGCTTTCCCCACCAATTGGATTTTTATTCTGCATAAGGAGAGTGTCATAAACACTTGGGGCTTTCTGGAAAAGAAGGGGGATATCAAGAGCAAGTGGGGACTGTGATCTGAGCAAGAATCATGCTCTCATGAAAGAATCAGACTAAGAGAAGTTTCCTCTGTCTTGTTTCTTCTCTGGGGAGCTCAGAATTAGGGGTAGGTATTTTTACATTGGCTCCTCCAAGGTACCCAAACTTAAGCTTTTTTTGTTTTTGTTTCTATCTCAAAAGGGAAATGGATATGAGGAAGATACTGGTTGGACCTTTCCCCCTAAATAAAGGTACAATTCAAATATTTTTCATTTTATGATTGTTTTCCTATCTATTTTCTTTTCCCCACAAATAAAAGTGTATTCTTTTCCATTCCATTGTTTTTCTCTCACTTTTCTTTTAGTTTTCTTTTCTATTTGTCTCAGTTTCTTGTCTCACCTATTCTTTATCTACCTATAACCTCTATTTCTTTCTCAAATCCTCAATTTCTGAGGTGCTATTTCAATTACTGCAGCTTTCTCTCACTGTTTTTTCCATCTGCCTTCTCAACTTAGTATCTCTTTCACCTTCCCTCCAATTTTAGTCTACTTTAAGTCACCTTGCTTTGTTTCCACTTTGTCCTCCTGGTTCTGCATGATAATAAAATATTTCTTCTCCCACTACAGTCTGGCCACTGTGCCATAGTTTATATTTGACTATATATCTTCATAGTGCTCTCTGTTCAAGACATGGAATATATCAGGCAAAATGAACACATCTCCATCAGAAGACAGATCTACTAATGCAGTCACTAAACCTGTACCACTACTATTATACCTTAACTAATGAAAAAAACATAGCTTGTTGGATCATGTTCACACAATGGTGAATGAGACATGAGAGTGGCATCAAGAAGACTTACGTTCAAATTCTATCTCAGAAACTCACTTTGTAACCCTGCATAGTTCATTTGGCTCGTCTATGCCTTGGTATCTTCATCTTTCATATGAAAGGGCATATCAGGCCCACGCCAATTCTAATTTTTTGTTGTTATTGTTCAGTCATATCTGTCATGTTTGATTCTTCATGAACCCACTTGGGATTTTCCTGGCAACGACACTGGAGAGATTTACCATTTCCTCCTCCAGCTCATTTCAAAAATGAGGAACCCAGTAGCTAAGTGGTACAGTGGATAAAGCACCAGGGCTGGAGTAAGGAAGATCTGTCTTCAAATCTAGCTTCCCAGACTTACTAGATGAATGAATGGACCACTCCCTTAATCCTGTTTGCCTCAATTTCCACATCTATAAAATGAGCTAGAGAAGGAAGTGACAAACCACTCCAGTACCTTTGCCAAGAAAGCCCCAAATTGGGTCACAAAGAGTCACATATGAATGAACAACAAACAAAATGCTTTGTTTTTTAGATCTATGTTTATGAGTCTAAATCCTGTGATAATGGCAAATACTCAAGAGAAAATTTAATGTGACTAGATTCAACAATGGCTTGAGCTGGCATTTGAGCACCCAAATAACTATGGTATATTCAGGAAGTGTAATTATTTGTATATGCCTAGGAAAGCACGCAATCTACCTGAATACTCAGAATTCTGCCAGAACCAACAAGTTGCTTTGGCATGAGAAATATATGAGTTCATGACCATCTTGGACATCTCCTTATTGTACCCGAACAAGGATATGGTACATAGTCTGTGATTCTATTTAAATATCTTCATACCTGGCTACAAGGCTTGAGAGAATGACTAAAAGGGAAAAAAAAGTAACAGGAGGTGCTTTTCCTGGGTAATACAGAAGAATGAAAACAACTGAAAAACAAACAAACAAACATACTCAAAATATCTTTACTCTCTCCTTGATGATTTGCTTAACTGGACAAATGATTTTGCTTTAGATGTTAGCTGATAAGGAATAGTAATCTTCCCATTTCTACTAGGAACACAGAAATTACAGTAACTGATTCTTCCCCAATTACCCCCTCTCCTGAACATCCCCTTCCAATTCTAAGTAATATCCCTCTGCAGATTTTCAAAGGAACTGTTAGGATCTTCCTACTATACATTGGTACAATATTTTGTATCATAATTACTTGTACTTCTCATATAGATTGTAAAAGCCCTGAGGGCAAGGAACTACTTTCTTGGGATTCTAGATTTTTTTTAGATCAATTCTACTACACAAATATTTATTAATTACCCAGAAGGCCTTGTTCTGGGTAGAGTGTGGAGTGGATATAATGATGAAGAATGCACTTAAAGGAGGCTTTTGTTGCAATTTTTGCTTTTATTCCTGAAATTGGTAGAGGTATCATACATAGTAAGACCTTAATAAATAAGTGCTTCTTGAAGTGAATACATCATAAATTTCATTTTCTAGTCCATTTTATGGACATTTTATTCCTATATAGAAGAGCAACCATTCTTTTAGTAAATATTTTGTTTCCTCTATCCAGTTCAATTTCTCCTCATCTACCTTCACCAACCTTGGAGGTTGGGGAGGGAAAACAGGTGGGAGGAGTAGTGATGGTAAGAGGGGAAAAGAACCTCCCATCCCTCTCTGATACTGATAGGAGAATCAAACCTGAATAATACATTCAATAAGTTACTTAATTAACTGGGTGAAGGTGAAGCTGAAACAGCTGAGTTAAATAATGAGATGTCAAACACAGCAGCTTAGACCAAGGAGGGATATGAAAACACTCTTCTTGTCAGAAGAAACCACAGGATTTTTCAGGCAGATGACACTAAGGGGTTTAATCTTTCCATCTTAGTCCCTCTCAAAGTGCTGGTTTTTGAAAGAGAAAAACTGAAGTCAAATAAGGGCCAAATGTAAAATCACCACTGATGTAGCAAAGATCATTAAAATAAGAGAGAGAGGGTCATTTAAACAAAAAAATAAGCCAATACGAAAATGAGATTGGGGGAGGAAGAAAAATAAAAAGATCTGATTTAAAGGAATTTAAATGGAAAGGCTATTGCTAATGGCATAGCAATCTGTGAAGAACTAATTAAGCTAGAAATAAATGCAGTTCAAAAGGCAAGTCTACTGCACGATGCATAGAAATGTCAAATGGTTGACCAGAATATTCACCTGTCTGTTAATTAGTGCCTAGTTGTCATCCTTATTTAAAGGGTCATTTATATCGTTCTCCACACTCCAGTAGAATCCTACAACTAGACACTACCCCCATTCATCTCAAAAGAGTCAATTAATGTTGGTTTTATCTGCATGTCCCAGGGTCAAAAGATGAAAGCCTTATCCTATTTTCATTGCAAAAGCCAATTGTAACTTATTAGTGACATTAACGACTATTTAAAAAATAAAGCTTAAGTCAGGGGAGACTGCAAAATGCTATTAATTACACATCGATCATTAGGGCTGTAGGAACACCTAAGTGATTAAGCATCATCACTTCAAGAGAAAAAACCTGTTTCTTTCAATGTAACCTGGAAAGTACTGTAGTTCTATTTGGTAGATGGTCATAAGATTTCTTTTGGAAACTTATGATTTTAGGATTGAATAATAGTTTTTGTCTGTTCTTGTTGATTCCAAAGTGTTTTGGAGGTGATGTTCATATTAGATCTTGAAAAATTATTTTAGTTTTTTTTTTTCTGCTTCTCCTTCCTTTCAATTGATGTAAAGATTATCTAGTCCGAAATTTTCACTATACAAAGGAATAAATTGAAACCCACTAAGGCAAAGTAATGTCCTCAAAGTGGTCTACTAGTAAGTAACAAAGACAGTTTTAAAATATGGGATATTTGGCTGAACATCCAGTTTTCTTTCCACTGTACTATCCTGATCCCATGTATATTTTTATAAAATATAAAATCTTTAATTTTACAAATGACCACTAGGACAGTAATTACTTTGTGACTATAAAAACAAAGCAGAACTTCCAATTTTCATTGCATCCTTTTTTTCCTCATTGGATTGTAGGGTCTTGTCCTCCGGAGGTGGAGTTATTTAAACAAACAAACAAACAAACAAACAAAAACAAGCCAAGACGAAAATGGTAGTTGTCTGGGGCATTGAGAGGTTGAAACATTTACCCAATGTCCTAGAATTATTATGATCCAGAAGCAAGAATTAAACCAGGTCTTCTTGATTCTAAGACCAGCTCTTTTATCTACTATACCACAATCTAAGTAATGAAGAGAGAGGCAGTTTGGTTTAGTAGAAGCAAAGGTAGACTAGGAAACTGCTTGACTAGAATTCTAGCACGAAATCCAACAATAACTAGCTCTATGTTATTGCGCTTCCATTTCCTTACTAGTAAAATATGGAAGTTGAACTAGAACATCTCTAAAGCTCTATACATCTCTCAGATGTTGAAAATGCAATATAATCACCAACCAAATTTGGTGAAGCCGTTTCTTTTTTCTAGTAATTTGATTAATTTTGATCAGATAAAAAAAATGACTGAGTATGTACCTCAATGAGCTGTCAAGCATTATCGGATACTGTAAACTTTACATGGAATCTGTCTGCCTAGTAGAAGTATAAAAAGTCCAACTCCCAACAATGGCAGACTTATGAAATGCCGAAATTGTAAAAACATAATTAAATTAACTGATAATTATCATTCCCCTTCTATACAGGTTCTAATTTAATGCACTTGCAAATGTAATGAGCTTCAGTGGATTGAAAAATATGGCAGAAATAACAGAAACAAGATTACATTAATTGGGAGAGATACTGATAAGGCAGTTTGTTTCAAGTTATTTGAAAACCACAGACTTTCTGCAAACCATGGGGAGGGTGGCTGTACTTTGGTGATAAAGGTAGAGCCTTGATTGGGTCAAAGAAAATACACCAAAAGTCTCTTTTCCTAGAAAGTTCAGCAAATGAAGTGATCTCTACTGAAATATTCAGACAATTGCCTTGAGTTTTCCACTCTAATTTGTAAATATGGATGTAACATAAAGGTGATTCTTCCAGATCTTTAAGCCATAATTAAGGGTAAAAACATGTATACTCACATGTAGACATGTGCACGCAGAAATATGCACACACATACATAAACACACAACATAACCAGTGATGTTTCCCAGCTTAAGTTCTCTTGCAACCCCACATGGTCTCTAATTATCTCAAGAGATAACAAAATTCTCAGAAGAGAATAGCAATTTCCTTTCTCATAAAAAAAAGCAATATGCCAATTTTAGGAGGTATGAGTGGTATTGCCAAAAAATAAAAACAAATTAGATGACCACAGGACATTACCAAGACATTACAGCTTGGCAGAGAGTGAAGACTCACTAAAATAAGAAAGAAATACAGGTAAAGGATCAGATTTACTGTACTTTAAAATGCATCGCACAAGACCAGGATTGTGATTTATTCATTATCACTGCTACTTTCAGAACCTTCTGGCAGATACAATAAAGGCTACTGCCTTACAGAAACCATAATCCCACCAAAATCAGAGAATGGCTAAGAATTTAAATTAGGAGAGGCACTGACTTGTTTAAAAATAACTTTAAATAGCAACCACAAAAGGCATCTTTTAAAAGGATGAGCTATTTTTGGTGACCTATAAGTCAAGCTCTTAACCTCTCTGGTTCTGAATTTCCTCATCTATAAAATGAGAAGGTTAAACCTGATGACCTCTAAAGTCCCTTCCAACTCTGATTCTGGATCCTATAATCTCTAAGTGTCTTCCATGGGTTCAGTGTGTCAGTTGTGACTGACTGTCATTGTAATTACTTCATGTCTACTCTTGATTTATGACTGGTTTCACTTCATGCCTATCCATCTCTGCCTTCTCTTGCCTTTCTGTTTTGCAATTTATACTTTTTCCCTATCCATTTTATGTTTTGGTTTTTATTTTTATTGGTATATTCAAGAATGAACATAAAAGGAGTTTATGCAATGGAACTTGACTGGGGAATTATTAATATGTTATTGAATAGTAAGTTTATAGAATAATATTCACATGTTATCCTTGGTTTCTGAGACTTTTTAGTCATCCGCCTAATCAAGAAGTCCATTTGGGGCTTATGTCATTCTGTAACCCTCCCAAAGGCAACTAGACTTTATTTAAAATTTAAAAATAAAATAAAAGCTTAAGAGTTTACCACATTCACTTGAACCTGATGAGAGCAGTGACTGGGGAGAGTGAAGGCAATAGAAGAGAAGATAAATACATACTTTACCAGAAACTTACTTTAGTACATTTAATGGAATATTGATGCTATATATGTGAGCGTCTCCCCCTAATGGCACAGATGGAAATTCCATTATTAACTCTCATCCTGTGAAACTTTTGCCACATGCAGGCTCCAACTAATCTTCTGTGTATCCTCTTCTAGAGCTCTTGATCTTGTCAAGCTACTAATAGGGCCAGTGTTCTTTTCATCAGTTAGATGCTGCTCTTGCTATATTCTAATTATCATGTAAAGGAAAAAATCATTTATTCTTGCATTTTCTACTGTTTTAAAAATGATCTTTAATGAGGATATTATCAAATTATTTTGTTTTTCTTGTTATTGTGCTTAATTAAGCATATAATTTTCCAATTCCAAACCCAAATTTCCAGTATAAATCTAACCTGATTAAGCCATAATCTGTGATGGGTTGTATCAGTAATCATTAGGGAGATTAGTTATTAGTTAATTTATTACTTAATAGTTTTCTATACAAAGGTTTGTTGAAATCCACATTGTAAAGACATATACAATTATATGCAACAAGCAATAATTCTGATGTGGTTTTATTTTTTGATAGCATCTGCTGGGAGTGTTCCTATTGACACCAAGCTGACTCAGAATGTCTAAGTAACAGGTGATATGGATGAATATTTACAAAAATATCAATTGCCTACATTAACAGAAGAAGAAATAGAATACTTAAATAATCCCATATCAGAAAAAGAAATTGAACAAGCCATCAAAGAACCCCCTAAGAACCTCCTTACCCCCCAAGACAAGATGGATTCACAAATGAATTCTATCAAACATTTAAAGAACAACTAGCACCAATATTATATAAACTATTTGACAAAATAAGGCAGGAAGGAGTTCTACCAAATTCCTTTTATGACACAAATATGGTACTGATTTCAAAGTCAGGTAGATCAAAAACAGAGAAAGAAAACTACAGGCCAATCTCCTTAATGAACATAGATGCAAAAATCTTAGAATATTAGCAAAAAGACTCTAGCAAGTGATCATGAGGATTATTCATTATGATCAGGTGGGATTTATCCCAGGAATGCAAGGATGGTTCGATATTAGGAAAACCATCCACATAATTGACCATACCAACAAGCAAACCAACAAAAATCACATGATTATCTCAATAGATGCAGAAAAAGCCTTTGACAAAATACAACACTCATTCCTATTGGAAACACTAGAAAGTATAGGAATAGAAGGGCCTTTCCTAAAAATAATAAACAGTATATATCTAAACCCATTTGCAAGCATCATCTACAATGGGAATAAATTAGAGGCATTCCCAATAAGATCAGGAGTGAAACAAGGATGCCCATTATTACCTCTATTATTTAACATTGTACTAGGAACACTAGCAGTAGCAATTAAAGAAGAAAAGAGAAACTGAAGGTATTACAATAGCAATGAGGAGACCAAGCTATCACTCTTTGCAGATGATATGATGGTCTCCTTAAAGAATTCTAGAGAATCAACTAAAAATCTAGTGGAAATAGAATGTCTAAGTAAATGAAAATAAAAACCTGGGCTATTTTCACCATTTTAAGTTATTTCCTTGTTAATTTATTACTCAATTAATTTCATGCCATACAAAATCCTTTTGCTGCTTCTTCTCTTCTCCCTTTAATTCTGTGTTTCTTAACCAATGTATATATTCTCTAATGAAATGTGCACAAGTTGTAGCTTTTAAAGAGCACACTTCAGTGACTGTTAGGGATATTGCAGTGGCTCTTGGTATGGCTAAATAAAATATTTCAAGGATCATTTAAGTCTATGATGAAATAGGATCAGCTGCACCAAAGTGCAAAAAATGTGTTATAAATAAAAATACGAAAATAATTCTTGTTGCAGAACAACCTAATTATTCCTGAGGGGGGAAAATGACCTTCCGAGTCCTGACATCTGTAGAGGCCATTATTGATTCCTCTACAGTGCTGCACAGCACTCCCTAATGTTGGTCAAAAATCAAGAAAACTAGCCAAAGGAAAAAATTGCTAACCACTGCTGTGAAGGGAGGAGAGGAGCAATTGTCATGTAGACAATACAGAGATCATAAAACTAAACATTGGGAAAACAAAACTAATTTCATTTTTAAACCATGTCCTAAAGTTTATTGGTCTGGGATTCTCATCTTACTTGTGGAAATGAATGCTCTGTCCTATTTGAAGAAGCTACAACCTTCTTCAGTTCTTTGGACTACTCAAGATTTGAGAGATTCTGGGCAATTCTGGCATTCAGATTTTAGAGAGAAGACAGAAAAGGTCAACTCTAGTTCAGGTTGCCAAAGGAAATGGCTTTGGGAAGACTTGAGAAGCATTGGTAGTCTCTATCATGGCCCTGTCTCCAGCTTGCTACTCTAGAGACTATGGGGAGTTTCTTCTTAGGTAAGAACTAAGACAATCCCCTTTGATGGAGTTGAGTTTGCTTGCTACCAATTCATTCTATATTATCTGGTATTTATTTTCCTTGTTAAACCATCTCTCATCTCTGTTTTGCTACCAATTTTGATAAATGTGGGTTTTTTTTGTTAATTGTTTTATGTGTGTATTCACCATAGAACTAGTATTTGATGTGGATGGGGCCCACCCACCGATAAAGAGCTTGGGATTCTCCTTTCCTTCCAAATGACAAAGAAATCAGAGGGTAGATTGATCCAATAATATAACTCTAGACTAATTATATCTAAGGGCCATACACACATTTACCCTGGCATCCCCATTCTCAGAGGAGAGAAGAGAAGGCTCTGGTTCCAACCTCCTGCTTCCCATTCTGGTGGGAATGAAAATCACCCTTGGAGAAGGGCAGTGGATGATGAAGTTAGAGATATCAATTCTGCCTCCCTTTGAACCATACAATACCAGCCCATGCCATAAGCATGTCTCTCTTCCTTACTTGCTTACATATTTATTTATAAAATTCACTTTTTTCCCATCAAGTACATATTAAAACTATTATTAAAAACAGTTCGAATGCACGTATGAGATCTAGGCATCCTGACCAGAGAGTAAACTACCTGTCCCTCCAAAATATTTTGATGATTTAAAAAATATATATTTCATAATGAATCTGAGAACCTTTCCTCCTTTGAGGCAACAGTGAGCTCACCTCTGATAAACAGAATAGTATATTGACCAGTAGAAATGTTTCAGAATTATAGATCTTCCCATATTTTTGTCTTGTCTTGAGCAAGGACTCTATATGTTATCTGTCATATTTTAAAGTTCTATTTCAGCCTGAGGATTTTTCTTACTGTCTCTGTCTCCTTAGTCTTGTTATTTTAATATATCAATCCCTCACTCTACCATTCCCTTAATTCTTCAAACTAACCTCAGCTTAGTCCTCTAGCTGTATTTAACCTATTCTCTACCCTTATCACCTTTGGAGTTGATGACTCTCATTCAACACTTTTTAATCTTTGGCCAGATATATGAATTGTTGGTTCTGATTTCCTGATGAAGAAACACCCTCATAAGAAAGTTCTCTGTAGCTTGTATTATTTGAGATTTACTTAGAACATTGAGAGGGTTAATAACTTGTCCAGAGTCATCTAGTCAGTAGAGTCTGGCTTAAGAAGGGAATGACTGGAGGCAGTGAAATCAGGTAATTGGTTATCATAAGTGAGATGAGTTTCCTGACTGATGAGGACCTGAAATAAAGTGAGTTGTATGAATAGAAAGAAGGGATTGGAAACCAGGGATTCTAAGGAAGTAGAAATGGAAAGATTTGGGCAATTAATTAAGCACGAAATAAGAGGAAAGCAAGGAGTTAATGATGATTCCAAAGTTTAAAAAGTGAAAGAATGGAAGTAGGGTGGTATAGATATAGGAAATTTGGGGGGAAAACATAAGCTATGTTTTGATCATTTTGCATTTGGGATGTTTTAGGTACACTAAAATATCCCAAAAGAATTTAGCTACATGGGACCAAATCTCAAAGAAGATATGTAAATGAGTCTCCTGTTTGGGGGAGGGGTGGGATAATTTAACCTATCATTCTGATAGTCACCAATATAGAGGATGTTGAGAGAAAGGATAGTGTAAGCCACTGCCTTGTAGAAAACCCAAAGGTAGGAAGCACAACATAGAAAAGGAGCCAGAAGCACAATATAGAAAAGAACCTGGAACACCTGACTGACAGAGGGAGTGCCTGGGAAACCCTTCACTGAAAACAGATCTGAGCCTGTATTATCTTGGCTTATATTGCATTTTTCCTCATTTTCTAAATGGGCTTCAAGCCCAGTAAATGCAAAGGAACCTTTTCAGGGTGGAGGGAATCCCCCTCCTCTGTTCTAGCATTGATCTGATCTGAGACAGGGAACCCAATGGAAATCTCAACTTAATCACCCCTGAACATCTTCTCTCTGTACCCCCATGAAATAAAAAAGAAAATCTAGAAATTTTAAAATTTTCCCGAGGATACTGAAAGAGAGTAGTCAGAGAAGGAGGAGAAGAACCAGGAGAGAAATTGGTAGCAAGAAATACCAGCAGTAAGAGAGTATTTGGGAGGAGAGGATGTTCAGTAGTGTTAACTGAAGCAGAGAGGTCAAATATGAGGACTGAACAAAGACTAACAGATTTTTAAAATTTAAGGATCTATGGTAAATTTGAAGCATGGAATTTCAACTGAGACATTGTCCTAAGCCAGATCTCAAAGAAGAAGGAGCAACCAGAAAGAGTGGAAGTAGAGATAGTGAGTTTATATAGTTTTTTTGTTTGCTTTGTTTTTGCAGGAGTTTGGCTTAGAGAGGAGAGATATAGGAGTTGGAGGGAATAATAAGAGCTAGCATACCCCTAACTCTTAAACCATACTAAATTGTAGTCCTGATACCAGCTGCCTTTTCAGTTTACCATTTTACTTGGGCCTCTGGCAAAACCTATTAGTCTGCAAAATAATCTGTAGCCATATTCCCTTTTACATAAACCTGAAATAGAAATTTTGAGAATGAGAAACATCACAAAAAAGAAGAGAAACATCATGTATCCCTTTATAAAAGACATATGTGAGCAAGTATTATTTTTCTTTACAAAAGGATTCCCCAGAATCTGCCTTTATACAATGAGTAGTGCCTCCACCCACAAAATTTTAAAATAGATTTCAACGTATAAAATGTTGAATTAATTAAATGTCATCTTTCAGAGACTCCTCTTTTGCAAAAAAAAAAAGCAAAGCATGGCTAGACTAAAAAGCCACAATTATATCCTTTCCCCCTTCTCATTCTCCTCTTTCAAAAGATGAGAATGGACAAGTATTAGTCAAATGAAGAGCATTCATCAAAATATCTGCTATGCAACAAATACCAGACTAAGTACTGGTTTCCTACACAAGTTTTTGTCTCTAATTGCACTGGTAGGTTGGTTGTTGTCCTTTTTGTCCAACGAGGATCAAAATGACATCATTAGTGATGCCCTTTGTCTGGTGCCTGAATTGGACCTAAGTAAGGTACAGCTATTCACAAAGTTGTTGGTCTCATTGTCTCTTCTAAAGTCATCAAGGTCCAGCTGAAAGCCAAAAGGCAAAACAAGTGGTGCTGGCCCTTCTGCAATTACTGTTACCACTAGTGATCAACCCTGGTGTAAAGCTTTTGCATTTTCAAAAAGCACTTTACACCTAGGGTCTCATTTGAGTTTTACAATAACCCTTTGGAGTAATTTCTCTTTTAGGTAACATTCTTCCTAGTTGTACAGGTAAGAAAATTGAAACTCAGGAACATTAAGTGCATTTTTATAGTGATTAAGAGTAAGAGGCGGGACTTGAACTTGGGTCTTTGAAACTGCCAAATCTGTAAATATATACACCTAATCATGCTCCTCCATGCCTCCCTCCCTCCCAAAAAGTCTGGCTCATTCGAGGGATAAGACCATTATCATATTAAAATAGAATGGGAGCTTGTTAGAGATGCGTTGGGAGCCGCATTAATTCAACTTCATCACTGCCTAAGGGAACTGATGGATGAACTCTCAGTTCATTCTCCAACAGGAATGTGTGTACAATTCATTTCATCAGCCTCTTGCTAAGCTCTGTTTGCATTAAGTGCCTAGAAGTAATTTTAATTGGTATGCTACTCTGGCCCCTTTGAAGCATTTTATTGCTTATGTCCAGTCTGCTCAGTGATTCCCTAGGAAATGATTAAGTGCCACTCATATTGTCTTTTAAGCCATAGTCTGTGTACGATAAATAACCCTCTTAGAATTCTCCTTGCTAGGAATTTACCCTCTTCCATTGCCTTTGTGAGCTAACTCTGCTCATTCTTCACTGACTACGAGGAAAATAACAGCAGCAAACAGAGCTGTACAATCTGGGACTTCTTCACCAAGAAAAACTGAAGACAATAGCCATCCAGCAGGCCCGAGAAGCAGCGAGGTCATTATATTTATGGATTATGCTGAATGCTTAACTATTATCAGCATTACAATAAGTTGGAGAGCATAATTTGATTTTTTTTCAACAACTTTCACAGTCCATTTCCTCCAAAAGTTTTTTTTTTCCCCCTGTGGTCTGTAGCATATTTTCCTCCCAGGATTTCTCGTTCTATGTAAATTTAGGCTAAATGATATCTCCAGGTTGTGGTTGTTTAATCTCTCTTTCCCCTGGAAGCCTTGCATTTGGGAGGCTAACAGGCTCCTAGAAACCTTGTGCTTAGAGACCTTGATCCATGGAGGAGATCCACCTGTCTTGAATGATATAAATGTCTAAAGCGTGAGACATAATTCTGGTCTTGAAGCCTGGGATCTCGAGGGAGGAGATCTCGAAAACCCTCCTAGGTGAACCCTAATGTTTGCTGAAGGTCTTTTCTGTCTTAATCTACAGTCTGATCCTTCTAGTACTGGGGATCTTCCTTTGGGAAACCACACGAAGCTTCCAGGCTTCTAATTGACTAAGAAGAGCATTTTAGAAGATGACAAAATGCTTACAAAGAACCACAGCACCTAAAAGGTACCCAGCTCCATTCACATATCACTATTGTGATTTCACCTGATCCTCACCACAATTTTGTGATATGGGTATTAATATCATCTCCACTTTGTCATAAGAAATGACTTAGAAGATGATCTCAAAAAACCTAGGAAGACTCATCATGTGTGATGCACTTAAGTGAGCCAGGGCAGATGGGTGGCTCAGTGGATGGAGAGCCTGGCCAAGAGACAGGAGGATCCTGAGTTCAAATATGGCCTCAGACACTTCCTACCTGTATGACCCTGGGCAAGTCACTTAACTCCCACTGCTTAGTCCTTAATGCTTTTCTGCTTTAGAACCAATATATAGTATGGATTCTAAAATGGATGATAAGGGTTTTAAAAAAGGAAAATGAAGTAACCAGAACTCAGAGATGTACATAGTAATCACAATAATTGTGATGATTAACTGCAAAGGCCTTAACTATTACCAACAAGGCAAGGAACCAGGGCATTTCCAAGGATCTCATGAGAAAAAAAAAGATATCCACCATCATGGAAGGAACAGATGGGAGTCCAGACAAAGATGGAACATATCATTCTTTACTTTATTCCTCCATGAATTCTCTCTACTTTAAGCAATTATGTGTCTTGTTTACAGAGATGATTATTCATCTATAATCTATATCATATTACCTACCTTCTTGGGGAGGGAGGGAAGGGAGAAAACATGGATTGTAGAATATTGGAAAATTAATATTAAAATTAAAAAATATTATCACCATTTTATAGCAGAGGATATGGGACTGAAAGAGGATAAATGACTTGTCTATGGTTACATAGCTAGGAAAAGTCTCAGTTCCCATGATAGGCTGCTTAGCAGATGTGCATTGTGGTAGTCTTTGTATAGTTTGTGGAGAGGACTTGATAGACACAGATTCAAAGAAGGTGGGATAAGATGGGCTCATTTGAATTAGCAGCTATGGTCTGATGACCAACTGCACCTCTTGTGAGCTGTATTTCATTAGACAAATCACTGGACTTCCTGGAACCTCATATTCTTTTTATGGAAATGAAGGAATTTGGACCATCTCTCACCTTCTTTTCATTTCTGATATTTCAAAAGGATTCAAGGTCCTGATTTTTTAAAAAGGCAGATCTCATAATTACAAATGTTGTTGGAGACTTTTGTGATGATCTTTTCTAACCCTATTAGTATAGAAGAGGCAAGAGTTGTAGAGAGTTATGGTTTGCCTAAAATACTTGGCTAATGTTTTTTGTCTGTTCTCCAGCCTTCAACATTTGGCTTTAAAAGCTGCTATTTCCTTCATGAATCCCTCTGAGCCTCTCTGACAAAAGTTTTACTTCCTCCCCAAATATAACCAGAACATGTAGTTTGGGTTTCTGCTTTGCCTCTAACCACTGCCGATCATTGATTAAACTTAGTGTATATTTACAAATTATAATATCTGGCATTTTCCCTCGGTCTTTACAGTTTACAAAGTGCTTTACACAAACTATCATATTTGATTGTTTCATTACACCAAACTGTAATTGCTACTGTTTTCCTCATTTGCAGATGATGCTACTTTGTCTTAGAGAAGTTAGTTGAATTATCCAGTTTCCTCAAATTAATAAATATCTTGAGTGAGATTTGAAGCTAAGTCTTCTTGCTTCAAATGCAATTCTCTTATCTGCTAAATCAAGAGGAGCCCTTATAACACCTTTGTACCAATGTAGCAAAGGATGGCTAGAGCTAGGTGCCTGGCCTGGAGTCAAGAAGATTCATTTTCCCAAAGTAAAACCTGGCCCCACACACTTATAATCTGTGTGACTGTGTGTGGAGAAGTCATTAACCCTCTTTGCCTTTGTTTTCTCCTTTATAAAATGAGCTGGAGAAGGAAATGGCAAACCAATCCAGCATTCTTGCCAAGAAAACCAAAATGGGGACATGAAGAATCAGGCATGACTCAATCAATTCAACAACAATAACCATTGTAACATGATGGTAGAAAGCCAGGAAAAATGGGAACCAAGGAAACCTTGGCTTTAAGTCTTAGCTTTGACATATAATGGTTGTACGGCCCAGGATATGCCACTTAAATGTTCAGTTCTCTAGGCATCTAAGACATTAAGTTGCAGAGGAGGCACTGATTTGTATTTGGTAGAAGGGAATTTTCTCATTTGGAAGAACCCTATATCAATTAAATCACAAATTCAGTCCCTATTCTGAACTGTGTAAATGCCGTATCCTTCCTTCTTCTCTACCCAAATCTCTAGTCCTCACCATCCTATTTAAAAAGTTATCTGCTTGAGAATAAGACAGTGTTCTGGTTCTATTCTATTCTGTTTAAGCACAACCATAATTCTTTTTATTCAGTGAATGGCTACTAAATCAATGAAAAAATCTTCAATAAGGATCCAATTATTTTTTTTAAGTATCCAATGATTTAAAACCCATCTTCCTAAAAACTAAATTGGAAATATTCCTACTATAATATAATTTCTGAATTATAGCAAAGGAGGTATAACTATAGAATTTAGGAGTTGGGAAGGCTTAATTATTATTTTTTCGAAATGAAGGTGGTTATTTAGGGCGAGGGGAATCCGACACCATATGGACTGGCTAGCAAGGAAATTTAAGTCCACATGCTGGTCAGATATATACAGCTTGATGTAAGGTATTCCTGAGCACTGACCCATCTGTTGTAAATGACAGTACAGATCTCTCATATGCATGCCAACATACTTGAAGCTATAAATAGAGACATCTAAAGAGGGAAAAATGGAGAAGTTTCTATCCAAATTGGACTGAGAAAGATTTATAAGGAGAATCAGAGATACTGTCCTTTCCCTGAAAGTTTCCTTTTCTAACCAAGCCATGTGGTTTTCTCTCATGGACATATTACTGTTCTTGAACTCAGGTCTTCTTGATTCCAAGGAAAGTTTTCTGTCCATAATGCCTTTCTGCTAGTTGCTTAGTATGGAAATACCTTGGTATATGAATATAGAGTTATCCCTTCCCTATCATGGGGGTTAGGCATGCAGCACTCCCATGATCTGAAAAATACATATAAAATTTTTTGCCCTACATTCATACCAGAGAAGAAGTCTGAATTATTATTTTTTTGTTTATGCGGTATTTACAGTTCCTTATTATAAATTTTGAGTTTCTAAACTTTTCTGTGTTGTCTGCTGCCTTTTGTCTGACATCTGCAGCTTCCACAAAATT
Source organism: Monodelphis domestica (assembly GCF_027887165.1). Classification (NCBI taxonomy): domain Eukaryota; kingdom Metazoa; phylum Chordata; class Mammalia; order Didelphimorphia; family Didelphidae; genus Monodelphis; species Monodelphis domestica. The sequence goes on along the minus strand of NC_077233.1, from coordinate 176,596,772 downwards.
CTCCTCAAATTCTAATTTAATTTTTTATACTGATTCATGATATATCAAAACCTTCATGAGGAAGGTCATAATGTGGAAGGGATAACTGCATATGTGTGTATATATATGTGTACAGATATAAACATATAGATAAACATGTTTATATACTTACATATGTAAAGTAAGAGTGATAGACAGAGAGGAAGAAAGAGAGAGCAAATCTGCCTGAACTATAAGTGATTTCCTAAATGCTAGTTTGTAAATTGAATATTTTAAAAGCACCTGGGGAGCTTGCTCCTTAAAAGAATCTTAATCCTTTAATAAAGTGAAAGACTCATGTTGTAGAGCAAACTATTCATTTAGCTGCTTTATAAATTTGTCAAATTTATATACTGGGTTTTCTTTAAATGAAGGTACACCTGTATTTAGAATGCAGCTTGAGAGATAATTAGAGAAATAATGTCTTATAAATTTAATGTGTGTATATAACATTTAAAAAGACAATTCATTTTTTGCAATTTAAGTAAGCATTTTTAATGAAAAATTCCAAATGGGATTAAAATCTTATACCAACATAATATTGCCAAACTGCATTTATTTAGTAAACTTAGTTACAAGGTCCTTTCACATACAAGATCTAATTTGACATTTAAAATAATTCGACCTAATAAAGTAGATAATATACATATTATCATTCTCATTTTTGAAGGAGGAAAACGAACACTCAGAGAGGTAAAGTAGTTTGCCCTAGATCACAGAGATAAGTAGGAGAGTCAGGCCTCAAATTCATCTTCTGACTTTTGGGGTGGAACACCTAACCTGACACCATGTACATACTCTTTAGTGATGGAAGAAGAAGAAACAAAGTGATGACTACCACAAGAATGTAGAGTATCTCAAAAGTCTTAGTGCAGTAAAGCTATAAAATTTATTAATTTGGAATGCTTTTGTACAAAGAAAAAACTCTACATGGCAGGTTAATTAATTCCAATTCACAGCATGATGAGTGGGAATATTTTTTTCCTTTATACATGGGGCAGTTTTAAATAGATATAAATCCTAGTCCAAAGAACTATCCTTTTCTCTAATTACTTTTAGCTAGTTTCTACACAGAAAAATATGGTGGAAAGGGTGTGTGTGTCTGTGTGTGTGTGTGGGGAAGAATGCAAAAATCCAATAGTTATTTTTCACCCTTCAACGTCCTCCAAAAAGGGGCATTCTGGTTACCTTGCTTCCAACATTATATGGACTTTTCACAGTATAAGTTATGAACTTCCCCTCCAGGCCTTTAGATATAATTGCTTCACATCCTTCAATAAGCAGATCCTCATTGCAAATTATTTTCCAAACTGAAAATCCTTTAGCAAAGATGACAGCTGAGCATACGACATGCAGGAGAAACACACAGCAGGAAACCTGCTTGGAAGCTGATGCTGATGCCTGCCTGGTGGGGAGCCCACAGAGACAGTGTAATGCCTATACATCAAGGAACATACCCAGAGAATTTAAGGTATTAATCACATATGACAGTCCGTATACTGTTGGTATTTATTCCATAGATTCTAAAACACACAGACAACAAGAATGGCAATAGACTTACTGTCATGTACCAGGTAAGTTATTCATAAAGTTTGGCTCTCAAAGGTATGCAGGAAAGCAGAGTTTTCACGAGTATTTTTATTCCACAGTTCATTCTGAAACTGGGAAACAATAACTGAGATCACCGTATCTGTTCAAATGATTCAGGGAAATGCTTCAGCTCCATGGAAACCTGGTTACCAAATTTCAATTTTGCCATGCAATTATTTTTACTGCCTTGACAAATGCTAATGTGCTATCCATCATACATAGATGGTGCTACAAACCCAACCTGAACTGGGCATGCATGTGGAATATGAAATTCATATTGTCTGCTCTAACTAATTTGAAGTAGTCCCTTCAACTTAAATACACCCTTCCCTTTGTTCCTCCTCAATACTGATTTTTTTAAAGTAAAAGTTACTTTGGCCTTTAACGAGCTATTTTTGTCTTTCACATTGATTTGGTTTTCTTTGTACCTACTTCAAGAGGTATCAGAGATAAGCCATTAATGAACTGTGTCCTCACTCAACCTTGAGGAAAGAAGCCCTTTATGAAGTAGCCAAGCAGGGTCAAGATGCTGTGCACTTGTTTGGCTATCAGAATTGGACTAACTGTGCATTGATCTTATGTTATTACCTTTTGTATTTATTTTAGGTGACTCCTGTATTTTATAAAGGGAAGTTTCACTGTGTGATTATTAATCTGTATTCTTAATATAATTTGTTAAATAAAAGTTTGTTTTAACCAAAAAAAAAAAAAAGAAAAAAAAAAGAAAATATAACCTGGTATAAAGAAGCCTTTCCCTTCTCTCTTCATGGCTGCTGTCCATGGTATTATTTACTCAATCATAGACCATGAAAGTTCAAGTGCTAATGTAGTCCAACTCACAGATGGGAAAATATCATTAATGACAATGTTATACATTGTTATACAACAATTATAAATGAAAACAATAGCTGATATTTGCAGAACACTTTACATTTTACAAAGTTCTTGACAACTGTCATCTCATTTGAATCTGACAACACCACTAAGAACTAGGTACAATCATGATCTCCATTTCCCAGAGAAGGTTTAAATGGCTAACTCAAGGCTACACAGCTAGGCGGGATTTGAACTCAAGTTTTCCTGGCTCCCAAGTTCAATACTCTATCTGCAGTACTACTTAACTGTCTGTAAATTTTACCCAATAACTTGACTAGCTTTAGCTTGAAGAGTTCCACGCAGCTCTCAAGGCAACTGGTTTCACTTTAATTCTTATGTTTGGTGGAAATGTGTTCTTGCCATCCAAGCTAAGTGTACCAATTTCCACACACTGCTTTTGGTTCTGATCTCTGGGATCAAACAGAGCAGTCAGTTTCCTTCTTCAAATGGCTGTACGTCAAATACTTGAAAAGAGTGATCATGTCTTATGTACCAATAACCTCTCTCTGCCTCAGTTTCCACAGCTGAAAAATGAGGATAATAAAAGTACATACTGCCAGGGTTGTGAGGAGTGTGGCACCTGTGAAGCATGTTGCCAAGTGCTTTAGTTAATGTTTATATATCTACTATTCAACAGTTTAAATATGCTATATAATAGTATATATGTGTGTGTGTGTGTACATACACACTATTATTACTATTCCTCAATTCTCATATTTGTTACTATTGATTTTAGAGGACTGGAACTAGATTTGTCATTTACTATTATTGGTCACTCCTAGGCAAGAAAACTACATATATAAATGAAGGTTGACACCTTTCCTAAAACTTAGAATCTTGGGAAAAACACGGCACATTTAGAATCAGGAAGATTTTAATTCAAATTTGGCATCAGATACTTTCTACCTATATTACTCTAAGGAAGTTGCTTAACCCTATTTGCTTCCATTTCCTCATCTGTAAAACGAGCTGGAAAAGGAAATGACAAACCTTCTCTCCATTTTTTCTTCTAAGAAAAACCTAAATGGGGTCACTAAAAATTGGGTACAATTGAAATGTATGAACAACAAAAACAACACAGTCTTGGGGAAAATTCCTTGGATGAGAGTTATGTGACTTGCTCAGAAAGAATTAGTATGTCTTAGAAGCAGAAATTTAATCCATGTATTCCTGGTTTAACAGCTGAATCTCCATCTGTTATCCAATACTACCTGTGATTTTGCCTCACAAACTATCTCAACTCCTTCTTCTTTGGGCTATTTCCACTGTCACCATCCTAGCACAATTCCTTAAAAACAACAATTTGAACTATAATAATGACTTCCTAACTAGACCTCTCCATCTTTACTCCCTCTCCCTCCTAAACTATTATTCACATTGTTACCAAATCTTTCTTTTCTCTTTACTTATATTAAATTTGGTCATATCATGTCATTCCTTTATTCAAAGCCCTTTAATTCTTCTCTTTTGTCCATGGAGGAAACTCTAAAGTCCACAGTATACTTCCTGGGTAAAGAGGCTTTTTGGCTTTGTGTTAGTGTTCCCAGCTCTTAGCATATGGCATCAAGCAAAGGAAATGCCTGATAAATGTTTGTGGATGTGAATGAAATCCAAGGCTCTTGACAATCTGGCACCATACTGTTTTTAGAGCTAGCTCATATGTAGGCCATCACCATGCTAGACTATAAATTCCATAAAGAGCTTATCACCCTCAGGTCTAACACAATTTTCTATATATACTAGGTGCTTAATAAGCATTTGTTCCACTGAAGTCCTAGGGATATTATGCATGACATTGGGCAATTCATACAACCTCTCTGCATCTTAGAAATGTGTAGATGATAATACTTGTTATACCCAGCTAAAAGGCCTAGTACAAAGAAAGTATTTTGAAAATTGTTTATTATTATGTGATATAATAGATATATTATAAACATAATATGCTTGTTATTATGAATTTGGAGTCAAAAGATGTGAGTTCAAATATCACTTCTGGCATTTGACCATGAGATGATGGGCAATTTGTTTAGGCTTTCTGGTCTTAGTCTCCCCATTCAGACCATGAGGTTCCCATGTGGACCAACTGACTACTTAGATCCCTTCTAGCTCCAATTCTGTGATACTATGATTTCGTTTGCTCTTCAAAACAACTCTGTAAGACATAACTAATTTTCACTGATTATTGAAGTCTAATTCTAAATCACAGAATCTTGAAGAACTATTCCCATGTTGTATTGTCCAGAGTTTAAGCTAAATTTTATTTTTTTAAGTTAATAGAAAACATTTTTCTCTTTTTCACCTTACTTGCCCTCACCATCTCTGAAAAAGAAGAAAACAAAACCCTTGTAAAAAATATATATATAGTCAAAGAAAACAAATTCTCACATTGCTCATAAATTAAAAAAAAAAGCTTCATTCTGCACTCTGAGCCCTTCACTTTGTCAGAACTTGGGCAACCTATTTCATTATCTGTCCTCTAGTTAGTCATTTAGTAATCAGAGTTCCTAAGTCTCTCAAATTTACTTATTTATATAGTGCTAATCTTACTATATGAACTGTTCTTTTGCTTCTGCTCATTTTACCCTGAATTGGTTTATACAAGTTTTCTCAGGTTTCCTTTAAACTATCCTTTTCATCATTTCATACAGCACAATTACATTCATTCATATGCTATCATTGTGCAACTGTTCCAAGGGAGGTGGAACCTCTCTTAATTTCCAGTTCTTTGTTATGACAAAAGAGAGCTACTATAATTATTTTTCTACATGTGGGTCCTTTAGACTCTTTGATCACTTCCAAGTGAAAATCTTCTTTGAGTGTTAGACCTTAGGGCTATACTGTTAAATAAGAGAGAAGAGTCTTTTGAAGATATACTTCATTATTATGAAAAATTACATATACTTACTAGCCTTTGCTTTTTAATAGAATATTTTATAATACTGAAAAAGGCAAATAAAAAGCATTTCAGGTAAAATCTAGAATATTAGCTACTTTTATTTAAGCACAAGATAAAGAAGAAGAATCTAAATGATTTCAGAGAAAACATCATATTTGATTTATGGTATAAGAAAGGACTTTGAATTCAAAATGTGTTTTTAGATAATATTCCTAAACTGAAGCTGGTAACCAACACATCTAGCTTACTTTGTTTCAGCGTTCCATGGTCCCCTTAAAGTTTAGAAGGAGGAGGATGCTGATTATTAGTTACATAATATTAGGTTATATGGAGATCAGAGATCATTAGGAAAGATGTCGACCATGGGGGTCCAAATGTGACTTCTGACATAAACTGTCATGAAGAGAAACTAGTGGAGATAAGAAGATAAACACAGTCTATCTTCTTTTTCTGGGAATGATTCTGGGAGGCAAGCAATATTAAATAATTACGGATAGAGTAGGAGACCTGGTTCACAACTTTAAACAATGATTTTTGCTATTGAGATTTTTTAAGACACAATCAGATTCCATTTTCTTTGGACTAATGTATGTGACTGGACATTTAAGGGGTGGTATTGTTAAGCATTTTATCAATTTAAATAAGCTATTTTCAGTATAGTTTGCAATCAAGAAGCATTTATTAAGGACTTATCACATGCCAGTAATTCCTATGGGGTTAGGGAGACAAAAATAAAATTATCCCAGCTCTGGGGAAATTCACATTCTACTTAAATATATCCAAGTATTATGTCCATTATTGGCTGATAAGCCTCTAAAGAACAATGAAATAAATGGAACATTCTTTAAAATGATAAATGAAATCTTTGTAAAATCATCAGCAATGCCCTTTGATTGGGGAATGGCTGAACAAATTGTGGTATATGTTGGTGATGGAATACTATTGTGCTCAAAGGAATAATAAACTGGAGGGGAATTCCATGTGAACTGGAATGACCTCCAGGAAGTAAAGCAGAGTAAGAGGAGCAGAACCAGGAGAACATTGTATACAGAGAGGGATACACTGTGGCACAATTGAATATAATGGACTTCTCTACTTGCAGCAATGCAATGATATAGAACAATTCTGGGCAACTTATGATAAAGAACACTATCCACATCCAGAGAAAGAACTGTGGGAGCAGAAACACAGAAGAAAAACAACTGCTTGATCACATGGGTTGATGGGGATATGATTGGGGATGTAGACTCTAAACAATCACCCTAGTGCAAATATTAATAATATGGAAATAGGTCTTGATCAATAACACATGTAAAATCCAGTGGAACTGCTCACTGGCTATGGGAGGTGGGGTGGGAAGAGGGGAGGGAAAGAACATGAATCAGAAAATATTCTGAATCAATTGATTAAATAAAAATTTTCAAATCAATAAAATAAAATAAAATAAAATCATTAGCAAGCTTTATCTATAATGCAGATGAGTTAGAAACCTTCCTAATAAGATCAGGAGTGAAGTAAGGATGCCCATTAACACCATTACTATTCAATATAATAGTAGAAATCCTAGCTATAACAATAAGAGAAGAAGAAATTAAAAGAATTCAAAGAATCAGGAAATAAAGTTACCATTCTTTGCAGATGAGATGATGATTTACTTAGGGAATCCTAGAGAATCAACTAACAAGCCTATTGAAGCAATCAAATTTTGCATAGTTACAGGATATAAAACAAACCCACAAAACAAATAAAACAAAAATAGAAGTTATTTCTACTAACAAAGTCCAACAGAATGAGACATACCAATTAAAATAATTGTAGACAAAATAAGCTGATAAACCTACATATTTTATAGTACTGTCATTTGAGTTTCATTTATGAGGCAGTTGTGAGATTCAGTACACTGACAGTGACTTACTGGCCAGTTGCAAAATATTTCATAGATTTTTTTTTCTTTCAGGGAAGGGGAGGTATAAGGGAAGACTGGCTCAGAAGAATAATTAAAGAATCTCCTCCCCCCACCCCCACACTATACAGAAATTCTGACAGTAAACTTGACTAATTTGGAATTCAATAATTAGCAATTATTGGTAATTTGGACAAATTTTGACCGTTGGTCTACCCTGTAAAAAAGACTACAGTGCTTCAAAGGATTGCTTCATTTTTATTTTTGCACCCCCATGGCCTAGAAAATCTAAATTATTTAAATTTAAAATATTAAAGTATCTCTGGTTGATCCATTCTTTTATATATATTAAATAATTCAGAATATTTTACTAATTGAGATAAATTTATAATGCTTTACTTAATATGAATTAGCCAGAGGAAGTGGAACTTTCCCAAAAGTGGTTACAGGATTATATCCTACAATCTTGAGGGGAAAATGGCCTTAGAGGACACCTAGTCCAACAGTCTATCTCATGCATGAATCTCCTTTACAACATCCATGATAAATGGTTATCCAGGCTTCGCTCAAATATCTCCGGGAATGGGCAAACTCTTTACCTCATAAAGCAGAAATTCCATTTCCAAATGACTCTAATTATTAAAAATGTCTGATTTCTATTGAGCCAAACTTTAGCTTCTTGTAACATCTACCCAATTTTCCTAGCATTGAACAGAATTAATTAATTACTATCTTTCCTATTTCTCTTGAAGACATTGTTATCCTGCCAATCACCCAGATTTGTTCCCCTGGAATTATCTGTGACTCTTTCTCTTACCCCATATATTCAGTTAGTGGTTAAATATATAGCTTTTATTTGTGTAAAAATTGTTTAGTCCATAACCTTCTCTTCAATCACATGGTCACCATCTTCATTACCTCTTGCCTCAACTATTGAAATAGCCCTATTAATAATAAATAATAATAATAATAATAAATAATAAATAGCCTTCTACTTCTCTCTCCAGACAACCCTTTATGCATTTGCTAAAATAATACAGAAGGACTCTTATCCATGCTTTCCCAGACAGTGGTCTGCTTTCACTTTCACTTTCCCACTTTCATCTTTTTAGGGTTTGGGGGCCTCAATGGTAGGCATCTACGGAATGCCAAGTGTAAGTGCAGGAATGGGGAGAAAGAATGCTTATATATGGGGCCAACCTATCTGTAGCTTTGAATGTAGGGAGCCCTACTGTGATTTTTAATGCAGAGAAATAATGTTGTCCTTCCCTGTATCAAATACTGCCAATACCCCTCTATTCTATTTAGGTATAAAATAAATTCTTCAGCTTAACATAAAATCATCAAAAATCTTTTCCCAATCTTGCTATTTTAGTTTTTTTTCTTAGGATTCTCCTTCACAAACTAAATACCAGTCAAACTCAACTAATTCATGTTGTTTTTTTTTTAATCTTTCATCTATTGCCATGTACAGATGGGCCCCCATGGATGAATTGTCCTCCATTCTTAACTCTCCTTGGACCTCTTGGCTTTCTTTAAGGATGCTCTCACATGCCACATCCTACACCAAAGCTTCCTAATCCTGTCCAGTTGCTGGTTCACTTGTCTTCATCCAATTATCTTAGATTGACTCATTTGTATACCGGTTGAATTGCACATGTTGGAAGGAAGTTTCATTTTTGCATTACTAGTGCTTAGCCCCCAGTAGCTTGTGTTTAACAAGCTTTATAGATGTTTATTGAGTTGAGCTGAGTTAGTTCTGCTTTCTTGAGCCACACAGAGTAAGTCTAATCCATCTTTTTATTAATGTCATTAAGATTAGTGCCATGAATGTGAAACCCAATTGTCTGAAACTCCCTTCTGGGCTTACATTTTCTTAGTCACTTCTCAATAGTGGACTCAATTTAATCTGTCAATACATATTTTTAAGTTGTCATTGAGAAATACATAATTTTTATACATTTCCATCCATTGAAGTATATATCTCAGGACAAATTTTTTAAAATGCTTACTCACAATAGCAAGGTATAATGTGTCTAGCTAGCTCTTTCCCAAAGTAAATCAATGTAATCACTAAGGAGCTCAGGTCAAATACTCTTTTTCGACGTAACTCTTATTTCAATCAGGCTTGTTTCTCCAAATTTCTTTTGCCCATTTTAGAATCGTGAACATTTTGAGAAAGAACCAGCAAACAGAGAAAGTGGTGATCTTGAGGTAAAAAAAAACAAATCAGTGGTAAGGGTTTCTAAAAGCCAGGTTAGGGAAATGAATTATCCAAAGTGATTCAAGGCGGAGGAAATGTATTGCTGTGGGGAAAAGGATCCCTGTTCATCCTCTTAACACGTTTTTGTAAAAAATCAAAATCTATCTGAGAAGAAATGGGAAAATGAAATGTGTATGTGTATATATGTATATAGATATATATATATAGTAAAAATTAAATTATATTTCTAATAATACAATATTATAATTTATGAGGTTTATTAAGGATTATTATAAATCAAGGAATAAAGAAGATACAAAATAAAAAACCACGTGCCCATGGCTGATTAGCCCATTTAAAATCCCTGCGCTTAGCTTACCACTACAACTTGCTACATCATTGCAATGGAAGAGCGCGTGGGAGACATTACTGCCAGTTAAATACCAATTGTGATCTCACCAAGTCGAGACTCAGGTGAGATTATAGGGAATTCTGGGAAATACCAAGGACTTCTGGGGATTGAAGTCTAGGGTTCAAATTATCAATTTTTATAATATCAATATATGCATTTCTATGTATATAATATGCACATATAATGGGGGTACTCATAGACACAGGTAGAACCCCATCCCCAAACAACCTCCCAGATCTATAAAAATATGAGATTCAGCAAAGACAATACCGGAGAATGAACAAAGAAGCTTATTATGCATAGAAAAGATAGAAAGCAAGTGAGATAAGTCCTCAAAATAATTTAATCTAGATGTTCGATTTCAGAGATCATATAATTGAGGTTCAAAGAGGGGAAATGACCTCCTCAAGATCACATGACTGGCTGGTGGGATTATAACTGGAACTAATCTGTCTAGTTCCATACTTTTTAGGCTTTACCCACACTACTTTGACCCATTGTAGGATGGAGGGGCAAGGTTATCTTTAGAAGTTGATACAGTCAGTGAATCTTGGCACATTCTACTATTTACATTATAAAGTGAAAAATTTGAATTAGCTATTATCAAAATTATTACTTTGTGCATTTCTATAGATCTCTCGACAAAGGATTAATTATTATTTATCTAGAATGGTTATGAAAGAAATAATATGCCATGACTAATTTAATATTATAGTGAACTGTAGTTTCCACATATTATAGACAGATTATCATTTTTCTAATGATTAGAATATAATAAAAAATAATATGGAAATAATAAAAGTTATTATTTTAAAAAATATATTTAGATAAACATCTATCATCTAGATCTAGATCTATCTATATTTTTGCATACATAAATATCTAAATAATTATATATGTATATAGATATTTAATTCAAACAATGAAGAAAGGGATTTCTTACCAGAGAAATACCTATTACTGATGCAGATCAGAAATTTATCTGCAATTATAATCATATAAAGTTGTCTAAGACCAGTAAAAGTTAGTTGGTTCACTTATGGCCATTCATTTAGTAAGTGTCACAGGCAAAATATGCCTTCCAGGTTCCAAGGCCAGGCCTCCATCCACTCTCCCATCCTGACCAAGCTACTCTGCCTTTAACATTAAAATCATTCTAAAAAGAACTGAATCATTAACTGGTGAAGAGTCAGGCTGTGCATCAGGATCTTGCAATATGGCAATTTCCACTTTAAAAAGTCTTAGAAGATGGTAAAGATGCAAAAACAGGAAGTGGCTATCCCTTTCACTTTACAGAGAAAAAAAAAAGATGAGAGATTTCTTGCTCTCTCCAGATGTATCTCTAATGCTCTGTCTATTGGCCCTCTTATTTTCTCTCATTGTCTCTTGATTATTTAAATTTTCATATCTTTAATCATATCTATTTATAGAAGACAAAAATCTATATGCTCAACCCCATCTCTCTTGAGCTTTAGTAAAGTGTTCCCCAAAGCCCAATAGAATTCCCATAGGAATCTGAGAGAGAGTGCATCCCAAATGGAACTCATTATCTTTCAACTTAAACCCACCCCTTCTCTCCTAACTTTTATTTTTGCTGAGGTGACCGTTATTCTTCTAGGCATGCTCCAATACAAATTTGGAGGCCTGTTGCATTCTTTCTTCTCTGTCATTCTTCATATTCATTCAGTTATCAGCTATGAAATACAACCAAAAAAGGTGGCACAAATGTGATATTTTGGAAAATGAAAAAAATTATGATATTTCCCTATATTTTTGAAGATCACAAAAAGTTATATTTAATGGAGGTTGGCATAGCCTAAACAGAATATGGCCCCTTCTTCTACCCCAAAGCCAAATGAGGTTTCTAAGGATCTGAGTACTAACTCTGACTCTGACCCATAATGAAATGTGACTTACAACAAACTATTTATTAATACTAATTTTATAAAATGATATTTTTAACTGATCTTAGGTCTCTTTCATTTCCAAATTCTTTGCTATGAGATAATGATATTTAAATGAAGTTATTTCAGTCTCTGAGTAACAAATTAAAGCAACAAGAATGCAAACTAGAGGTAAAACTACAAGGTAAAGGACAGAGAAGCATATTTCCAACCAATCTCAATTTATGATGTGATTCTTTAGTGAGCACAGAAGAAATTCATGAATCAATTAGCTGAAGACCTCTTCAGTGCCAAGTCAGATGGAACCAAACAGCACTGAAAGTTCATTCTATTGCTAATGGCCCAGCCACCCAGCACCATGTTATATCTATCCTGCTGGGTGGCCTTTCTGGAAGAACATCAGGGAAATTGGGGTGGGGTCAGCAGTTTGGGTCTTAATATCTGCCAGCCTTCTTTCTTTTCTGTCAGGGAGAATGAACAAAGGGATGCATGAGACTAACCCATTCTTCTTTCCAGCTGTGGTGCAACAATCCTGGCTTTTAAAACAAGAACATGGTTCACTTAACCAGTCTCTTAACCATCTTGGTTAGGAGAAGAAAGCACATTCTGATGAGAAACACATACTTAAGAAAACCTGTCACAGTGGAATAAAAGTTTCCATATGTACTTTATATGTCGTGATTTATTTGAAAATATAACCCCAAATCTAAGAACAAGTTTGGAGTAATAAATAAGCAGTTTTAGAATCAGAAAAACATAGTTGAAATCTTGCCTTTAACACAAACTTTGTGACTCTACAATCTCTCAGTGTTTCAGGCTACCTTCCAAGAAAATAAGCTACAATGAAGAGAAGTCCCCACATTGGGAGATCCCCACAAAAAGGAAATCATTGGCCACATGGGAGTCCACAGATACACCTCACGGAATATTATTACCCCCAAACCAAAAGTATTTTTCAGGAGCATCTGATAACCAGATTATAAAGTAGAGTCAATATTGTTCTCAAAGGAATAATGAACTGGAGAATTCCATGTGAACTGGAATGAACTCCAGGAACTGATGAAGAGTGAAAGGAGCAGAACCAGGAGAACATTGTACACAGAGACACAGTAGAATGTAATGGACTTCTCTACCAGCAGCAATGCAATGACCCAGGACAATTCAGAGGGACTTATGAGAAAGAAGGCTATCCACATCCAGAGAAAGAACTGTGGGAGTAGAAATGCAGAAGAAAAACAATTGCTTGATCACATGGGTCAATGAGGATATGAATGGGGATGTAGACTCTAAACAATCCCCCTTGTGCAAATATCAATAATATAGAAATAGGTCTTGATCAATGACACATGTAAAACCCAGTGGAATTGATTGTTGGCTAGGGGGGGCATTGGGAGGATGGGAAGGAAAGAACATGAGTCATGTAACTATGGAAAAATATTCTAAATTAATTAAATATATTCTTTCAAATTAAAGAATAAATTAAAAAAGTAGAGTCAATCGCAAACCACTTATTTTGTCTTTTCTGATTGTGCCTGTTAATCTCTGCCCTTTAATTAAGGGAGAACAACTGGAAAAATATTTTTGCATAAACCAAAGAGAGGTCACATATTTAGAATGGGAAGGAAACTAAAAGATTATCTGTTCCAACTTTCTAATTTACAGATGAAGAAATTAAGGCCCAAATAAGCAATAGATTAAATATTTGCACCAAGAAATCTGGACAAACTGGACTCCAAAATCAGGGTTTTTTCCATTGTACCTCAATGAGGTTACATCTTGTTTTCTTGGGAATAGTATGCAGCCCCTCTTCCTAGATTTTCATGTTGAATAGTCTAAAGTTTGGCCATCCGGGAATATATCTCCCATTCATAATTTTCCTCAAGAACTGACATCATATTATTATTTCACTAATATGATGTTTTCAGTCCATTTAATGGTATTAGGCAGAGTTTGATTGCATTGCTCTTTTGCAAAGAATACATTTCATTATATTTTAATACTATGAATAGCCTAAATCTGGGCCCTTAATGCATCTTTTCTCATTTTAAACAATGTTATTAATATATACTCCCTCACTTCTTCCACCAATCTACAGTACATATTCATTGGCAATGGACAGAAAATAAAGAGAACAAGGAAAATTTACTGAAAGCCCTATGTCTCTAACATAAAGATGTGTGGTCGAAGGAGCAGTCAAAAATACTAGCATTAAGAAAAAAGGGTAAAATCAAAGTTGGAAATCTGGAAGAGATTATAATTTTCTAAATCCTTAATTCAAAACCTTTTCTCCACTATGCAGGTCTATTAGACAAAATGTTATTGATGATTTCCTCAACTGTTTTTGTATTCTTTGGTTGCTTGTATTACTGTTGGACAAATACTGTGGGCCCTTATAGACTTAATATGTACTATACTGTGTGAAAAGGAAACCTTTTCAATCTCAGTGTTAGAATATAAACCTTTATCATCTGGAAGTGGTGGCTGGGGTGTCTTCCCAAGAACTTGTCATTTTGGATCTGTATTCAAGTAATAGTGTCCATCTTATAATGCTCAAAGTGCTGAAATGTGTTGGAAGGAGACTCATTGGTCTAAGTCTATTTGTGGGCATCAGGAAGAAACTGAACTTTCTATTCATCAACTTTTTGGATCCTTAAATGTAGCCAAAACTAATGACACTTGGCTTTAATATTGGTATTATCTGAGGATAGAGTTCTGTAGAACCTCTTCTTACTGTTTTAGTTACTATTTAAATATCTTTGGAAGGAATTCCCTCAGGAACAAAGAAGATTTAGAACTTGACTAAAGAGAGTTTTCAAAATTCTATCTATCTATAAGCATGAGTCATATATACATTTAAAGACACTTTTGCTTTTAATTGCCTCTTAATGTGACTTCTCATTTGAGGTGGGATTAAGACATGTAATGAACAAGCAAAGCAATGGGAGAGAATAGGGGTAATTACTACTGAGGATCAAGAGAAGGGAGGTCTGGACTTGAATGATAGTAAGCACAACCTGAAAAGCCAGTCAAGTTAATATCAGGGTATTGGAGGAAAAGTGAAATTCAAGGAGTTAGGGCAAGTGGAAAGATTAACTGCTGAGCAGAAATTTATGTAATAATTATTATATATATAAGTATATATCTATATATAAATATATAAGTATACCCATATATCATATATAATAATTCAATGTTACTTTATTTTAAACTATATAAAATGAAATTTAAAAAATAACTAGACTTGTTTTTACAACTAGACTTGATTTTACAAGTATGGGGGTTCCTAATAAGGAATTTCCTCTTTCAAAGAAGAGCATAATTTTCTTTTTTTTTAATTTCTTTGTTACATTAAAATTTCTAGTAACTTCCTCCTTTCTTATCTCCCCTCTCCATGTTAGAGAAGGCATCATTGGACAAAAATATATGTATTTTTTTTTGTAATTCATAGAATTAGAGAATTACCTAGATATTAAATAAGTTGCCCAGATTCATAGAAATACCATGTCTCTTAGATGAGAGTTAAATATATACAATAACCATATTTCAGTAAGAAAAGGAAATCAAAATTCAGAAAACACCTTCTCATTAACATAACTCAGTCTGATTCTTCAATGTTTCAGTCTTGTAATTGGGGCTGCTTGTATTTCTCATTCTTGGGTAAATAGTTTAATTTCATATGAGATCCCCCAAGCTTCTATATGATCTTAGATTATGGATGGCATCTCTTTAGGTATAGCATTCCATGGGATCCATGACTCTGTGTAACACATGCTTATTCACACTTAATTTTTTTTCTTATTCAGGATATTATTTAGGGATTTAGTTTGGTCACAACACCATAGACTATCAGATCTGAAAAATATCTTGGAAAATAATTAATTTAACACCCACAATTATGATCAAAGAAATCAAGGTCCCAAGAGATTAAATGATTTGCCCAAGATCACAAATGCATTTAAACACTGTAAATTTTACAGAAGTGAAAAGGGCTGACTTGGGAAGGGGTGGGCTCTCCTTCCTTACTGATCTTCAAGCACAGGCTGGATGACTAATTGATAGACATGTTATAGTGTAGACTCCTTGATGAATTGGTTACTTTAGATGGTCACTGAGCTTCCTTCTTTCTCAAATTTTATGATTCTATGATTCAGACTCAATCAGAGCCTGAACTAGAATCCAGGTCCTCTCTTAATCCTGTGTTTTTCCACATTCTTTATTTCCCCAGTATTTGACTTTTAGGTTTATTTTCCTGTTAATTTAAAGTTGGAAGAATTCACAGGGTCAGCATTTAATTTACTCTTAAAAGAATCTCTTTTTATTTTGTCATTGTCCATGTCCTTGATCTATATAAAAGGATATAATCTTGCTCATTATTTATAGTCTCTGTCTTGTGTGGATGCATGTTTTGTAACTGGACTGTTGACTAAATGGCAAATCTATAAACTTGTAATTCTCTCAGACCAAGGGTAGTTGGGGGATTCAGATTTGTCCTATTAGTTCCATTGGCCCTGATTTTCTAAGAACTGATGGCAGGTTTGTAAGTGATATTAACTGTCCTTTGTAGTAAATTACATTGTGTAATCACCACACTGCTCTGCTCAGGCCAGACTAGTTATCAGCTGAACCAAATGAAGGGTTTGGTGAATACACTATCTGTTTCCTTTCAGGATGCCAGAAGTTCTCTATAAACATGAGTGCGCCGAATGAGAGGTCATCTTTTGAAAGCTATAATAAAACATGATTGTAACTGAACATGTGACACGCCTGCCTCCTAGCTCTGGTATAATATGAGAAAAGGGATTTTAAAAAAAAGGAAGAAAGAATCCAGAAGTACTGCCTGTGAGAATATTGTGCTTCTTAGCACAGAAATCTATTTTAAATAGAACCATTTTTTTTTTCCTTAAGGGAATATGAGGATGTAAAATTATCTAAGCCAGTATCCTATAAAATTGGGAGAGGGCTATTAGAAGGATAGGAGAAAATCAGAACAGAAATGTCATGTTCACTTCCCATTAATTTATTCTTGAGTTCATTGGTAGAATCTACAATCCTTTCCAGCTGAGTCATCCCATAGAATGGCTGTCTGGCTTTATGCAAATATTCGCCTCCCAGAATATGAAATTAGAATATTTCTGTCCTTAGGTAGACATCTCTGAGAAATTGCTTTTTTGGGGTTGGTTTTACCATATAGGATCCCAATTAAGAATTTCCCAAGTGGTACCTTATTCTAACTTCACTGATAATACTAGCTCACGTGGATGTATCCCTATAAGATGTACCAAGCACTTTGCATGCATCCTCTTACTTGATCCTCACAAGGTTGGTCCTTTTACTCTCTCCATTTTACAAATAATAAAACCAAATTTCAGAGAGATGAAGTGGACCGGACAGATTCACACTTCTTGTAAGCACCGGAGGCCAGATAAGAACTTGGGTCATTGTGACTCCAAGGCAGGGGCCTCACTGCTATAGCATGTTGCCATTCCTTTTCAAGATTCCCAATGGGTGTTTCAAGATACCAAAGGGCACTGCAGAAGCTGGAGAAAGAAAATGCAATTTCTTAGAGTGACCTAAATTACAGGAGGGGAATAGGCTAAGCCCAGGAAGCATTGTGAAGAAATCTATATCTTGAGCAGCAGCCCAGTCATTTAAATGTAGACCTCATGCGTTTCAGGAGGACTCCATCTGCTCCAAGCCAAGAGTAATTCCACAGTAGCACACATCATCGTAATAATAACAAGGATAGATTGCATGTATATAGTCTTAGCTGGTCCTTCAGTGCTGCTACATAATCATTATATTCTATTATTTTTCTTTCTTTGGGGGAAGTGGAGTGGGATCCACACCTGTGATTTCTTTGGTATAAGGAACTTGTAGTAAGAAAACTTAAACCAGTTCATACTGGTACTATATTGTAATTAATAGTCTTAGAGAGTTGCTTCTCTTTATTTTTATCCTTTCAGAAACTGTTAAATCTTTTCACTTCTCTTCAAGATTCCACTCATATTCCAACCCCCAATCTCATGAGTACAGCCTTTGTATGACTTAAATTCTTACTTAACTAAACACAGTTAGACAATCTGCTATTTCATCGCTATCTCCATTTAGGGGTATCCAAAACCAAATTTATGAAAATCACTTCCTTTTTCTGACTTCAAAATTTCTCTGAATGACATAACCTTTCATGCCATCTCTCTTATTATCAGCAACTTTCTCTTCCTCACTTCTCCTATCCAATTTTTAGCCCAATTCTATCATTCCGTTTCTTTTTTTATGATTATCTTTTTTTATTGACAACGTTTTTGGTCCTATAAAATTACTTACTGAGATGAAACTTTTTTTGAATGACTATTTATTTTTAATTTTTAATATAATTTGTGACATAATATGATATATGTAAATGGTTTTAAATATGTGATACATTATAAGAAATGTACCTATCCAAGAGACACACATTCTCACATTGTCCAAATATTGCATATCCCAAAATCTTTCATTCTTTTATCCTTTCCCTTCCAATCCATCCCTCATACATAACCAAGAAGGCAGGTAATATGATATAAGGTGTTTTATATATATATATATATATACACATATATATTCTAATATAATACAAATTTTCCTGTTTGCTATATTATGAAACAAGACACATATTGCCCTTACTTGAGAAAAATTCATCATTCTATTTCTGCATTATCTCTGTTACTTGTCCTCTCTTCTCTATTTCCACTGCCAAATTCTCTCTTAAACTTTTACTTGCAATTCCCTGGACTTTGACAAAAAGTCTTTTGGTTTCCATGTTCTCTCCTCCAAACCATCCTTTACAAGGTCACCAGATTAAAGATCCTTAGAGGGGCTCTCATCTCACTTTACACCCAATACCATTATGGCCATGAGAAGAGGATCATACTTAAATATGTTTTCTTCTACAATATTTTATAATTTGCTTTCCTAAAGCAGAAGCTACACCTCAGACTATTCCCAGAGTTCTTGTCCTTGGCTGTTACAACCACTATGATCATTATCAATTTAGTTTCTTTTTAGGCTCACAGAGATTCCATTTCATCATTTTCTTCCAGTTGATCAGAATCAAGTCCAGATGAGCATTTCATTATATTTTCTAATACTTCATAACAATAACAAATGACACTTATATAGCACTGTAAATGTTTGTAAAATGCTTTTTATACATCATCTCCTTTGAACTTCACAATGATTTTAAGATAGGTATCCAGTATCCCCATTTCACAGAAGATGAATCTACTAAGTGACCTGTCCATGGTTGTAATGCTATTAGGTGTCAGAAACAGCTGTTGAAGGTAGGTCTTCTGGACCCTAATAGAATCCAAAATCTATTAACCTGTAGTGCAAGGTAAGGTAGCTGTAACTAAATGTTCAGCTTTTATTGGAATAAGACTTTCACTGAGTGTTTGAATAAGTTAAATTCACCAATACTGCTATATTATCTCTTCTTCTGTTGTGTATGTATATGCACATGCAATTGTTGGTGTTGGGGTGTGTGTGTGTGTGTGTGTGTTTTAAATCCTTATTTTCTGTCTTTTCATTGATACAAAATAGTGGTAAGGACTAGGCAATGGAGATGAAGTGTTCTACCAGGGTCACACAGCCAGGAACTATCTGAGGCTAGATTTGAACCCAGGATATCCTTCTTTAGACTTGGCTCTCTATCCTCTGTGTCGCCTCACTGCCCCTTGTATGTGTATTTTTAACGAAAAAAAAAATGACAGTTTTACCTTCCCGATGGCTAGAGTTTATAACTCTAGCCTTACATCAACATCTGTTTCTCTGCCATTTACCCTCATTCGCATATTCTCTACTCTACTTGAACCCTTCATTATACAAATGTTCACCTTCTTCAAAATTATATTATTTTTATTTTCCTGCCTGTTGTACCAGAACTATTTGGGGTTTTGTTTTGTTTTGTTTTGGCTGAGTAATACTTCTCAACTGCTTCAGATGAGTAAAAAAGTCAATACATTCTGTCTTAGAAATGACTATAAAGCCATATTTAACTACTTGCATTAAAATGCAGGGCTGGTTTTATGTGAATAGGGGCAAAGTAGTACAATGGAAAGCAGTGTAAGTGTATAAAATGAATACAGGATTTAAATCTCCAACATTCAGTGACTGTGTAAAGCCTTGGGTTAGTCACTCCCCCCCCGCCCCCCTGAGTTTTAATTTCCCTCCCTGTACAATGGAGATTATATGCTTGTTTTTGATGCTACAACATTTTTGTCACGAGGAAAGTGTCATTTTAAACTTTACACTACTATAAAAATGAAAGTTATTGTCCTGAACTGCTGTCATTTCTTCCTGTTCATCATTAGAGATTATTTTCTCCCTTCCTTCTCTAGTATTAGATCAAAGCCAGTTTCCTCACAAAAAGAGATGCTAGCCTTGGCTTCGAGTAGTTGGGGAAAAGGGTACTGGAAGGAGTGGCAACTGATTTCAGATTTAAATGACAGAAAATGTTTAGCTATATTGGAAGACATATTAGAGACAATGGCTGAAGAAAAAGTATGATAATTAGAATGTGCCTAACTTTGGGAGAAGAGGATCAACAATCAAAATTCCAATTCAACCTCATTTGGGGCAACAAGGTGAGATTGATGTGAATAAAATCCTCCCCCAGAGTATGTTCTCCTGGGAACAGACTCCTGGTGGAGCCAAGGTCTTGTCTCTTTATGAACTGAGTTCGAAAGCTATTTAGCCATTTGCCTTCAAGGCATCTTTTATTTTTCTTAGACATAAAACTCTCTCTAAGGCAAGACAAAGATTTATTAAGCTCCCAGGTGGTATTGTCAATAGACTTGTCAGATTTATAGTGAGGAAGCCGTGAATTCATATCCTGCCTCAGAGACTTTCTAGTTGTAGAATTCTTGCCAAATCACTTCATCTTTTTTCTCTTCTTTAAAAAGGGGATAAAGGTAGCATCTACTTTTTAGGGTTGCAATAGGGATCAAATAAGAAAAATTCAGCCAAAATACTGAATACAAAATATCATGTTAAGGTAAACTTGTATTATTACTAAATATGCAAACTATTTTAAAACTTGGTTGAAATTGGTTATTATGCAAATAAAATAGGTAAAATATCCATACCCTTTGATCCAGAAATTCCATTGTGAGGCATGTACCCTAAGACAATCACTGAAAAAAAGTACTACATAAATACCAAAATAATTATAGCTGGGCTTTTTATGGAAGCAAAGAACTGTAAAAAATGAAGATGACCATTGACTAGGAAAAGACAAAATAGAATTATGGTGCATTGATGTACGAGAAGATCGGTGTGCTGTAAGAAATAATAAATATGATGAATGTAGAGAAATATGGAAAGAATTAAATGAACTGATGAGAATTAAGCAGAGCTGGGAAAATAATATATGCATTCACTATAATAATATAAATGGGATGAATAATCACCAAAAGAAAATGCAATTGAATGATGGAACATTAAAAAGAGGCCTGGTACCAAAAAAGAAAAAAAAACATGTTTCCTGATCCTTTGTGGATGTCAAGGTCATTACAATTGGAAAAACTGTATTCACTGTTAAGAGGTTTTTTTGATGTTTTGAAGAGTTTTGCTTAATTTTTCTTTTACTTTTTTATAAATTATAACAAGAGGCTTCTCTGGGAGAGAGAAAATAGAGGGGCACAGAGGAAAACCTCGGCAATGGAATAATTGAAACTCTAAATAAAAATATATTTCTTCAACGACAGGCTACTCCTTCAGCTCATTTATTCCTTTTTTAAACACTACCTTCCATAATTTTCACCCCTTTCTTGTCCCAATAGTGAGACC
Organism: Monodelphis domestica; assembly: GCF_027887165.1. NCBI lineage: Eukaryota > Metazoa > Chordata > Mammalia > Didelphimorphia > Didelphidae > Monodelphis > Monodelphis domestica. The sequence continues at coordinate 176,575,145 of NC_077233.1, read as the reverse complement.
AATGTAAAATATATGAAATCACATAAATTCCCAATGTCCCCAGAAAGTGACTATTTTTTTCTTGTCTTATTTGGAAGGAATATTTTGGGTTTTTTTCAGATGGCGAAAATAAAGCTCTTGAAATTGGAACATACTTTCAATGTATAACCCCTTTAACTTGCCTCATCATTTAGCCAATGTCAAAAGCTGTTTATAGCTTTACAATCTCTTCTGCCAAGCACATTATCTCCTAAATCTACAAGGAGAGGTTGGCTATATCTGTACTTGATAAGGTACTATCATTACTTATGAATTTCTAGCATGCTTCAAAATGATGAGGGCGAGTCCACTTGAAACAGATCAACTCTAATACCCTCATACAGTTTTATGTTCCCTCTACAGTTAATAAATATTCAATTTAAGTGTCATCAATTATGGGTTAGGGAATTCAGGTGAAAAATACCCCTTTAGTCTATGTATGGAAAAGATAGCTTAACCGAATGTCCTACATTCTGCAAAGAATTCTTTGAATTTATAATTTATTCCCTAAGAATAATGAACACTTCTGGAAGTTCTTTACCTCAAATCACTAGTAGTTTGCACAGGTGTGTTACAAGATGAAGATAAAAACCCAAGGAAAAATATGATCCCTGATTTCTTGAGTTCATAAGATCCCAAATCTGGAATGGAAAGAGTCAGATCTCAGAGCCATTGTTATTCTACTCTTCACATCTTAATGATGAGGAGGTTGAGGCATGAAGAGGTTAAGTGTCTTCTCCAAAGGCATGATATAGAGTGAAAGTCAGGATCTGAATCTAGGTCCTCTGACTACAGAGTTACTGTTCTTTCTGCTGTATTGCATATTTATACATGGCAGGAACAGACTGTGAGAAGGTGGTAAATACTGTTCTACTTCCCCCTTCCCTATGCATTGTATACAAATTTGCCAAAATTGCCTAAGTGTATGAAAACTGGACTCATTACATTATAGTCAATTTAAGTATAAGAAAATACACTCATTTTTCTTCTTAACTGGAAAATGTAATAGTGATTCTACAAGCACAAGGGGACATGTATGCATGTGATTAGCAAAATGCAAGTATATATGCACATCACTACTAGTGTATTGGAATTCTCCAAAGGAAAGTGGAGCTATGAAAAATTCATATCTTAAAAAAAGAAATTATGAGTCACATTATCAAACGATTTCATTTTAGAAATATATTTACCAAAAGTATAAGTAGTAAGTTCATGTGCTACATTTATGTTCAACCACACAAACGTAATATATATGTAAAACAGTCTACTTAGATACATATTTACATATATAATTAAGTATTCAATTTATACCATTCCTTCTTCCTAAATATATTTTTTCAGCTTATAAAATATGAATATGACTGATAAATGATAGAAATAAGTAAAGGAAATAGAGTAGATAAAGTATAACTGAGTTGGATCAACTATTACAATTTAGTGCTACATTTAAACAATATTATCTACAATGGTAGATACAGCATCAAGAAAATGAATTAGGTTGAAATTTCCCCATCAATATATTCTAGTTATGTGTGTTTGTGTCATATAACCTCTTAGAGTCTCAGTTTCATTATCTGTAAAATAGGAATAATGATATTACCAACAATCCTCCTCTTGGGGTTGCTATTAATTTTAAAATACTGCAAAATACTCTGAAAGCCTTAAAAGCTGAGATAAAGTTTAGTTGTTACTATTTTTCATCAGTCTTCACTGCTTGGCAGTCAAGCAAAGAAAAAGCAGAACACTGGATTTATATGATTTTCCTTGGATGACAAAGTAAAGTCTACAGACCGATCAGCATAGGAAATTTTTGTTGTTGGCAACTCACTCAAGCATAAATGGACCAGTTGCAGCCTTGGATAATGCATGTGGTTTCATACTATAGACAACATCCTCAAATTCTGTTTTACAAAAAGTGAATGATTCTTGTAATAAGCCTTTATTTAGAGACTGAATATATCATGTGAAAAGCAAATTATATTGGTTCACATTTCTATTCTTCAGTAGATCCTTGATCTTATCAATAGCAGCAGCAATTGAGATACTCCCTCCAATAGCCCAGACTTCACCCCAGTCTAGGATGTCCTTGTTCACATTCTCATATAAATCTTTTAGAGATCTACTCAATGTTCTAGAAGCTTTCTTGTGAGTCTTATGACATTCCATGAGTACTAGTGCATCGCTTAGGCTCATCATCTATTATCCCTTACTTTCACTACATTATTGGCCCACTTCCTTTTCCAATAATTTTCATCCCCAAAGTTATCTTTTATAACATTTCTTACACATATCATTGCTCATAATATGTTCCAGCCTGCTTCTTCTTACACATAAGTCATAATTGGTAATATACTTAAGCCCACTTATTTCTACCATGCATCTCTCCATTGCCCTTTGGATCACCCACAATTTAAATTCTTTAGTCCCTGTGGTATTCCATTATTTTCAGTCATATAGTAATACCAGAGGAATATCAATGTTAGATGGGCCACGAGATGATAACGCCATCGTTGGTAACGGAAACTTAAACAACTAAGAAAAATATGAAAGGTTCATAATCTTGTAGTCCTCTTGAACTTCTTTATTGACAAAGGTAACATGAAAAAGACAGTTAAGAATCACTTAGTTTTCAGTCATATACACACACATCCCTTTATGGGTTGCCACTGAAATGATAAATGTTTGTCCAATGACCAATGAAAAGATATCATTTTAAAGATGGTTGTTGTTGTTTCCAATTGTTTCAGTTGTGTCTGATTCATTATGATCCCATCTGGGATTTTCTTGGCAAAGATACTGGAATTTTTGCCATTTCATTCTCCAGTTCCTTTTACAAATAAGGAAACTGAGATAAATAGGGTTAAATGACTTGTCCATGGCCATACAGCTAGTAAGTGTCTGAGGCTATATTTGAACTCAGGTCCTCTTGACTCTAGGCTCAGCACTCTATCCACTGTGCCACTTAGATACTCTGTTTTTGACGGTTAATCCCATGAAACTGAGATAGATCCACTATTGCAATTTGGAGCTGATTTTTTTTTCACATATGCAACATTATCTAAAAAGCTAGATTTAAATTAAGATCAAAAAGGTGCAAAAATGTCTTAGCTGTGTGGCTGTGAACAAGTCAGTTTCCTAAATTCTAGTACTGAATCATGTCAGTATAGGCACTTTTGCTAAAAATGGCAACAAGATTCAGCTAAATGGAAAGACGGTTCTGAGGTTGCTCCCATTAAAAAAGAAAAAGGAATTGGCTAACACCCCAGAACATCAATCCATAAGACGCATGATCACCTTACTATGGAGAGTGCAGAGTAGAAAAAAATCATCTCGAAATAATCTGTTACAAATAAATACTACAAAGAATTTCAAAAGAGCCTCTCATTTACGTCAACATGAGTACTAATAATCTGTGACTTAACCAGTAGGATAATTATAGGACAGGATGAAGAAAAAAAAAACCATGTAGGAAAATTCTTTTTCAAGATTTAAAAAATAATACAAAAACGGAAGCATTATGGAATTTTTGGTCATTAACACATTGTTTTATTCCTTTAAAAATAAATTTTAAGCATGATTTTAATCCCAAGGACCCCATATTTTAATTTTATCCAATACTCTGGGGATCTGCAAAATAGGTTTTATTTTTTGATATGAACACTTACTGAATGTAAACTATAAACTGAAACCAATGTGTGAATGTCAGATGAAAATTAGAACAAGAAATGCTAACTGACAATATTGTTGACACAAAAACAACAGGAGCAAACAAAAGCCTGTTGGCTCTCATCTTGAGCCTGGAAATGCTCAGGATTCTCAATGACAGTAAGAAGAGAAGGAAATAATTATGAAGCAGAATAAATGAGAAAACAGAGATCTAGTTAACTTACTTAGGGCAGCTGGAAAAAAATCTGAACTTGGACTTGTCTCTTATTTGGGAACGCAGGTGAGGCTTCCTTGAGTTTTTGAAAGTTATGGGTAATTTTAATATTAACACATTGAGACCTCTGCAACTGCTTATTATTTACAAGGATTCTCTAAATACTTTAAAAATCATTAAGACAACTTTTTTTTAATTGAAGAGTAAGTTGGTGGAATGACGAGATCATTTCTCCTTCCTATCCCTCGCTCCCCACCTACCTCTCCTTTTCCCTCCCATCCTTGACCTTTAGAGGTACCTTGCACAGTGATCAGAGATTGTGGCATGGAATGCAGAAGACTTAAGTTTAAATGATGCTTCAGACACTTACAAGTCATGTGACTCTGGACAATTCACTTAACCTTTATATGTCTTAAGCCATTTACTAGGACCTTTGTAATTTTTTTTTAAAAGAAATTTGAAGTTTTTATAGATATTTGATTAAATTTGTTATATACGTATACTGAAATTGCTATTTGGCATCATATTTTTCTTATACTAGCTAGCATTTATTTGTAAGCAATGTCAGACCCTCAACAAGAGAGCAATGTAAGAATAATTGGATGAATAAAAATGGTCAGTTGCTTGAAAGAATTTACAGAAGTAGGAAATTATGTGTGGGCTATTTATAAAGACACTTAGTAGTAATGGCCTCAGATACTTAGTAGCTGTGTGACCCTGGGTAAGTCACTTAACCGTATTTACCTCAGTTTCCTCGTCTATGAAATGACACAGAGAAGGAAATGCCCAAGCACTCCCAAACCTCAAATTTACAGGGGAAAAAAATGAAGGATCAGAGCCTGAAAAGAATGTTAGAGCAAGTGAGGTGGCACATTTAGGCTCCGGACAAAGAAATGAACAATAGTTTTACAAAAAGAAATATCAATGCCAACTTTGCATTGGGGTGAGAGCAATGAGAGGATGATCAAATACATAAAAGTGGCCAGATGTTTAAGAAAAATTACAGAACCAGAAGATGGTAGTTAGGCTTTTTTTAGACACTTAGCTATAATGGTACACATATCCTATCAGTAGAAAACATTTTTCAGTCTTTATTATAAATGGAACAATACACTCTACCATCACCCCCCAAATCCTTTGGTATCGAAGGAGTAAAAGTTGAAGAAACCTGTTTCTAAGGATGCTTTTTCTCCTCTTTATCAGTAGGGCTTCTTGTTACTCATGTAAATATCCTCTGAATCCAGAGAAGAGTAGACCTCCAGCTAGGCAGAATAAAGCCAATTTAGCTTCTTAAGCAAGAACTGCTTTGTGAAAAAATCTTGTAAAACTCCCCACTAAATGAGTTACAAACTAGTCACATGGGGCTTTCATTGAATTTACTTGTGAATGCTATAAAGGACAATTGTCTCTGAACCAGGTACATCAAACGCAGGACTGCTACTGTGTAAAAGCATGGAATTCTACGCCACCTACACACACAAAGAAAATTAGCTTCTTATTGAAAGGAAGTACTATTGAAAAACTCCAGGGGAAAAAAATGAAACAACAGAAATGAATGACACCCACAGGCAAATCCAATGGGTAAGGCCATTTGGGTAAGGACTTTCTTAGTCTGAAAGAAAGGAAAAAAACGGTACAGTTTCAGAAGATCATGAAAGATAATTGAACTAAATCAAAGGCAAAGTAGCAGCTCTTGAAATCCTAAGCAAGGAGAGTTTAAATTTGCCTGAAAACACATAAAATGAAGGATTTTTTAGACAACACTCTTTGGATTCAGTGGGGAAAAGCACTAATGTAAAGTTTTAGGGAAAATATCTCATTCTCCTAAAAAGTTTCTATGTACATTTAAGAGGATAATTAGCAACTTTGGTTTGATGCAATAGGATTTTATGTATATATGTGTATATATGTAAGTATGTACATAATATTATTTTTAGGGCTGGTGTGAAGACTAGATATATTTGCATACAAGCATGATATTACAGAATGCTAGTTGGAAGGGATCTTCAGCAGAATTTTCACTAAAATACACATAAGTAGTGAGGTGATGCAATAGGAAAAAATGCCAAGCCTTAAGTCAGGAAGTTTCATCTTGAGTTTAAATCTAGCCTTAGAAATTTACTACTTGTGTGACTCTGGACAAGTCATTTAACCTTGTGGGCCTCAGTTTTCTCATCTGTCACATGAGTTGGAGAAGCCTAAGAAAACCCCAAATGAGGTCAGGAAAAATACGACATGACTGAAATGACAGAGCACCAACAAAGTGATGATTCATCCTCTGCTCTAATACCTAAAGAGGAAAGGGAACTTACTACCTATATAAGTAGCCTGCTGCAATTTTGGATAATCTCAACTGGTCAGGAATTTGTCCTTTACATCAAGGCCACATTTGCTTCTTTGCTTTTTTTCATTACTGGATTTTGTACCAAAAAAGTCAGTGTGTGTGTGCTCGTGCCTATATTTAAATGTAAAAATTTATAGATGTAACTAGCTATATCTATAGAGCTATACCTAGGTTTATTTATTTATCTACATCTATACTGATATGATTACAGACAGATAAGGAAAAGACTTGTGATTTCAAGGATACAGATAAGTCCTTAGTATGGAAGTGGCATCCATTAATACAATTTGAAAAGTTGCTCAGAGAAAGTGTAAAACTCACAGTATGTAAAACTCACAGTCCAGGTCTTCAGTGACCAGGAAAACTCTAAAGTGTCCTTTGAGCTATATTAAAATATAATTGGGGAATATTTAACAAAGTGAAAAAACAATTAAAAAAGACAGTGCTAATACATTTTTTTAATTCAATATGTGGCAGGTAGGGATCTATTTCCATTTGAGTTTGACGCTTCTGCCTGGGACACTGAGAGCTTCAATGAGAGACCCAGTTTAACACAACTGCTCTGCCCAAAAAGTACTATTTGAATCCACATCTGATATTGGAGACTGGTTCTCTCCTAACTATGTAATGCTGCTTTTTAAACTAATATATGATCTAATAATATTGCATTAATTTACATTTATATCTTTTTTTTAAACCCTTACACTCCATCTTGGAATCAATACTGAGTATTGGTTCTAAGGCAGAAGAATGGTAAGGGCTAGGCAATAGGGGTCAAATAACTTGCTCAGGGTCACACAGCTGGGAAGAGTCTAAGGTCACATTTGAACACAGGAACTCCTGTCTCTAGGCCATCTACGCCTATCTATATCTTCTATAACCTCAACACAAGAGAAATAAGAGACATTGGTTAATGTAATACACCCACGATAAGTGTGACAATGGTGGTGGCGGCTGTGGTATGGACCTGTGATTTAATTAATGCTAATTCCTTGGTGCATAAACTCACTATGCTATTGGAGATCTGCCATTAACTCATTGGTAACTGACAGTCACAGAGACCTTTATAAGTCTTAGTGACTTTCCCAGAGACACAGCCAGTTTCTATTAGGGTTAAGAGATAAAGGATGGGGGAAGATGGCAGAGATGAAGGTACCCAGCTGGGAGACATTGTAATCAAAGTCTGGGGAGTCGTGATTATAGATTAGTGAGGAATAAAAACATATCTGATCCAAGTCTTATTCTTAAATTGATTCTAGAAGTAAGATTAAGTAAAAGGATTCTAGAAGGAAGATTCCAGAAGAAGTAAAAGGATTCTAGAAGGAAGATTCTAGAGTAAGAGGAGGCATGGATGGAAAATATTCCAAGATGTAAAGCTCAGAGGTAGAGTTGATGGGTCGGGTCAGTTCTCAAGGTGAAAAGATTTCTGAGATCATCTTCTGGACTGTGTAACAATGTGTCCGACCTACAGATTCTGGGTAAAACATTTGGGATACTAAAAACATACAAGTCATTTTGATGGTAGAGTAAAAGCATTCCAGTCCTATTGTTGGCTCAAACTTCTGTACAAATTGCCTATGAAACATCATAGCATAATTGCCATGATAAAAGTAGTTAAAGAAAAAAATGTATATATTTTTCATTCTTTGAGCTGATCCAGAGAGAAATTTTATTACTGGACCAAATGTTTATCTTCAAGAATATTAAGGATTTGGTCACTGAATTATTGTTAAACTGAGAAAATGCAAGTCCCTCTGATATAATAATAATAACAGTAAAAAAGAAGAATCACAAGAATAACTAGTACTTATATTACTCTATGGTTTGCAAAATACTGTACCTACATTATCTCACTTTATTCTCCATGAACCATATGAGTCAGGCACATGCTCTTATTAACCTTGCTTTATAAATTAGGAAACTGAGATAGAGTGAGGTTAAATAACTTGTTCAAGTCAACACATCTCTATCCCACCTTCAAAACCAATCCCATAAAAAGGGATTATTAGCAAGCCAGGGAGATCATCAGAGAGAGCTAAAGAGAGGGCAAAGCCACTAGGACCACAAGCTTCTCCAAATAGCAAGATGAACATCTCTACCTAGGAATATTTATTTTTCAGTGTGGCTGGGGGTAATAGGTCTTGTTTCAATACAAAGTATGAAAATTTTCAATCATCAATGTTTTTAAAAAGTGAATAAATATTAGAGCTAATGGCTAAGCCTAGGAATAAGAATGTCAACGTTAAAAACTTGTTGGTATGGAGTTGAAGGGCAGAAGGTTGTAGCATGTAGCAGACAGAGAATTCATCTTGTAATCCATGAGAACAACGGAATATGGAATATCCAAAAGGGCAAGGATGCCCTTATTTTGTACTTATTTGGACTTTTTTGCTACTTTTTCCTTGTTTTTTTTCCCTTAAGCATATGGATGATATTTTATAAATATTTAGTGATTAATGGAAGGCTTTGATTCAAGCTCTAATTCTGACACATACTATATGTTCATGGGAAAGTAATTTACCTTCTGAAACATGAATATATTCAATTGATAAATATTTATGATGCAGCTTCTATATGTGGATAGAACACTGGACCTGGAGTCAGGAGGACCTCAATGAATTCAAATATGGCCTTAGATACTTGTTAGCAAGTCAATTAATTCTGTTTGCCTCAGTTCCTCATCTCTAAAATGAGCAGGAAAAGAAAATGCCAAACCACTCCTCTATCTGCGCCAAGAAAACCCCAATTGGGGTCATGAAGAGTCAGACAAGACTGAAAAAATGACTAAAAATAGTAATGATGTGCATAAAGATGCACAATGGTGTTAAGAGCTAAGGAAATGAAGAAAGGCAAAAGAAAGTTTTCTCTACATAAGTTCATCATCGAATGGGCAAGACAACATGTAAAATACTACACGAATAAGGCATACACAGGACAGGATAGAGATTATAAACAGGAGGAAAGCACTGGAACTAAGAGGGAATCCGTAGAAATTTCCTATAGAAGGTAAGATTTTATCTGGGACTTGAAGGAAGCCAGGGAAACCAGGAGAGGAGATGAAGAAATAGCATTCCTGTCATGGGGGAAAATAATGGAAATACTTGAAGCTGCTGGGTGGAACGTCTTTTTTGAGCAATGGCTAGGAGGCCAGTGTCACTGTATGTGTAAGAGTGTGTGTGTGTGTGTGTGTGTGTGTGTGTGTGTGTGTGTGTGTGTGTGTATGGGTGCATGATATAAGAAGACTGGAAAGGTGGAGGCAGGGAAAGGATAGGGTATAGAGGACTCTGAATGCCAAATATAAGACGTTTTAAAATTTACTTTATTTTTTAAATTAAATGAAATTTATTTATTTTTGAGTTGAAATTTTTATTTAATTATTTCTAAATACAAGACTTTTAATTTGATCCTAGAGTCTGGAATTTATTAAGTGTGTGTGGGAGGTGACATAATTAGAGGATGACTATAAGATGCAATCCTGGGTGACTAGGAAGACAGTGATTAGAAAAAAACAATTTATGGCTAGTAGCACTTTAAGATTTATAAAGCCCTAAATATTGTGGGACAATGGATATGGCACTGATGCTGGAGTCACAGGACACAGTTGGTCCACAGCCACAGTTGGTGGCTACTATTCGTCTGCCTCTTGACAATTACTTAACCTCCCCAGTTCTTGGTTTGATATTATGTCAATTGATAAGATCAAACTAAATTAATCTGTGCTTTTATTCAACTTTCAGTCTATGATTTAGGCATTCTATGAAGCAGACAGTCTCATTAATCCCTTATCATTAATTCTGATTACCCTAGAGATATTATTGGCTAACTATGGGCATGTCCTGAGTATCTACAACTCAAGGAAGAGTAAGGATATGGAGATGCCTCAAGTATTTCAAAACAATCAAATTTCAATTCTAAGATACTAATAAAAGACTCCCTGGGTTCATTCATATCAGGATTCACTGTTTAACATATATATGTAATATATATATATTACATATATATATAATCAATAAATAAAATTTTAAATTCTAGGATTGAGGTAATGCTATTTATGCCCCAATATACTATGTCAATTTAGTAATTCTCTTTTTTTCTTTCAGTCTAGTACCACTATAGTTTAATCTCTATTCTTTACAAACAAATCTACTTGAACTGTTGATTAGCTTGTGCCATTGTTTCAATCCCATTGCTTTTAGGTTTCATAATCATCAATGAGTAAATAAAGCAAGCTGGAATGGACTACATTTATTTTGGCTTCTCATCAACCCAATTAAACTTTCAATTCATTAGTCTACAGCAGAAAGCTAAAAATGTTGTAATTAATTTATTGAAAGTTACTATAGCAGCTCAACTTTCCTAAAATACACAGTAATAGATTGATTTTAAGTACTTCAATTTCTTCATCTGTAAAATGAGCTGGAGAAGGAAATGGCAAGTCACTCCAGTATCTTGGTCAAGAAAATCATAAATGGAGTTACAGAGTCATATATGAGAGAAATAACTGAACAAGAACATTATGTGCAAGAACGGACAGTGTCGTACAATGGTTAGTGTGCTGATCTCAGAGTCTAAAAGATTTGAGTTCAAGTCCTGCCTCTGCCATATACTGAGTGAATGACACTGAGAAAGCCACTGATTTTTACTATTGAGTCCTATCAGACTCTCCATGACCTTATATTGAGTTTTCTCAGCAAAGATACTAGATTGGTTTGCCATTTCCTTATCTGGTGCATTAAGGTGAACAGAAGTTAATTGACTTTCCAGGTTTACACAATTCCTGACTGTCTGAGGCTGTATCTTAACTCAGGTCTTCCTTAATACATTAAACTATCAGATGTCTTAAGCAACTTTCAAAGAATATAAATTATGGGGGAAATGGTAGATTTGCACTGCCCCAAGAAGTTTCTCACCCCAAATTCCCTACAGTAATGAAATCATAAACCTTTGAAAAATCCCTTATCAGTAATCTCCACCCCCCCCCCACCCTGCAGAAGAGCAAAGGACTAAAAGATGCAACTTCTAATGCTTATAAAAAGGGGAGAATTCACTAAAGATGGGGAAATGGGGAACACATTTTCTGTGGATCTAAAACTGCTTGAGGGAAGGTAATAAAACCTGAAAGATGAAGCAGGAAAAATCCAGCTAGTTATGCCTTTTACTTAGAATTAAAGAGAAACTTCCACCAGGTAAAATGAACATGACTTTTATGAATATTCAGTTGTCTACTTTATAAGCAGCAAGCTTATAGAAATGTCATCGAGGAAGGAAAGTGGGAAATGTGAAATAGAACTGATTTGGAGAGCTGTCCTAACTATCACATGGAAGCCAGAAAAGTAGAAATACCTCTCATGCTGCACAACAAGAAAACAATCCAAATAATAGCTGAGAAGGCTTACTTACCCAAGACTGGTGGGGAGTAAGAATTTAAAAGAGATAATGTCAAATGCCCTGCATGAAAACTAGTGTTTTGGTTAATTCAGTGGTCATTCCATAAGCACTAGGTCCTGGAAAATAACTTTTCTTTGCCTCAATTGAAAAAAGAAAAGAAAAGATTGCCATCCTCTTCTAAAAGTCAGGGAGAGTATATGTGGATTTTAATTCATTATTTTTATTAGAAGTTTAATAACAATTCACATAAACCCTCCAAAAGACAAATACCCAAAGGGGATCATGTATGAAACTGTTAACTTCTTTCAAATGCAGTCTGTTTTCAAAGTAATATAGTTACAAAATTGTTCTCTTCTGAATTTTTTGTTCTCTGTTCTTTCTTTCTGTTTTCATCTCTTTCATTATTCACTAACTCATGCCATCATAATCTAATTTTAATAGAAGATCTGATCTCTCTTGTAAAAAAAAATGTAGTTAAGCAAAATATATTAACATATTGTCAAGACACATCAACACATTTGTGCCTGAAAATGTATGTTTCACTCTATATGATTTGTCTTGGCAAAAAGACAAAAAGCATTGCTAGTTTCTGGAGTCCTGATTGGTCACTGCATTGATAAAGGTTTTCCCACACATTACTGTGGTCATTTTATGTATTAAAATATTTCTGATATAAGTTCTCACTTTTCTTGGGATAGCAGTTGTTTATAAAGCTATCTGGCATAGGCAGTTGTGGTGAACTTAAACCAGAAAGCATAATTATCTGTCACTATTTCAAGGGTCATTTTTGATGGGAAAAAAATGGTGTCCTGATTTGGGAACCAAGCAACATAGCTTCTGGTCCTCGTACTATCTGAAACTCAGTGAATTTATCCCTGTCCATCCAATTTACTTGTTTAGACTCAATCCCCACATCCATAACATGTGGCAATAATTTTTCTAGATACCTACTAGAAACAAAAGTTGAGAACCTATGGTTTAAGGTGAATGAAATTAATAAATTTAAATTACCTCTCAACTTTGAGGACAGAAAAATAATAGTTCATGGGACAACCTAATCACCAAAAGTGATTAGAAGTCATCTTCTTAGACACCCTAAAACCTTAGAGACAGAAGATCATGGAGTTTAGTACCCCCATTTTATAGAAAAGAAGACTAAGGCTTTGAGACAGGAGATAATTCATAACAATATTAATATATAAATGTGTTGCATGACAGCACATATATAATCTATTTCAAATTGCTTGCCTGAGGAAAGAGGGAGAAGAGGGAGGGCGAGAATTTGGAATTTTAAATGTGAGAAAACAAATATTAAAAATAGTTTCTATGTGTAACTGAGAAAAAATAAAATATTACTTAAAATAATTACTTAAGTACTTAATAAGTACTTAGTAATAAGTACTTAAAAACTAAAAAAAAAGAAATGAGATCATTTGGCCAAGGTTATAGCTAGTTCATAATATAGAATCTGGGTTTCTCAGCTTCCTCTTGAGTGGAAGAACAGGCCATGTGTTGCTCTCCAAAGACCATATCCTCTCAGCTAAGGAATCAAAACCTAAAGGATGCAAGGCTTCAGTTTAAGGGACAATTGCTGATGCTCACTATGTCTGTGTCTTTAGACACATAACAATGTTCCAGGGACTCAATGTCTTCACCCATAGAAGGTGAGGATTAGACTAGATGTCCTTATAGGTATGTAGATCAGTTAAAATAGGAAAAGACCTATATTATCCTTTGGAAAAAGAACAAAAGGAAGGAGAATGAGTGCCATCAATGAGGTAATGAGACTATCAGAAGTAATAGGTATACTGGTTGTTATTACTTTTACTGTTATAGATACAACCCAAAGGTGCAACTAAAACTCCATTTGTTGAAATAACGGATGATTACTTACTGCAGAGACACAGAATCAAACTTTGGAAGAAGAAGAAAATTGTGTCCAATTTTGACAAAGTTTGAGAGCATCTCCTTAAGCAGTGTGGAGCCCAGGCTGCCAAGTCACCTCTGCTTACCCCTAACCTCCCAGGAATCATCCGGGGATTCCATCAGCTATTCAGTTAATGAACCATGCAGGGGCTCCCAGGGCCCCCAGGCAGAAGAGTAATCGATAGGGCGCTTGCTCCTGTGGAGGGCATCGGGCATTGTCAGAGAGAGGTAAAAGACAAACATGGCCAGATCAATGATGGGTCTTCTGTCCCTGAAGGGCCCTTTGCTAATCAGCGCTTGTTTCTTGTTTGTCTCCCTTCTATGGAATCATTAGGAGCATGGGGGGATGCTTTGATGAGTCAGGGGAATGCATCTTACCCAGAACAATGGAATACTCTCCCTCAGCACTCATGAAGAAGGTGCAATAGGCCATGCTCCATGGCATCGTAGGGAAGAAAAATGGGACGCAGCAAGAGACTAATAAGGAACCATCCACTCAACAGGACAGACCATACAGCGGTGTTGTGGTCCGGCTTCACAATCACCATTATTGAAGTAAATGGTAGGCTCCTGGGATCAGAAATAAATCCCACAGCACAACCGGAGCTCGCCAACACAACAAAGCAGCGACCTCAGCAGCAGTCACTCTCCCAAGCAGAGGGGGCATCATTAGAGGGAGACACTATATGTTATGAATACATTAGCCCCTGGCTTGACCAAGCGGTAGAATTGCTGAATGGGTTGGCTTTCATATGAAGAAGTCATTACAGGCACAGTGGAAGACATGGGGGAGAAGAGGAGTAATACAATGGGTCCCCATTTAGAGAGAGCCTGTGGTTTCAGAGAGACCAGAAGCCCCTTTCTGGAGTTAAATTGTATTAAGAATTTTCCTCAAAGAAAATCAGACTCACTAAGGAGAGGAGGACTAGATTTTTAGATTTTATTTATTTATTTTTTTGGAGAGTTACTTTGAAGGGGAACTGGGGAAAAACCCCATAAACAAACAAGCAAACATACAGGAGAATTGAAATGTGTTTGTGTGCTCTGCAGATGTTTATGGTTTAATCTGATTTCTTATTTCAAAAAATAAGGCAAGACAATTGGGCTGTGGGGACAGGGAGAAAGCAACTGCCACCATGAGCCACAAGGCTGGAAACAGATCTTTACCCCTATGCTATGCTAACAGTTGTTTGGGGCCAAAAGATATGAGTAGAGAGAAATGAGACTCCTTTGCTGTTACTTTAGGCCACAAAATGGAATGGGAAAGGGTATCAGAGAGGAACAAATGACATTCTGTGAGATTTCAAGATGACTGTATCTGTGCTTCTAACTTGGGCACACCAAAAAAGTGTGGTCCAGCATACAGTGGTCATTGACCTTGCAACTGAAATAAATTCACTGCAAAAATCCTTTCATGTTCTTTTAGCACATCTTTTAGCAATGCTGAGCACACAAGGCATCTCTAGGTACCTGGGGATTCAGAGGGAGGAGAGACACAACAGGGGGAAACAGAAAAGGCCATCCAAAAAGAATTAATCTTCCAAATAGTATCATGGTAGCCCACAGAGACACCTTAACCTTTTTTGTGCACATGTCCAGACCCCCCTTGGTAGTCTGGTAAAGCCTACAGAGCCCTTCCCAGAATAATATTTTTAAATGCATAAAATATAAGACATAGAATTGCAAAGGAAATAAAATATTCTGAAATCCACTTATCAAAATAGTCTAACCCGCCCCCACACAAAAAAACTCCAATATGGTTACTGGTACCATGAAATCTTATAGAACTTCTCTACTTCTCTGATTCTCTTTCCCATTTAATTTTGTATCACGATTATTTGTATAAATGTCTTATCTTCCTTATCCATCATCAGCTGTTAAAGGCAGAAATCTCACCTTGTTCATCCCCTCACTGTCTATCATTTGATCTTTCAGCTTAATAAATGTTAGAGAAATTGAAGTGATAAAGTGCATATTTATGGTAATTCAAATCTACTTCTGTTCATAATGAGATGGTTGATCAATGATTCTGATTATTTATATGAAATGAATCTTTTTTTCCTCTGGATATTTAACTCTAATTCCCATTTTCTCTTTCTCCCAAAGTCATTACAAAAGTCCAATAAGGCCATTGAGCTCACTTTCTTGATTTATATTCTTCTATCTATCTGCCCAGTTGGAAGAACAGTTGCCAGCAAAGAGCTTCAAGATCTTCAAAATGTACTGGGTGCAGCTATAGCTATTACTATTAGCTAAAAAACAAAGCTAATATTATTCCAGAGGGAATAGAGAATAAAAAGACAGCTCGTCTCCACTGGAAAAAACATGTTTGCTAGGGCAGTACAAATTCTAATGGAAATGGTTATGTCTGAGTTCATTACCTAAAAGAGCTCCCCAGGGAAAACAAAACCAGAAGAGGCCCCCAAATGTTTATACACATGCCTCTGTAGCATAGAACAAACACAGATTACAATGGGCATCAGGGTACCATTTTGATCACACGGCCCCTTGATTTCTGTGCTGCTTTACTGTTCTGACTCTCCTTCTACTCCTCCAGCTGCTCCTTCCATGCCTATCAAAACTAAGCCTGGACAAGAGACTGATGTTATCATGTAGTACCATGGAAAGAAACAGGGAAGTCATGGGAGTTGGGTGAAGAAAAAGGGAAATAAACAGAATAAAAAATATAGACAGTGACTATAATAATCTAAGTGGAAAGAACAAGGTCAAACAATGGAAACTCAGTGCTGTGAATGGCTAAAATGAGCATATCATTTGACTCAAATTCTTTTACTAGGCTTATATTTCAAGGAGATAATAGAGAAGAAGTCTCTATAAATTAAAATAATTATAGAAGCACTTTTTGCAGAAGTGAAGAGAAGGAAAGTAGATTCTCTAATAATAGAAGACTGGATTAACAAATTATGGCAAATGAATATAAATGTATGTAAATATAAGGGATATTACCATGTTGTAAAAAAATGATGAATGGGTTGAAAAAAGAGAAACACGAAAAGACTTGTATGATCTAATTCAGACCGAAGTAGAACAAAGAAAACAACAAACAATAAAAAAAATATAAATAGAAACAACCGCCACATGCAAAAAAAAAAATTAAAAGTGAATTTTAAAAATTACAAAAAACAAACATGGCTACAAAGAAGTAATATGAGAAGATATTGCTACCTCATTTCTTTACAGAGGAATTGATGCCCATGCTGCCCATGGATGTGGTACATAGCATATGTTTTCAGACTTTCTTTTTTATCAATTTAATGGTTTTACTGACATTTGGTCTCTCCTCCATTTTTTCCTTTTTCTTTTAAAAATATTATTTTGGGGGTTGAATGACTCTCTGGGAGGATGAAATATAAGGGAGAATAGGAGGAATTCTGGTGATATCCAAAACAAAATATATCAATAAAATTTATTTTACAACAAAAGATACAGAATGCTGTGAAGTTATAATAACTCAGACTGGACCCAAAGACGAGATTAAGGAAGACATTCTCTACTTCTGACTCCTCTTTCTTTTCTGAGGTCACTTTGCGGAATACTACATATAACATCAGACTTTTTTGATATAGCAGTTTTGCTATTTTATTTCTCTTCTTTTTCTTCTCTACTATAATATATTATAATATGTTAATATTATAAAGGTTCTTAAACTGGGGCTCATGTGCTGAAATTGTTCATTGTATTTCAATTTAATCAGTTTCATGTATCTTGTATATATTTTATTTTAAATATTTAAATTTTTTCTGAGAAAGGATCCATAGATTTTACCAGATTGCGAAAGGAATCCATGACATGCAAAAATTAAGAGTCTTTGGTATAGAAACAGATAAAACATTTGTTACATGTAAACTATGTGACATCCATTGTTATTATTATATGTGATGTGCCATTGGGAGAGGATAGGAAAAGGGATAAGATATAAGATATACAAATATATATATATATATATATATATATATATATATATATAAGAAATCCCAAAGGTAAATGAAAAAGAATATTGAAGCAGGTACTAAAATAAATAAAAGAAATTAGAATCAAGAGAGACAGTAGAGAGACTATATGCCTTTTTTATTGAGAGGAATGGATGAAGAAAGGAAAGGAGAAAACATCAAGAAAAAGTTTAGAGAGCAAACAATGGATGATCTCAATTTTCTCAGTAAAGGTTTTAAAGGCATTGGGGTGGGTAGGAGAAATCAAAAGAACTGAAATAATATGGACAAGTCTCTTTGAAAGATGACTTTTTAAAAACTATAGAAATAACATAAAATGCATATCTGGCAGTAGTGAGGACCTAGGAAAAGTGAGATGGAATAAAAATATATTGGACTCAATCACAACTAGTAATTTTTTTAATTTAATAGAAAAAGGACATTATCATAATGATATGCTAGGATGATTATTTAGGCCGTGATGTGGAATATGAGTAATGGGTGAGAATGGAATTATGGAGGTGAGTTAAGAAGCTACAGCTGTATCTGGATTAGTATAAATAAAAATTTCTACCAAAAAGTCATATATATTTGAATCTGTACTCTTCAGTTATTTGAAGTTCTAATTATATATAATATACTAATTGGTTCTAGTTCATCGGAAATATACATTGGGAATTCGAGTTATGAGATCATTTCCCTTTTTATTTGCACTAATAGGACCTATCTGTTTTTATAGTAGTTTATTTAAGAGACTAAAGTCTGAACTAGGAGTAGGAGTGGATTTTAGTCTTTATTGCAGTAGTAAGAAGGGAAGAACTTGGCAAATGATTTAATGCTGGCATGAAGGAGGAGAGTGCATTAAAAGTAACTCCATAATTATGATCCTTTAGATTTAGATAGTGATGGTACCATCAGTAGAAAAAGACAGGTTAAAGGGAGAAAAAGTCTTTGAAAGAGAAGTGTAGTAAATAAGAGGAATCTGAAGGCTGTTTATTAGACACTTTGAAGTGAATATGGGAATTTATTGGGAAAGTTGACCATGAGTCAAAGGTCAAAATCATGGAGAAATACTCAAGAATAACTATGAGATTAAAATACAAAAAAAGGTGATATGGTTTTGTTAAAGGGATTTTCTTAATTTCTCCCTCTGTTTCCTTAAGAAGCTAATGAGAGTAGGATTTCTAAATAGATCAGAACTGACAGGAGTCAGTGAGCCAAAGCTGAAGATTCTGTTACCAGGGAGACCAGTACTGATGAGAGGAAGTAGCTGGCCCTCTGACAGGAAGTTAGGGGGGACAGTTGGTCAGTAAGGGTATAAGGAAGCAGCTGCTGACACCTGGGGGGTCTTTTGCCTCTGGGAACTTGAGAGAGCAGGTCTGTCTCAGAGGCAAAGATCTGCTGGCAGTTGGCTACTGACAGTTGGGCTGATACAGAAAACTGACTGAAGGAGTGAGTAGTGGCTGTCTATTATTTAGGGGGTTAGGTAGTGAATAATTTTAGATAGAGTAGGTTATATTAGGCCTGGTGCTCCAGACAGAAGAAACTGTCCTAAGAAAATAAAGACAGGTTTTTAGGAATTATAGGTATATTTATAGGGCATAAGATTAATAATCTCTCTTTCCTCTTTTCTATATTTCTATCTGTACTTCTTAATTAAATCAAAGTTTCTGTTAAACTGCTCTCCTCACTGTCAAAATCCTTAATTTAACCCTTATAGTTTGATGACATGTCTTCAAAGGAAAGGAAGGAAAAGGGAGGAAATAAATATTTATATAATATGACAGGCACTGTATTGAGCACTTTATAAATATCACAGCAATCCTGGTAGATGAGTACTTTTACCTCAATTTTATAATTTGAGACTAGATTTGAATTCAGTTCTTCCTGATTGAAGACCCAGGGCTTTATTCATTGCATCACTTAGCTAGCTCAGTGATGATGGTAGAATAAGTTTAGAGGTTGATAAAAGGGTCAGTCAATACTACTAAGGCTGCCTAGAGATAGGGAATTGTCAAGTAGGAACCAGATTTCATTTTCGTTCCAGGAAGTTAAATGCATGTAGGAGCAAGAGGATCAAAAGGAAAAGAAGGTTGTTAAGGAGAGATCAGGGATTCTTAAAGGCTTAGAGTGGATCAGAGAATGGAATGACAGTGACTATGGGTGAAGGGGGCTAGAGATAGTAGCAACAGAATAAAGAATGTACCTAAGGTGCTATATGCCTAGATAACATCACAGGGGATATATGGCTCTGCAAATCACAGAAGGAAAAGTAGCGGAGAAGTTAGGACTCTCATAGAGTTAAGAAGGCTAAAGTTTTGATTCAAATGATGAGTGTAGGTGCTAAGATGGCCATAGTGTAGAAGGAACTTCAAGAGTCTCCCAACTACTGATCACAACAAAGTGTCTCAAAAAGGACAAAAATCAAAACCAGAAGAGTCAAGGGGCTCTGCCACAGAGCACAACCTTGAAGGTAGGCAGGGTTGGGGCACACTATAAAGGGGGTAAAATTACATCTACCAAAGCATGAGCTGATCACCCCTACTCCACACCATCTACGGCACCCAAGTCAGTAAATTGGAAACCAGAACTGACCTGCTGGAAGCCATGAAAAGCATGTAAGAACAAACAAAAAAGGAACTCAAAAGATCGTAGCTGAAAACCAATCTTTAAAGACTAGAATTGGTCAAGTAGAAGTTAATGATTTCACAAGATAGCAAGAATTAATGAAGCAAAATCAAAGAATGAAAAAATAGAAGGAAACATGAACTATCTCATTGAAAAAAACAACTGACCTTGAAAACAGGTTGAGGAGAGACAATTTGAAAATCACTGGTCTACCTGAAAACCTAAAAAAAAAATGGAAGCCTTGACATCATATTATAAGAAATTATATATAAAAAAAACAACCTCTTCTGATATTCTAGGACAAGAGGGCAAAATAGATATTGAAAGAGTCCATAGATCACCCTCTACATTAGATCCTACATTAAATCCTCAAAAGACAACCCGCAGGAATTTTATTGCCAAATTCAAGAGCTACCAAGCCGAGGAGAAAATATTGCAAGAAGCCAGAAAGAGACAATTCAGACATCAAGAAGCCCCAGGCAGGACTACACAGGATCTGGCAGCTTCCATGATAAAAGACAGCAAGGCCTGGAACATGATATTCAGAAAGGCAAGAGAATTGGGTCTACAACCAAGGATCATCTACCCATCAAAACTGACTATATACTTCCAGGGGAAAGTATGGGCACTTAACAAAATAGATTTCCAAGTATTTGTAAAGAAAAGACCAGAACAAAATAGAAAATGATGTCCAAATACAAAATTCAAGAGTACAAAACATGAAACAGTAAATAAGAAAGAGGAGGAAAAACTTTCAAGGGCTTCAGTAATGTCAAATTGTATATATTCTTACATGGAAAAATGATATTTGTAACTCTCAAAAATTGTTTTCACTATCATAGTACATAGAAGTAGTATTCATAGGTAGAAGTTGGGGTACTAAGTGGTTTACAATGATGTGTAAAAAAAGGGGGGGAATAGAAGATGGCACCAATACCAACTTGAAGGAAGAAGAAAAATAGGATAAATTATGCCACATAAAGAGGTGCATGGAAGGGGGAGGGGAAGAATACTATTATAAGGAGAGGAAGAGAGTGCTAATAGGTAGGACTTAAATACTACCCAAATTAATTTACTTATTCAGTGCTATACCTATCAAATTAACAAGAAACTTTTTTACTGAATTAGAAAAATTTATAACAAAATACATTTAGAAGAACAAAAGATCAAGAATATCAAGAATATCAAGGGGAATAATGAAAAAAAAATGTGAAGAATGGGTGCCTAGCTGTATCAGATCTTAAAATGCACTTTAAAGCAGTGTTCATCAAAATAATATGGCTAAGAGACAGAAGGGTGGATCAATGGAATAGACTTTGGGTAAATGTCTTCAGCAAGATAGTATATGATAAACTCAAATATCACAGCTTTTGGAACAAGAACAGATTGTTTGACAAAAACTTCTGGGAGAACTGGAAAATAGTATGGGAGAGTTTAGACATAGATCAACATCTCACACTCTATAACAAGATAAATTCTGAATGGGTAAATGACTTAAATATAAAGATGGAAACCATATTAGGTGAACATAGAATAGTATACCTGTCAAATCTTTGGGAAAGAAAAGAACTTAAAACCAGGCTAGAAATAGAGTATCACAAAATGTAAAATGAAAAATTTTTATTACACTGAATTAAAAAGGCTTTGTACAAACAAAATCACTGCATCCAAAATTAGATGTGAAGCAACAAATTGGGAAAAAATCTTTATAACAAAAACCTCTGACAAAGGCCTAATTTCTCAAATATATAAGAAACTAAATCAATTATACTAAAAACCAAACCATTCCCCAACTGATAAATGGGCAAGGGACATGAATAGGCAGTTTTCAGAAAAAAGAAATCAAAACTATCGATAAATTCATGGACGTGTTCTAAATCTCTTATAATTAGAGAAATGCAAATCAAAACAACTCTGAGGTATCACCTCACACCTAGCAGACTGGCTAATACGATAGCAAAGAAAAGTAATAAATATTGGAAAAGATTTGGCAAAATATGCTGGTGAAGTTGTGAATTGATTCAATTTGGAACTATGCCCAAAGGGCTTTAAATGACTGTCTGCCTTTTGACCCAGCCCTGTCATTGCTGGTTCTATACCCCAAAGAGATAATAGATAAAAATACTTGTACAAAAATATTTATAGCTGTACTCTTTATGGTGGCAAAAAAACTGGAAAATGAAGAAATGCCCTTTGATTGGGGAATGGCTGAACAAATTGTGAACATCTATCGGTGTTATCTCAGGTGATAACATTTTTTTGATCATTAGAAGAAATCAATATTGTCTTCCTCTGACCTACAACACTGGGGAAAATAACATTGTAAAAATATGCATAATAGCCATACAAATTCCCTTATTGACCACATCCAAAAAAAAAAAAAATCAGTGATCTGTTAACAAAAGAACTTAAAGGGGAGAAAGGACCTGGGAAGTAGTTTCCACATTTTGGATTTCCTCAGTTAAAAAGTTTCCCTTAATTTCTTGAGAGGATAGCCAATCTTCCATTATTTTCTCTCCTCACTCTATTTTTTCAGGCCTTTATTTTCTCAATTTTGCACTACTGCAATGGCCTACTTGTCCTCTGTAATTTTCCTTCATGTAGTACTCTTGCAAGCCATCCGTCGCATTGCTGCCAGATTTCTGAAAACACTGTTTTCATTGTGGCACTCTTACCAAAAAGCCTTCGATGGTGCTCTGTTTACTACACGATAATGTTAAAACTACTTAGCCAAGCATTCAAGGCTACCTTTGCTATAAGCTAGCTGGACTTGAGTCATCTGCCAGACCTCTTCATCTTAGCTCATTAATGTTCTTGGAGTATGGCTTGACATTACTATGAGCCTTTCCCCTTCCTATCATGGGTATGGCACAGGAGTTCTGTTTTGCTAGGAAATACAATAAATATGGACCATCTTTTCACCTGTGTTGACTACATATTTTTACTTCACCCTTTCTTTGGATTTCTCTCTCATTTTCTTTAATTTGTATTATCAGATTCATAATAAATAAGTCTTCCCAGAGAACTAAAATACCATCCTATGAAATCCAGACAATATTAACTATATACAATATTAATTTGGCAAATACAAAAGGATGTGTGACATTTTACTTACCACTGTATTATACTTTTATTCTATTGCCTAGCTTTCTATGGAGTGCAGGTAGGTGGTGCAGTGAATAGAATACCTGACCTGGAGTCGGAAAGATTCATCTTCATGACTTCAAATCTGGCTTCAGACATTTACTAGCTGTATGATTGTGGGCAAGTTACTTCATCCTGTTTGCTTCCGTTTTCTATTCTTATGAAATGACAAACCACTCTAGTACCTTCGTCAAGAAAACCACACATGGGGTCACAAAGAGTGAGACATGACTGAACAACAGCAGCTTCCTATAGGTCTAGAGCTATCATACCAGTTAGATGGTCAACTCCATCAGGGCAGGTGCTATGCTTTATATTGATAAATATATCCCTTGTATGCCTGTCACAGTGTATGGAACATTCAATAAATTGGTCAGAGAGCATCAATAAGCACTTTTTTGTGGTATATACTGTGCTAAGTGCTGGGTATACAAAAAAGGTAAAAACATCATTCTTGTCCTCAAGGAGTTCATATTCCAATAAGAGCAAACAAAAATGTACATAAAAGATATACATAAATCACATATAATACATGCAAACAAATATGCATATTATACATGTGTACATATATATGTATAAATGTGCATGTGTTTATAGAATGGCAGGTAATGTCAGAGGAAAGAACTAGGAATGGAGGGAACCGAAAAAAGCTTCTTGCATCATGCAGTACAAGAAGTGAATTTTGAACAAAACCAATGAAAGCAAGAGACATATAAACAAACAAAAATTAAACAAAGATTAAAAAATAGAAAAAGAAAAGAAAGAAAGCAAGAGACAGAGATAATGCAGAACACTTCTGGTTTGGGGGATAGCTAGAGAGAAAGCACAAAGTTAGGACACGAAGTATCATAGAGAATATGGGGGAAAGTAACGAAAAGGAAGACTGGATAGGTAGGAAAGGATGAGGTTATGAATGGCTTTCAATGCTCAATAGATAATTATTCTTTTGATCCTGGAGGTAATAGGAAGACTTTGGAGTTTACTGTGTTGGGGAGTTGGGAGGTGACATCATCAGACTTGTACAAAGAAAAATCACTTTGGCAGCTGAGTAGAAGATGACTTGGAATGGAGAGAGATTGGAGACAGGAAGAATGAAAGGAAGGTTGATGTAATCATAGTCAAGATATAATGTGTTGAGGGCCTATAACATAATAGGGACTTTGAGAATGAAGAAAAAGGGTTGTACACATGTATACAGGAAATGTGGCATCCTTAGAGATGACAAGACTTGTTTACAATAAATATGTGTTGAATGATGAAAAAATGGTTCTCTTTTCCATTCATATCAATTTCTCCCATTATTTCTTGAACTATCATTATATCATGTAGAAGATAATATCAACAAGCATGACAAAGAACATGTTTTAAAAATAGCAAGCATTCATGAAAAGTCCAATAAAACTACAAAATCAAAAAGCTTTTTCATTTCAGTTCTCAACTATCAATGCATATCACTCATATAAAACACTTAAGCTATTAGAGGGGAAGGAAGAAGGAAGGAAGGAAGAAGGGAGGAAGGAAGGAAGGAAGGAAGGAAGGAAGGAAGGAAGGAAGGAAGGAAAGAAGGAAGGAAGGAAGGAAAGAAGGAATAAAAGAAGCAAGCAAGGAAGGAATAAAGGAAGCAAGCAAGGAAGGAAGGAAGAATTGAAAGGAAGGAAGGAAAGAAGGAAGGAAGGAAAGAAGGAAGGAAGGAAGGAAGGAAGGAAAGAAGGAAGGAAGGAAAGAAGGAAGGAAGGAAAGAAGGAAGGAAGGGAAGATATAAACATTTATTAACCATTTATTATATATCAAGAGCTCTGATTAGTGCTTAACAATAATATCTCATTTGATCCTCACAATAGTCCAGGTACTATTATGATCCCCATTTTACAGAGACAGGCAGAGGTTTGCCTTATGTGACTTGCCCAGTCACACAACTAATAATTGCTTGAGGCCATATTTGAACTCAGGTCTTCCTGACTCCAGGCCTAGTGCTCTACCCATTGCTCAACCTAGAATCTTCTAAAGACATCTTAAAGCACCCATGCCAAATATAATGCATATTTCAGAGGAATTGGGACAGGGATTTAGACCGGATCTGTGACTGTACTGGGAGAAAGAACTATTGGGTGAGGACTATCAATTCTGGTCAACATTTTCTCTGTAACAAAGTTTTAGAACATTGCCTAGGCCTAGGTTGCACAGTGGATAGAACACTATGCTCAGGAAGACCTGAATTCAAATCTAACTTAAGACACTTATTGATTATATGGCTCTGGGCATATCATATAATCTCTGTCTGCCTCAGTTTCCACAACTGCAAAGGGGGGATAATAATAGAACCTAAACCTAGGGTTGCTGAGAGGATCAAATGAGATATTAATTGTAAAATGCTTAGCACAGTGCCTGGTACATAGTGAGTGCTATATAAATGTTAGCTATTATTCTTACTAGAACATTAAGAGATTAAGTGATCTCCCTAGAATTCTGTTGCCAGGATGTGTCAGAGGCCATACTTAACTTACATTTTCCTAGCTCTGAGGTTCTGATCATTATGCCACATAAAATGCTGAACAGTCTCTGATTTGTTCTATGTTCTTTGCTGACTAACAAGGGCAAGGAGACCAAAAAAATGACAATAAAAATGTGCATGATGTTTTTCTCTCTAATATAACCCCATTATCTAAGCATCCTTCAGTAAGGTTTGTTTGTACTTTATTAAATATCAACTGTTCCATTTACTCCAAAGACAATTGTTATTGTTATAATTATAATTATTATCTTTATTTGTTTTTCCTAAATACACTCTGAAGCAGATTCAGTGTTCCATCACCTACCCAGTCAAGGACATAAGGAAGAAAACATCTTCCATCCATAAGGCAACCGTTCAGAAAATATTATTCCCCCTTCAAATGATTTGGAGGACACTGCTTTGCATCATTTTTCTTGCGCTGTGCAAGTGGAGGTCAGGGTGGAGAAGGATCTCCAGAGCCCAGGAAAAGTTTCCTATCCTGTTATTTGAGGTTTGGAATACCCAAGTCCATTTCACTGAGATTACCTTTTTTCTTTTTCTTTTAGCAACTCATGTATCCACCAACCATCTTCACATCTCACTTTTCACTAATTACTAACCATTTTGGCAATGTCATAATGAAGTCATTTCTTGGCCAAGGAAGGTGGGAGTTGGGTGGGAACCGGAATGCGGATGGAATACAGCAGCTTAGTGCTGTCTCTATGTCTTTGTCTTCTGACTGGACCAGCAGTAAAGCAGCTCTAAAACACAAATATTCTAGAACTTCCCTTGATATTCATCACATGTCATTGTCTCATGGTTCCCTATATTGAGTAGAGATCCTCTCAGAATAATTCGAGCTCGTTTTCTCCCTTCCACAAGATGCAAGTAAGAATGTGTGTGCATGTGTGTGTGTGAGAGAGAGAAAGAGAGACAATGATATGGTCTGAAAAGTGGCAAAATATCATTTTATAAAAGTTAAAATCATTACCAATCTGATTTTGTCTTATTTTAAAGTTTTAGTGATTTCGTTATGTCTGTATCCTGATCTTTATTTAAAACACACCTTCTTCCAACTACTGAATCTTTCCTTTCATTAAAGAAAAACTTGTAAGCAAAGCAAATGAACAAAGTTACTATGTCTCAGAGTATATGGAACATTTCATATCCATCGGGCCCTCACCTCTCCAAATAAAGAAAGGAGGTACACACTTCTAAGTCTCATCGGGGCCAAGATTTGTCATTATAACCACAGAGTACAACTTTGTTCTACCATATTGCCCAGTGTTGAAAGAAACGAAACTGTGTAAACTCTGAGGTTTTAAGAAGGAGGTCTTTATAAATGATAAGAATTCCAATTTGCAATTTCTAAAAGCAAGTAAATAAATTTAAGTGTTTTCTAAGCAGGAGAACATACCATGGCATTTCACGATCGTTCTCATAAAATATTATTCCCTGAATGTAAGGTTTTAAAATAAATTTTAATTTGAGGAAAATATAAATACCTACAGTCCAAACAACATTTACCTGCTTAGTCAAGCATGTAATTGCTTCAAAAATTAGGATGTAATTATCTTTAGCTGAGTTTATAAAATAAAACAAAAATCCCACAGGGGGGAAAAAAAAACTATTCTGTAGTTTTCTTACAGGTTTGATGTGAAAATGTCAAATCTGACCAAGCTGACTCAGGGCAGACATGTTGCCTTATGCATGTCTGAAAATGATCACTTAATCTGACACCCAATGATTGGTTCATAGAGGAATACATGAAAGTAGCATTTTCTGCCAAACTAGTGTGATATATATTTGTACTTCTGAACAGATGAAAATTCAAACCACACATTATTGTACCCAGACAATCTTGACTGAAATCTCTGCTATCCACCCCCCACTGCTAAGAAAAGTTTTAAAAAATAGGATGCTTACTTAAAACATGTATGGGTGAGTGTTGGAAACTTAATCAAATGACATAAGCAGTGGGGTTTCCCAATACCCTTTACATTTAGAAGAGTTAAAAAAAGATAAAACAAACTGAAGGAAAGGGAGAGAGAGAGAGAAAAAGAGGGGGGGGGGTGGGAGACAGAGAGAGATAGAGAGAGAAAGAGAGAGACACACACAAAGAGAGACAGAGAGAGACAGAGACAGGGAGGGGGAGAGAGGGAGAGACAGAGGGAGAGACAGAGAGAGACTGAGACAGAGACAGAGAGACACACACACACAGACAGACAGAGAGAAAGAGACAGAGACAGAGAGACAGAGACAGAGAGACAGAGAGACAGAGCGACAGAGAGACAGAGAGAGAGAGAGACAGTGACAGAGACAGAGACAGAGAGACAGAGAGAGAGAGAGACAGAGACAGAGACAGAGAGAGACAGATAGAGAGACAGAGAGACAGAGAGACAGAGGGACAGAGAGACAGAGAGACGGAGAGAGAGACAGAGACAGAGACAGAGAGACAGAGACAGAGAGAGAGAGAGAGACATAGAGAGAGAGAGAGAGACAGAGACAGAGAGAGAGAGACAGAGACAGAGAGAGAGAGACAGAGAGAGACAGAGAGAGGAGTGAGATAGGGGTGGGATTTGGACTGCATTCAAATGTGCCATCTGTCTCAAAAACCCAGTGGAGTGTTTTCTTTAGGAAGGAACGTAAAAACACCAGCCAGGCTGACTGAAAGAACTGAGTGGAGATACTAGGTAAATGGCGAAATTTATCTCCCATGTGTTTATCTGGCTTTCCCCAAGCACAGTCAGCCCACTGTAGCAACATGTGAAAAAGGTCTTTTGTGCGACTGTGAAGATGGTACCAGTGGGTGTCACTCCATCTCCACACTGCAAGGAAGAGCAAACTCAGGCAGCAAAGGAGTCAGTTTTTATAGCTACGAAGCTGCAACTCGGAGAGACAGTGGATGCCTTCTGTTAGGAAAGCTCTGTTTAAATTCATTTTCATTTCTGGCCTTTTCCAGGACTTCTCCCTCTCCCCAGAAACTTTTGCTTAGCATTTTCAGTTATACTACAACACACATTCAGCACAGCAAAGAAGACTCAAGGTAGAATTTTCACAGTATTGTAGCAACTCCCCAGAGATCAGGATTCTGATATAATAATAAGCCTCATTCTCCTAGTGTGTGAGCTATTCACTGGGAGCAAGCTGGAAGTAAGCTACCCTAAGTCTCTCAGGCCACAAGATATCAATTGAGTCAATTCTTGTTTCAAGCACTAAATGCCCACCTCTATTGACCCTACATACTGATGGTTTCATAGCACAAGTCTACCTGTCCAAAGAACCTTGAATTCTCTGGTGCCTTAGATATAGGGAGAGTCTAAATCCTTATGTTTATACATTTAAGAGTTTAAATTTATGGAATTCCAGTAATGGAAAAATGATTTTAATTTTTCATTTATCTAATCTATGACAGGATGGTCTCTAACAGGTCTATGACACTCTATAAAATGTTTATTTTATAAACTCAGCTGAAGGTAATTACATCCTAATTTTTCAAGCAATTATATATAAAATGGTCTATAAAAATGGTATATATTGCTGCTTCCTAAATAGTTCATTAAGGTACATGATGCTGCTCTTGGACCCTTTGCTTAGCCCAACACACAATTAAATGAATGTCTTTCAAAAAGGAGAAAAGAAATAATAGTGTGACAAAATAAATGGCATGGCATAATGGTCAGAGAGAGCTCTCCTTAGAATCAAGAAGAAACAGATTCAAATCCTGCCCCTGATACTTGTGTGACCCCAGGCAAGACATTCAGCCACTCAGTGCCCCTATTCCTCTAAGACTATGAGTCACAGAGAAAGTGTTCATCTGTATAAGTTGAAGGAGTTCTCTCACTGGGATTTCCCTATGCCTATGAAATCATGGATCTACCATCTAACATTCCAAATGACAAAAACAAGTCATTAAGTCCCAGATGTTTTCAAAGAAAGCCTGAGTATAAGCAAAAAAAAAAAAGTTAAGAAAATGTGATTTGTAATTTGGAGTCTAATAATCTTTTCCCATGCCTTCAAATACAGCTGTCTATGCTAAAGCATACTGAGTCTTTTCTGATATTTAAGATTTACTAGGGCAGTTCTCAACATTTTTCTATAACTTCTTCTGGTATCTCATCAATTATGATAAATAAACGTTATTTATATCATCTCATTTTTGTATCATAAATCTCTGAGACACAGAAAGCCACATAGTAATTCTTTTCTGATTCCTAATGTCCTTGTTCTCCTTCATCATCAACAGGTCATTCACATACACAGACACATCACTATAATTTTATGAAGATAATCCTTCTGTCTTCCCCATATCCTACAAACACAGGTCTATTATATCTCTTCAGATAAAATCAAATTTCCTACTTCCAAAATTCTTCCCTGATAAAACCCAAAGGAAACACTTCCTTAAAGATCCCCTTCCTATTCAATTCCCATTTCATTCTCCTGTTTGCAATTGATACCAGCTCATTTCAAATAGGTTTTTAAAATTCCTATCTCATTAATTCATCTACACTGGATATTTTGTCTTTTAATTTCTGTGCTTTTCTCCAATTTGCCTGCTTAAGTAATAAGAACAATGTTTAGCTAATTTCCTCTTCTGGCTAATATTGCCTAAAGGTTAGGTTTATAATTATCTGGATTGTGATGTGTAATTAGAATCTGTTACCCTAAAAACTATGATCCCCAGAAAAACTATGATTCCCAGGACCCCACTCAGTTCCTGTCATTTTGTGCTGACATAGACAGGATATAAATTGGGTGCAGGTCCGTCTCTGTGTCTCTCTTTCCTTTCTGTCAGCAGTTTTGGTGGAGCTGGACTTTTGAGCAGGTAGGGAAAAAAAAACTTAGTCACGTGATTCTATTTTGTTAGATAATAAACTTAAAAAGAGAATTGAATGATTGTACATTAATTTAAATCCTAGTGATAGAGACTCTACTGAAACCATCTTATTCTTTCCCTACTCAAGTTTACAAATCTACCCCACCTAGTGTTTATTAGATGTTTACTGTGTTCCCAAGAGCTTAATATCTGACATGCAACTACTCTGACAAACAGTAAAACATCATCTTAATGAAGGAATCACAGTGACACCAAGATCTCTGGCCAGGTACAGCTTAAATGAGTACAGAGCACTTTATACTATTTCAACACCCTCGATTTGCTCAAGGTGGGCTCTATGTATATAAGAGCTGTGATTATCAAGTTTAGTAGGTAATATTTTCATTTTTTCCATCTATTATTTCTAGCTATATTGTTTACTTAAGGAATATGGACTCTATAGGTACTTCATACATGTAAAATAGATACCACCACCATAGGCTTAACTTAACTGATGTTTTTCCTTCTTCTACATGTGAGATCTTTGATATGTATTAGAGTAATAATTAAAGCATGGGGATATGTATATAAATAAATATATATATTATATATATATACTAACTAATCATTTATTACAAATTTTAAAGCAACATATTTTACATTTTTATGACACTGACATTCAGAATATTACATTCAATTTTTGGTATGCCATGTTAAATGGGAAATTGAGAAACTAATGTGAGTCTGAGGGGGTGACAAGGTTGGTAAAGAGACTGGAAACCAGGTCATACAAGGAATGATTAAAGAAATTGGGGCTGCCAAACTTGGAGTAGATAAGGTTGAAAGGAGACATGATTTCTGACTTCAATTATCTGAAAGGCTACTATGAAGAAGAGGTAGCACATGTGTCCTGTGTGTCTCAAGATAAAATTAAAATCAATGAGCAAAAGGTTCAGGGAGTTAGATTTAGCCAAAGGAAAAGAGAGAACTTGCCCAGAGTTGGAATAGGTCAGTGACAGAAGAGGTTGTGTCCTGTAGTGAGCTTGCCATCCTAGTACTTACACAGATCTTGGCCCAAAATTTGCCAAGGAAGTTGTAGAAAGTACTCCAGAATAGGGTAGAAGGTTTGCCTGATTTGCTTTGTTTGATTCTTTTCACTCTTAAGATTCTATAAGTCTCTCATGAATCATATAACCATGGAAAAAATTCTAAATAAAATAAATAAAAAATTTTCAAAAAAAAAAAGATTCTATGAGTCTCACTTCTTGCTTAAAATGTTTGGGAATATTCTAAAAACTCTTTCCTTTGATTTCATGAAGTGGTTTTGAACATTCCCCTCCAAACCTCAACTTAAGTCACATGCAGTGGCCCTCTCTCAGAAATAAATGTAAAAAAAGAAATAAATGTAAAAAATGACACTATCTCTCCATAAAAAGCACAGAAAGATAGCAAGTCATGAGAAATGCATGAGTCCTGCATTTGCACTTCAAGTCAGCATATTCTCTACATCATATATCCATTTAGAGTATTTTCCCTCTCAATGGCCATTACCTTCATCTTACTAAATCCTAACCATTCTCCAAGGCTTAGCACAAGTACCACTTCTGCCAAAGAACTTTCTACATTGACTTCAGTGATATCTTCCAGTGAACTCCTATCACACTTATCCATTTCTATCATTGTTGTTTATTTCCTAGTTATTGATTTTGCCTTCCTAATTAGATTGAAAGACCCTTGAGGCTGAGGACTAGGTCTTCTAATTTTGCCATAGGGTCCAGGAAAATTGTCTCCATAAACCTTAAGTCATTAAGCGAGGAAACATTAAGATTAGAAAAGGAGGGGAGCTTGGCCCAGCCAGAGTAGTGCATTGGTATCTAGAAAATGTTAACATTGAGAAAGGGCTCCAGGGCACTGAGTAGATCTTCTTACAAGCATTTATATGAGGTCATCAACAAAAATTGCACAGGATAAGGGTAAATGGATTCTAATATGCATTGGTGAAGGGCACAGACACATCCATTTCATTATTAATCTTTTGAAGTTATCAGCTCATTCCCCACCTATTCTATCAACCTAAAGAGACAATTCACCCACAGGCATAGGAGAATAATTGAATCAATATTTAAAATAATTCCCAAATCCTACAACTAATGGAAAAACTTAAAAGATTTCAGAGACCCCCTCACAGAATTATTTTCTTTTCAAGTCTTTATGCCTTCATTCCATCTCTGATACACAGTTAAGACCATACAATATCTCTTCTCATTCTTAAATAAAATCATAATGGAGTGAGGAAAAATGTATTTGAATGACATGATATAAAGAAAGCAAGAGCAATCCCCATCAGTCTCCTTACTTTGATTCCTATTAGGTATTCATGAACTGTATAAGATTACACATTATTTTAAGAATGCATAATCTTCCCACCAATCTCTGATCTATTCCTTTTGACTTTGTCCTTTACTTCTAACATTGTTTATATAACCAATGGAGTACTAACTCGTTATTAATGGGAGAAGCTTCTCTAAATTTATAGAGGCTTCTTTCTGGCAGGCACACACCTACTGCATGGGCTGGATAGGTTTGGGCATTCAGCTGGTAATACACTCTGCCTATATTCTACCTGCACTTAGGTTAAATATGAGATCTTGAGCAAGCCAGGTCTCAGAGCTTCAGGGAACAATAATAACTATCCTATAACTCAGTTATCAAATGGTTCAAATGAGAGTGTAGATCAAATGAGACAATGGAAGTTATGTCCTTTGGCAAACATAAAGGATTATATAAATGCTAGCTATTATCACTATTACAAGGATTGTCTAGAAAGGGAATCCAATGTTCACTGACTCTTCAGAAGTAAAGCAGTCATAATAATCAAGGGAAAAAAATGTTAGCTATCGCATCACTTAAACAAATGCCACATGGAACATAAATTCTGCCATCTGCTATAACTCTCCCCAAGTGGGAAATTGGCAGATATTGCATAATCATCTACATATGACAGAGAATTTTTAGCCAAGTCTAAATAAAAAGGTGCTTTGTTTTTATATGCTACTTTAAAAAAGCCACAAAGATCCATAATCTAAGCAGTAAGACAAATTCCCATGGTGTCTAGATTATACACTAAAGAATTTCTGTCCTCACTGAACCTTTTTGTGCCTATGTATATGTGCCATGAAAGCACATACTTACTTGATACAGTATAGTGTGTAAGGAAGGGAATTGGAATTAAAATGCTGGCCCACACAGCTATTCCTTTTATGATCCTAGATGAGTGACTTTCTCTTTTGGGGGCTCAGTTTCCTCACTTGCAAAATGAAAGGGGCATAGTTTGGACTAAATGATCTCTAAGATCCATTTAAGCTCCAATGTTTTACAATCCCAGAGGAGCTGAGTAAATTATCCTATTAATCATTTTCATTTTGGGAACAAATTAGATAAGTTATTGAAAATTCTTTGTAAACCATAAGGTGTTATGTATATGTCAGCTATTATTATCATCTTCATTGTTTTGGAACCTTGTTTCCCTTCCAAGTAGTCTCCATTTTATTTCTATCATCTTAGTCTTGAAAAAAATTGAGTTCATTTTATTTATTTATTGAATAAACATTTGTTAAGCACTTTCTCTGTGCCAGGTATTCTGCTAAGCTCTAGGGATAGAAAAGAAGGAAAGGGCAGTTCATACCCTCAAGGAGCTTACAATTTAGTGATTAATATAAGCACCAGTTTATTATGTGTCATTACATTTGTGTGTGTGTGTGTGGGGGGGGGGTTGGCCTTCATAGGCATGGGGAATTTCCAGTGAACAAATTCCCTCCACTATTGCAGAGTTGCTACTCTATTGTAATGTATATAGTCTGATAGATTTGCCTAAGTCCCACAGGTATTATGCAGCAACAATGGAACATGAACCCACATTTTCCTGACCCCAAAACCATCATTCTGTCCACCATACAACATTTCTCCTATATCAAAAGGTAAAGCAATATAACTATTAATTTTTCAGAAAAAAATTTAAAGGGAAGCCAAGGGTACAATACACTTATATGGATGGGGTGGAAGCAGAAAATGCAGTCAATGGAGATTTGTCCTTGTATAATACTTGAAGTTTCCTCATTTATAAGGACATTAGTGTAGTCAGATTCCATTTAAGAATCCTGATACACAATTCATTATTTACACAGTGCTGTGAGTCATGAAAGAATTCTTAAAGTACACCACGACAAAATGCTGCCGTCAATACTGAAGGTCATCCTCTAAAGCAGACAGCAGCATAAAGGTTTCCTAAACACTTCTTGGAAAATAAATTACTTGAAGACCTATCTAAATGAATTGCATTATTGAAGACAATTGAATTTTACAGTACTTACACCAAATGCATTTGAGGATTAAAATTGATTGAAGGAGATTCAATTTGAAAATAAGATGAATTGAAACAACATGAAAAATCCACACAAAAAGTTAACTTATCAGAAGACAAAACTGCTCTATAAAATTCAGTCATCAGCCAACAGCCTTTGATGAATGGAATGGTTCGGAAGGAAGTTTAAGGATAAAAAATTCACCTAGGAGTTCTCTGACATGTGGTGATATTAGCCTATCACACCTAGACATCAAATCCCCTGGACAGCTGCATGACTTAATGGTTGGCAGTTGGTTTGGAATCAGGAAGATCTTACTTTGAAGCTTATCTCAGAAACTTTCTTGCTTTTTGTTCCTGGGCAAGTCACTTCACCTCTTCATGCCTCAGCTGCTTCCTCATTTAAATAGTGACAATAATAGTCCTTTCCTCACAGGGTTGGTGGGAGGATTAAATGAGAGAACATAAAGAGTTCTGTAAACTTTAAAGCACTACCTAAATTCTAGCCATTACCTTCTATAGTCAGGGTTTATCTATTCCCAGATAGGAGAATCATGCTTCAGATTGGCATTGAAAAAATTATATAAGCTCTGTTTCTCAAGACTAGATAGATACCACAATGGATCCCAATTAGATTCTACCACATGGTAGAATTGTTTTTTTTTTTTTTTGCTTTGCTTTGCTCATGTTGGTTTACTTTTTTCAAAGAGAATCATTGACCTTTCCTTAAGACATTTTTTTTATGACATAATTTATGGAACAGAAAAACAAGTTCATCTTGGATTGGGTGTCCTTCCTGGAAGCTTCAATACCTCTTGGCTCCAACCTCTTGGGTGATGGACATAAAATGACCATAAACTGTCCAGAATCTGACCACTGGCTGTTGAAATGGAATGAAGATCTGATATGGCATTTAGTTGGCTGATGCCAAACAGAAATATGCTTATTGTATAGATTTTCCTGGAATGCTGGGCAAGTGGCTATGTGCAAGCCTGTTTTGTTAAAAGTACCAGATATTTGAATTTTGCTCTATTGTTCTCAATTTTAGATCTTGACTCTTTGTATATAATAATGGTTATACTTACTAAAATGGAATCAAATACAGTAGGCTATTTCAAATAATATGATGACTTTCAGGGCGGCCTTCAGGATTAATGGGGTGATCAAGGTTGTGTGGAACCTAATGATATCCTCAAACCAAGGATATTTCTGAGAATCTGGATAGCAGGGTATCAGTCTCAAGGGAAACTCTTACTTAGGGAACAGTCTCACTATTAATTTATAAGATTTGACGGTGTAATATAATGTTTCAGTTCGGAAACACAATTTAAACTGGGACAGGTAGTCATTACTTAACTCAGATTCCATAAATTCATCTCAGACATGCCAATTTTTTTGTAGTATATGTTCAAAGAGTTGCCAAAAAGATATTAGGGAAAATATTTCAAAGTCTATGAAACCTAGAAGCTTGGTATCAAATAGTACCTCAACTGTTAAGACAGATTAAAAATGGTGATATAGATTTTTTATTAAAATAGTAAGCCACGGGTAAGAATGCTTGTCAAACATGGATCCCTGTTTTTCAGATATAAATGAGAGTTCTAAAAATGGTAAAAATGACAAATGGCAGAGTACTGATTTAGCCTAGAAAAAATCACACAAAGAATGCTTTTCAGTTGTACCTGGTAGGGACAAAAAG
This sequence comes from Monodelphis domestica, assembly GCF_027887165.1. Taxonomy (NCBI): domain Eukaryota; kingdom Metazoa; phylum Chordata; class Mammalia; order Didelphimorphia; family Didelphidae; genus Monodelphis; species Monodelphis domestica. Next base: position 176,538,498 of record NC_077233.1, on the reverse strand, counting down.
TTAAAAGTAGAATAAAATAAAAGGGCAGCTAACAGGCACACTTCATAATAGAAAAAAAAAATCCAAGAATGAATTGTCTTTATTTTAGACTCACAAATTAGTCAAGTAGTAGAATATACCCCAAATGCCTATTGCCTAGGAAATACAGTGACTTGAAGTAGATTCAAAGCAATCTAAAATTGATGGAGAATAATATAGAGAGGCTTAACACCTAAACTCCCATTGATTTGGATGTGAAGTTAGTAAAAGTGGACTGCATCTATTACTTCACTGGTGTAGGGAATTCTTGGATGATGGCACATCTTCTAGCAATGAAAGTGGGCATATTGTATGTAGCTTAAATAACACAAACAGTAGTCTACTGAGAGATAAAGTGATATGGCCATGGTCATCCAGATAGTGTATATCAGAAATAAGATGTAAATGAATGTAATGGACTTCTCTACTAGCAGCAATGCAATGATCCAGGACAATTCTGAGGGACTTATGAGAAAGAAGCTTTCCACATCCAGAGAAAGAACTGTGGGAGTAGAAACACAGAAGAAAAACAGCTGCTGGATCACATGGGTCGATGGGGATATGATTCGGGATGGAGACTCTAAATGATCATTCTAATGCAATTATCAATAATATGGAAATAGGTATTGATCAATGACACATGTAAAATCCAGTGGAATTGCACATTAGCTACAGGAGGGGATGGGAGGAGGGGAGGGAAAGAGCATGAATCTTATACCATGGAAAAATTTTCTAAAATTAATTAATTAAATAAAAATTTTCAATAGGAACAAAAAGATGTAAAATCAAGTCTTCCTAGGTCCCAGCTGGCTCTCTGTCTACTAGAAGTGATCAACTTTTCATAATATAGCATATAGAACATACATATCATTTGATGATATTTTCCTTGATTTTATATAAAATCACTCCCTTTAAAGAATTGTTATCTAATTTGGTCACCCCATTTTTATCTTAGTGAGGCTGGGGAAGTTTTGAATTATTAAGGAGGTGACACTTTAAGGGTTTTTATAACTTATAGACACTTTCTACTATGATCATTTTCCCCTTATCAATATCGTATATGACTTTTCTTTCTGTCAATCCTTACTGATTTTCTGCAATTGATGACTTGATAGGCATTTTGCATCCTGATAAAATCAAGGAACAATACTGTCTCAGAAGAAGTGACTTTGAATATCAATTCTAGATAATGGAGGAGTCCATGATGGGCCTGAACAAGCTATAATATATTATTTTTCTTTTTATTAATCTTTACCTTCTCTCTTAGAATCAATATTGTGTGTTGGTTCTAAGGAAGAAGAACAGTAAGGGCTAGGCAATAGGAGATAGGTGACTTGCCCAGGGTCACACAGCTAGGAAGTGCCTGAGGTCACATTTGAACCTAGGACATCCTGTCTCTAAGCCTGGCTCTCAGTCCACTGAGTCACCCAGCTGCCCTCTGTAATATATTATTAAAAAAAAAAAGAATGATGCTGACAAAGTAGCATGAACGATGTCAACCAAAAATGTATGAGCAAAGACAAACATGGAATCATCACTTGACAAGCATGTGGGAACCAACAGACAGGCCACACGTTCCATGAATAACCTCCCAATATCAAGGAAACATGAGAAAGAAGCCCATTTCCTCTCTGAAGCACATTAGGTGGGCTCTTGTAATGAACTAATGTTATGACATTAACCAAATCTCAGATATGTATGAGTTGCATTGCTGGAGGAAATGCCCATATCAATGAGACCACAGAACCCCTGGAACATCAGATTCCTTACTAATGCTAACCATAGATTGTCATGAATTTTCTTAAAATTATTGCAGTTAAAATTCTACCAATATAGCCTAGCTATTCAATGCAGACCATCTCTGTAGCTAGGCGCAGGGTGTTATTATTTAAACTGCTTGTTTTCATAAAAGGGTTTTACTGGTTACTGTGGAAATCACTACAATCTCCAGAGGTTGTTCTGAAGACAACATCAATACATTATTAGTGCCCCTTATCAGAAATGTAGGAACCTAGCCAGTTTTGACTTATGTTCCTTAGGTTGTTTATGGAAGTGTGAGTGCTCCACACAATTAGGATGATCTACAAAGAATTACTTTATTTGCATGACTTGTAGTCATTATATTTTAATCCTGCCAGTCAAATGACATGCTGAAGTGATAGGATTGTAATTTAGAGTTGGAAGAGTTCTCAAAGATGCTCAGAAGTCTTCTATTTAGTCCCACCCATTTCATAGGGAGAGGAGACTGGTACAGAAACTTACCCAAGATTACACAGGTAGTGAAAAATAGAATAAGATCTTTATTGATATCTCCTACTCCAAATTCAGTACTTTTCCCATTGTGTCACACTGCTTACCTACTATGTTTTTTCACCTATAATTAATTGCATGTGTGAACTGGTTACACTGGCCCACAGGAAAGAAGTTGATGATTTGAAATTTGTTATATTTGCTTTTCTATAATTTCTGACTTGGAACCATTTCTTTGGTAGATTCTTTCCTTTGGATAAAATGAAAACATAATAACAGTCTCATTAGCATAACATTTTTCAATTTAATCTTAACTTTGCAGACCTTATGTGTGATGATGGCATTTTTATTTGGAATAACATAAAAGAATTATGCATGTCTCAATTAAATTCAAGAAGACAGATAGGCTGAGAGAGACAGAGACAGAGAGTCAGAGAGAGAGAGTCAGAGAGAGAGAGAGACAGAGAGAGAGAGAGAGAGAGAGAGAGAGAGAGAGAGAGAGAGAGAGAGAGAAAGAGACAGAGACAGAGAGAGACAGACAGACAGACAGACAGACAGACAGAGAAGCATTCAGGAGAGAATGTAATAATTTAGAAAAGAGATAAAGCTAGGTAGCATAGCCAGGGCAATTCTCTGTTACTAGTACAATAATTAAGGTGTTCCTTTTTTGGTTTGTAAGTTTTTGAGGGGCATCTACCACAACTTCATGCCTGTCACTGTTGTGAACTTACCCAGGCATGGATGTCTTCAATGCTTGAAAATATGCTTCAAAGACCCTTCAGGGTTTGTTCTGCTTTACCTGTTTACACAGCATGGAAAGTTCACAAACATGGGCACAAAACATTCTACTGAATCTCAAAGGCTTTGCAATATGTCCTAGAAAGCTGGAAGATAGTTCTTTGCATTTCCCTAGTATTCTGTATATTGTGGATAAACCCATGAATATATAAGGATGTACTTAGACTTCTCATCACTGGGACAGCAGTGGCAGTGGCTGGAAGTAGGGTATTTATTGACAGCTCAATTCAATGAGGCAATTGAGGAAAGAAAGCTCAGGGACTCTATAAGGACTCCAGCAGAGTAACTAACTCAGTATGAAAAAAGACTTCCAGCAGCCATCCGTTTTGCTACATGCGATCTTTAAGTACAAGCCTCCTTTCATTGGACTTTTTATGCAGTAGTGGTTGAGGGGGGCATAGACATTGGAGAGGGGTGTTTTGTACCAACTGTTCTTACTATTTCACTTTAATAAATAACCCCTTACTAAAATCCAATAAAGTCTGGCTGACTAATTAATATGAACTGAAATGAAGTGGGTAAGCATAGAGGTGGGGGCTCATAAGTTAAAACAAATAGCTCACTGACCTCTTAGAATGCCATTTGTCAGTGTGAGCTGGGGTTGTGGGAACAGCTCCAGAGACTGGACTACAAATAAACATAGAGGTAACCCTCTCTCCTCCTTACACACACCAACATTACAGCTCTTATCTCCTTGCATTTGCACAGGCAACAGACTGCACAGCACTGTTTCCTGATAAATTTAAACATACATGTTGTCTGACTTGAATAAAAAATGTAAATTTCTAAAAGGAAGGATTGTTTCATTATTGTAAGTCCTACCACATAAGCCTTAATTTAAATGATTATTAATCTAGACACTATTTGATAGTGATGACGTCAATGACTTCTAATCCATCTCTCCTAAAAAAACTTCCGAACACCATTTATCATAGCATAGATTTGGAACAGGAAGAGTCCTTAGTTTCATCTGGACATTTTTAAAATAAGGATACCAAGTTGAAATGACTTTCTCATGGTCCTTCAGATGGTTAACAGCAGAGCCAGAATAAATTGAAGCTCTATTACTCCACATTTGGCTGATGTTCTGTCTCTGCCTTCTTTCTCCCCTAATCTGTTCTCTTATTCTTCATTTAATTTTTCTGTATACTTCTCTCTCAACGTCTATCTCTCTCATTCTCTATTTTTTTCTTGATTTCTCTCATCTTTTTCTCACTCCAGCTCTCTCAAACTTTTTCCTCTCTCTGCCTCTGACTCAATTTCTCCTTTTGCTTTTTCTCATCTTCTCCACCCATCCCCAACATAAAGATTAGTAGTTAAGACATTGAAAGGGGAAAGGAAGCAGCTTTCTGAAGAGGAATGAGTTCTGCATTTTGAATGGGAGGGCAAACCCTTGAATCTTGCTTTGCTACATTCCACCAGTATAACCATGTCAATAGACTTTGTTTCCTTGGGCTTCTTGAAATTTAGGGACTTGAACTAGATGGCATCTTAGGTCTTGTTCCCATTTCTAAAACAATAAATTTATGATCCAAGAAGAGATACTTCTGAGCTTTCAGAAACTGGGCCATCCAAATCTTCACAACATACGTGGTATAGTTAAGAGAACAAAAAAAAAAGATAACAAATTACCCCTGACCCTTGCTCCTATAAGTCCCTGACAAGCATCATGACATACCTAGATTTCATCATTGCTAAGGAAAAAAAAGTTGCATGTGCCTGGATTTCCGGTGGCTTCCTGGAGCACCTACATTTCCCATTTGCCATGGTTACTATAGCTGCTTCCATGGAATAATGTCTTCTACTTCAGTTTAGACATAGTCACTCATGTCTGGGTTGGGTCGGCAGAAAAGAAATGGTATGTTCAAGGAAATATAACAGAGAAGGAATTGTTTTTTCCCTTGATTTTCTTTGATATTTTTATTTTCTTAAATAATGACTCCTTTTTTCCTTTCATAAAATCTCATTTTTTTACAGTGACAGGATGCTTCTGACTTCTTATGAGGATGAAACTTCATAACAAAATAACAAAAATGTATAGCCACTTACCTTGTAAAAGAGCTTAGTCATCATTTTAAATAAAAATACCAGGACTTTTGGAGAATATTATTCTGTTAACGTGTTTAAATATGCTTAATCAAGAACTGAAATATGCCAGCTAAGTATGACATTAAAATTTTATATATAAAGTATTTTCCAATATATACTCAAATGTTGATATCAATTGCCTATAGGGCCCAAGGCAATATTTCTACACTGCTATTCTAGTGATCTTAGGAAAGTCACTTTACCAGTATTGATTTCAATTCCTCCTTGGTGAAAAAGAGCAGGGTCAGGTTAAACTAGATAAACACTACTGTCCTTTCTCTGGTTCTTGGGTAATGATGGAATATACCTAACAAGAACCAGTAAAATGTTCTTGACAAAATCTTTATAAATTTAATTTATATGTAACTTGGAAAAGGAAACTGTCACTATATATCCATCAAGTTAAGATTTCACGATGAGGAATTATAGGAGAGACCACCCAAAAAATCACAGGATAAAAAACAATTATTTAGAGAAGCCTGAAAAAATCCATGACCTCAAACATCTGTACCAACATATAAAGAATGGGTAAAAATAAGAGATGAACTACAGAATTTGATACCAGAAAAAAAATTGATTCACAGGTGTCATTCATTGAGACTCAATTATATGAGACCAGGGAATGTGCTGGTAAATTTTTAATGACCATTTTCTGGGAAAAAATGTAGGTGCCACAAACTTTTAAGCTTGTCTACGTTATTCAACATTTTCTCCTTCATGTTTTAAAGTCTAGACAAGCAATAAAACACTAAAGCCTAAATCTGTTATATTTGCCAATTTTCAAAGTATCAGAAATTTTCACATAGAAAGTTTCACAATCAACTCTGAATTTAGTTGGAGCTGACTTCAACACATCCTTGGATCAGACATATGACCAGAATAAAGGTAAAAAGAAACAAGACAAATGTTTAAAGGGTGTTTGTGATAGAATACCATTTAATGTACAGGAAGAGGCTATACTTATGCAGGGAATCCAAGACCTAAATGTGAGAAAGCCTGGGTGCAGGAAGAGGAATGAAGCCATTGGCATATACTTCATGTTATCTGGACAGAAAGAAGAAAGGTATGAGAAGCATGGGAGATCAATGCTTCAATTCTAATGATTTCATTCACAAACAATTAGTAAGTGGCTACTAGGTGCTAAGTATTGTGCTAGGTAGTGAGGATATAAAATTAAATTAAAAAGCAGTGGTGCCAACTCTCAAGGACTGCATATTCTCTTGGATCAGAAAGTATCATTTAGATAGACAATCAGATAAGAATAGAAACATGCACAGCCACATATATATACATACATACACACTTATAATTTAAAGAGGAAAGATAAAACTAACAACTGGTGAAATTTTGGAATTCATGAGTTTTTGTTTCATTTTTCTATATGAGAAACTTTGTTTATTCTCATTCCTACTGAATTGCATTTCCTCCCTACTTTCTCTGTCTCCCTTGACTTTCTCCTTTCTCCTCCCTTCTTCTCCTTCCTTTCTCTTATCCCATTTCCCTTCTCCTCTCCTTCACTTCTCCAATATGTTCTTTTTCCCCTTTCCCATCTACTTTTCCTCTCTTTCTCATGCTCTCCTTTCTCCCTTTCCTCTCTCCACAAAGCAGAGCAGCTAATAAATCCTTGGTTTGCCTTTATGATAATTTTGTTCAACAGAAAATGAAGGACCCAAAGGAAGGATTTTTTTTTCTGAATCAGATTCTCACCAATATGGAGAAAATATTTGTGATATAGGAAAGGTTGAGGGGACAAATAATCACTCCACCTTAGAATGTATGATAGACAATGTAAAGAAAGCCAAGTATAATTTACCTAGTGCCCAAGGTTTTAAGAAAGTTGATATTTAAAGATCAAGAGCTAGGCTGGGGTACTCTAAAATTCTCTAGTGGAAATAGTTCAAGATGAATAACATCATCTCAAGAAGACAATTCAGAAGATGCCACAAAGGTTACTGTGAATCTCACTAACTCATCTTTAATTTGAGCCTTTTCTCTATTAATTATCTCCAATTTGGCTTGTGTATATCTTATTTGTACAAGCTGATTGTATGTTGTCTCCCCCATTTTATTGTGAACTCCTTGACGCAAGGACTATATTTCATTTTTCTTTGAATTCCCCAGTGCTTAACACAGGAACATAAGAAGCACTTAGTAAATGTTTATTGACTAAATAATTACTCAGTATAGTAGAAACAACATATATATATATATATGATATATATATATATATATTTTATAAACCCTTACCAAAACAATACTGTGTATAGGTTCCAAGGCAAGGGCTCAGGGGTTAGCAGAAGAGCAGTCAGGGCTAGGCAATGGGAGTTAAGTGACTTGCCCAGGGTCACACAGCTGGGAACTGTCTGAGGCCAGATTTGAACCTAGGACTTCCCGTCTCTAGGCCTGTCTCTCCATCCACTGAGCCACCCAGCTGCTCTCTCAAATTAGTTTTTAAAAGACTCACAAATAAGATAGAGGTAAAAGATGATAGGAAGACTGAACATGAAATTATGGTATCATCATGAGAGTAGTATCAGGAATACAAAAACTCAGGATGAGCTGGAACTGTCACAGAAAGCTAAGGAAAACAAAGAGGGCAGTTTTGTTAAAAAGTATGGTTTACTGAGTAAAAGTGAAGGATAAAAAGAGAACAAGACTACTGGCTGAGGACAGCAGGATGATAAAGTGGTGATACAGAGAAGGTAAAAATATTCAAATGTTTGTTCTGTTTATTATGACAAGAAGATTTTTTTTTTAAATTGAAAAGTCAAAAAAATGGTCCAAGGGAGTAAATGTCTAATTTAATTAAGGTGAAAGAACTCTCAGAGAATCTAAGCACCCTTAATAAGTTCGAGTTCTTTGCCAAAGATGAAATCCATAAGTGGGCCCTGAAAGAAGTGGAAATTATAATCATTAAATAGGGTAAAGAAAGAAGAGAAGAACTCCCACAGATTTGGAGAGTTAGAGATGCTCCAGTTTTCAAAAAAGGTAATAGCATTGAACCTAAGATTGATCAATGACCTTGACTTCAATTCTTGGCAACATTGCAAAACATGTTATTAAAGGGTTACCTGGTAAATCTCAAAAAAAGTAGCAGTAATCACAAGGTTTCAAAAAAATAGGTCATACTGGATCAGCATCATTTCCTTTTTCTAACAGCATAGCAAAACCAAATAATCAAAAGAAATCTGAAGAAATAATACATTTCACATTTTAAGTGAAATTACATTTCATGTCATTGTTATAGGAAAAAATAGAGAAATAGATTAGGATATATGATTCAACCCCATTCAAAAGTGGAAAGGACCAAAGGGCAATTATTAATAAGTTTGGTATCAATGTGGAATAAGATTCCTAGCAGAGACCCCTATGATGAATGCTGGATTCTGCTCCTTAGCATTTTTATTAGTGGCTTGAAAAAAGACAGAGATATTATGCTTATCAAGTATGCAGACTACTCAAAGTTGGAAGCAAGAAGCAAAAAAAAAAGAGGATGACAGGCTAGAAAATTGGGCCAAATAAAAAATAAATGAAATTAATAATGCTAAAGTAAAGTCATAAATATGTGATAGAGTCATGAATCAAATCAATCAACAAGCATTTATTTTTTACATTGTTCCAGACACTGATAAGAACTGGGGATATACATATCAAAAGAGAAGAGCATCCCTTCAAGAAAGAGAAAATGGAGAATATTTGATTTGACAGCAGTTGATTGGGGGAAAAAAACTCCAAATAATAAATGACAAGCTGAAAATAACAGCAGGATGTGGAAAGCTAATGCCTTGCCAGGCTGCATGGAGAGGTACTACTATGAGGTTATTGGGAAGATAAATGAAATAACATTTGTAAAGATGTTACAATAGTGCCTTGAACATATTAGGCGCTTAATACATGCTCATCCCCCTCAACTCCTCAATGCACCCAGGATTAGGGATGCAATAGTCATGCTTTAGTCTGCTTTGGTCTGACCATAAATGGAGCACTGGGATTCATTTCTGGGCACCACATTTTACAAAGGATAATGATAAGCTAGACAGTGTCCAGAGGAGGGCAATAAGGATTCGATTTAATTCAACAAATATTTATTAAGTACTTATTATGCATAAGGCAGAATGGGGAAAGGCCTTGAATTAATTCTGTACAATATGCCACTGAAGGAACTGGGAATGTTTATCATGGAGAACAGAAGACTTGTGATAGCTTTCTTCAAATATGTGAAACTTTGACCTGCGGAGAAGGAATTAAATTTGTTCTTCTAGACCTTGGAGGACAAACTAAGAGCAATGATTGACAAGATAAAACCCAAAGTTACATGAGCTAACTCAGGAGGCAGTGGGTTCACTCCCACTAGAAATCTTCAAGCAAAGTCAGAAGGACCACTTGTCAGATATGATATAGACAAAATGCTTGGTATCGGTTGTAAGATTGAAGAAAAAGGTTTAAAAATACACGAAAAAAAAATAAAACACATTACCTGCAATCTTAGAATTAATTGGTTCCAAGGCAAAAGAGTGGTAAGAGCTAGGGAATGGGGGTTGTGACTTGTCCAGGGTCACACAGCTAAGAAGTGTCTGGGGTCAGAAATGATCCCAAGACCTCCAGTTTCTAGGAACAGCTCTTTAACCACTGAACCACCTAGTTGCCCCCTTAAACTTTACTTCTTATTCTTTCTGTAAAATGAGGATAAAAATGACACCCATCTCTCAGGGTGGTGGTGAAGATGAAATAATATTTGACATGTGTATTGCAAACCTTAAACTACCCTGAGAGATGGGTGCTATTTTTAATTCCTCTGCCACAATTTTGGTAAGATCTACCTTTTAGGTAAGAATTTACTTCCCAAGTAGACTGTAAGGGTAATTTTAGGGTTGTGACTTAATCTAAATTAATTTGGTCACCTGAGAATATCCCAAATAATATACGTAAGTCAGTTTGGAAATTTTATGGTAGTTTAATTAATATAGAGGGAAGGAATTAAGGAGAATAGAGAGGGAAAAGGGTAAAAGATTTCTCCCACCTGGTCTTCCCAAGTCTCTTTAAGCCACAGAAGCCCCATTGGTTACTATTCGGCCATCTGTGGATTTATCTTTGCTATTTTGCTATACATTTGCTATACATTCTCTCTTTGCTATATAGTATCTTTATTCCTGAATTTCACATGTTATGCTTTATTAAAATTTCTTGTCTTGGTTTAGTGTTTCCATTCTTTTGTCTGTGTTGCTTTTGTACTCCTGGGTGCTAAAGTCAGTAAGATTTTTGACTGTCCCCTCCCAAGAGCTCTCTCTCTCTCTCTCTCTCTCTCTCTCTCTCTCTCTCTCTCTCTCTCTCTCTCTCTCTCTCTCTCTCTCTCTCATCTCTCTCTCTCTCTCTCAAGGAAAAGAACAATTCAGAGTTTCAAAAATGTTCTTGGACCACAGGGATAACAATACCAATTTACTGCCCTTTATGGATGGAAATCATGCTATTGATCCACCTTCCTGCATTTGTTTTCAAGTAATGGTGAAATAGTAGTTTTCCAGCAACGATGGTATTTCTAAACTAATTCACCCACATTTTCGTCTTGTTTTCAATGACATGTATTAGCAAGATGCCTGACCAGGATTGTCTGGACGATGCACTGATGTTTAACAGAGGAAAACAAGCCTGCTTATGAGAGTTTACCTGTGCTCTTATTAGCCCTGTTAACCAAATGAAGTGACTTTTCGCAAACTGATAAATGTAAAAGCTTTCACAATTAATGCACCTTTCCCCTATGAATTCCTACAAAGGACTTACTTTATACCTGGAAGTACAGACTCACAAAGCCACAAACAACATGTATCATCATTATAAAAACAGACACACACACACACACAAATACCAGAAACCCAAATATGGGTTGAATAGGAACCCCAAGGAATTTTAAAGAACACGTTGTGAACTAGAAGTTGATGTAATTCTAAGCAAAGAATCTCAGATCCATAGTGTGGTTTCTCATCCATCAAGTGTTCTTACTTATTAGAGCATGGAGACAATTTAAAAGTTTGGGCCACCAATTAGGGCAACCCTTTAATTACATACCCAGTCTTTTCATTTGCTCTAAAACTCAGTACTGGGAGAATCATCCGATTTTAGCCTTCTAACTTCTTATATGTCTTCTCACACTCCCAAGTGGCTACCTATCCAGGTCACATTATTTTGACTCTGAGAGAGGCCAGCAAGGCCATGCTGGACTCACCTATAATGCTGATGCTCAAGTCTGGTGGAGTGAGGTCCTATCCATATTTATAAAGGAAGTGATGGACAGAAATGGTTTCTCCTATAATGACTAACTTTTTCTCCCATCCTTTTTTAAAAAGGTAAAAATAAAGTATTCTAACATATCCAAACAAACAAAAATTTTTTTGAAAAATTACGTTGTTGTTGTGGGATAGGGGATCAGTAAAAGGGTACTGGAATTGGAGTCAAAGGATCAGGAATCAAATTCCTAGTCAAATCGTTAAATCTATATAACCCTCAGTTTTTTACCTGCAAAATAAGGGTTTGGACATGATGACCTCTAAACATGTCATCTCTAATTCTATGATCTTGTGGCTTGTTGCATGGTTTTTATTTTTCTGATTGTATCACCTAACATTATGACAATGAAGCATTTGTTCTTCTTAGTACAAACTAGGACAAGAGGGACTCCCATTCAAGGCATCATCATCAGGGGCATAGCTTTGATTGTATAGATACAGAACCAAAACGTTGGTAATCACTTGCCACCCTTATAATGGAAAGATAATAGTTGATATCCACGTAGTTTTAATATGTGCCAAATACTTTACTTATAATAGTTCATTTGAACTTCACAACTAACCTATGAGGTTGTTGTTATTGTTATTATTAATCTTATTATTGCTTATTAAATATTAATTAAATAAAATAATAATTAATAATATTTATTAATATTGATATTAAAACCTTCATTTGACAGGTAGGGAAATTGAGGCTGAGAAGCAACTAAAAGACTTATTTAGGGTCACACAACTACTAAATGATTAAAAACATACTGAAACTGACTATTTCTAGACTTCAAGTCAAATGCTCAGGTTGCTATTCTTTGATATGTCAAGAATCTTGTTTATTTGGGGGCAGCTGGGTGGCTCAATCCATTGAGAGCCAGCCCTAGAGATAAGAGGTCCTAGGTTCAAATTTGACCTCAGACACTTCCCAGTTATGTGACCCTGGGCAAGTCACTTAACCTCCATTGTCTAGCCCTTACCACTCTTCTACCTTGGAACCTATTGGCTCCAAGACAGAAGGTAAGGAAAAAAAGAATCTTGTTTATTTTTCATTTGGTATTATTATTTTAATATTAATTTGGTAATAATCATTAAACAGGCTTCTGGAAAGTTTGGAAAAATAAAGTTAATAATCAGAAGAGATTCTGAAACAAAAAAAAAATCTTCTCCAGTTGGCTTTCACAGATGCAATAATTCTCTTCCCACTCCTCCCCTAAATGTTAACATTTTCTTATTACACTGTAAGTATTAAAAATGAGATTAAAACTACATCCATAAGTCAGCATGATGGACTAAAGACTCAGAAGGCTCCTGCAGAGCTGTTTCAGTCTATTGGTTAAATACATATTTGGCATACATTCTAATTTTGAAAAGCATGTTATTTACCTACTAGACTGAAACTGTTTCTCCCGAACTGGTCCAGACTAGCAGGTAAATATGTATTTTGGAATGCATGCATACTAATTCCAAAAACATGTATCATTTACCAAGCAGAGTGTATCACTGTGGGCTGTCATGTAAATCCTTCTGTGTACATGGACCATTACCCTGGCAGGCCATATCAGCAGCTTCTCACAGCCATAGCCATCTACTTTATCTTGGTGGTCTCACCCATGAAGAGTGCTAATTTTAGGGAAAAATGTTCCCAACTATTGCCAAATGGAAATTGTCATACAAATGTCAAAGTCTAGATAAAATATGACTAAAGAGGACATATGACTAATTATGAACCACCCCCTACAACTACAATAACATAGATAATTCATCCAAAGCCTTCTGTTACTTAAGTACTATTTAATTTGAAGGAAAAGAGACTTGTACAATACAATTGAACTGTCAGCACCATATGCTTTGTCTATATGACTGACATTATCTTGATGGCATTCTATGTAAGCTCAGTCTGAGAACCAAGATTCTTAAGTTTTTGTTACCCTTAACTGAAACAAGTTACATTAGACAAATTGATTGGATTATTCTAACATTTACTAGGCTAGGAATTGGAAAGCAAAGACAAAAAAATCTAAGGGGGTGAGGAAATCTACCAAGATCTACCATCATAATTATCACTAAAGTTTTTCGTTGAAGGAACCTGGGGGTTCTGATATGGTGAGGTAAATAGGAAGGCAGCAGAAACTACTTTTGCAAAAGTTTGGAGGTGGTAGATATTTGTCATGTGTCTGAAAGGTCCTATTCCATTGGCAAGATTAGCCTCCATGAATGATGTTGATTTCATATTGACTTAGCTGTTCTTTTTTTATTTAAAATTTTTAATTAATTAATTAATTTTGAATATTTTTCTATGGTTACATGATTCATGTTCTTTCCCTCCCCTTCTCCACCTACCCCCATAGCCGGTGTGCAATTTCACTGGTTTTTACATGTATCATTGATCAAGACCTATTTCCCTATTACTGATAATTGTACCAGGGTGATCATTTAGAGTCTACATCCACAATCATATCCCCATTGATTCGTGTGATCAAGCAGTTGTTTTTCTTCTGTGTTTCTACTCCCACAGTTCTTTCTCTGGATGTGGATAGCCTTAGCTGTTCTTCTATACCTAAAGGATTTGGGGATATTTCCTTTGAAAAATCATCTCTAGTCTCTAATTTTCATCTCAGTTTTTAATAGGAGAAAAAGACAATAGGATACAGATTGTATACAAGACTGTATACAAATGACTGAAATTTCCTTTTATTCATCAGAATATTTGCTATTTCTCTAATTTGACATTTAAAATCGTACTCCTATAATTGTGTCCCCATCTTAATTTAATTTTCTCTAGCGAGTTTCTGTCTCTATTTCTTTGACTGAATTATCAGCAAGTTTCTATGCAGTGTCAGTGCCCACTGTCTCGCTGGGTCTCTTGTTCAATTATGCCAGGACTCTGACAGATAGATTCTTCACTAGGAAAAGAAAAGGTCTTTCACATTTCACTTTATAATTTTTTCATGAACATTAGCAGATTGGAGTTACAAAATATCACCCGTGACTGATATAAAAACGTTTGCCCTCCCAGCTCAGAAGCCAGGCAGTCAATATTACCTTAAATCCACTTTAAAATTTTAAAGCAGTCAATATTTCAAAATGGTAGGTGGTTCATGTAAACATCCAACAGACCACTGGCACTCCTCCCATTGCCTGCACAGGAATGTATATGTTTTAAGGGGGAAAAACAGCACAGTGTGGAAACTTACTGTCCCTGTGCATTGGAAGAGATGACAATGGTAATGAAAATAAGGACAGGAGGCAATGTCTTGCTTCATTCATGCTTTGCAAAATGCTTTGTGCTGTCTCATTCTAATCATTAGAGTTAGAAGAAAAAAAGTCACATCAAGACATTTCACCCATCACTAATTCGACATACCTTCTCATTCTTCTACTTTTCTATCACCTCCTGCTCAGGACTCTAGTCAGGACATATTCTTTTGAAGACTTGTAAAGCATTTATTTGGAGTGCATAATAACTTTATATTCATTTAAATGACTAATATTTACAGTCTAAGGGGAAAAAAGGGGACTCGATTCATGAAAAATAGATCTCCATTTTCCTTGAAAATGTTTCACTATGACAGAAATGTATCCCATGAGCAAAAATAAGATTGTTGTAGAAAAAAAATTTAATTAAGATGAGTTGGACATGCCAAAAGGCAGGATGCAGCTGCAGAAGCATTACTGAAGTACTTTAAAAGCCAAAGTGAAGAATACACAATATTAAAATGCTCAATAAATTAGCCTACAAATCTACTTAACTCTATATTCATCCTGCATCACCAAATAAAACATTGCCCTGAAATCTGACAGTCTGAAATTTTTCACACCAAATCATTTTCTTCTCAGGGAGGAAATGTTTATGTAATTCTCCTTGCTGCGGTTTGCTGTGAAATGCCGTTGGTGGGGAAAATTTTCATCATCCCTGTTTCATTCCAGATAGGACTGGAATTAATCAAGGGTGCTTAAATACTTTCTCATTCTGCATAGAAGGATAACAAAATAAACAATGAAAATTCACATTTATATAAGCACATGAAGTTTTTGCAAAGTGCTTCCCACACAGTCTATCAGTGCATCCTCAGAAATCTGAGACAAATCCTACAGTTATCTTTATACCTTTTTTACAAATGAGAACACTGAGTTTTATTAAAGGTTATGTGACTTCCCTAAGGTCATACAGTTAATTACCGGCTGTGGAATTATATGAATCCATGCCTTTCTGGCTCCAGCTCCACGACTCTATCCACAAGGCTGAACTGTACCACATTATGCGTCATCTTTTCTGTTTCAGCACTCCCCCACTATGTAACAAGGTGTGGGAGGAAAACAGCAAAGGGGAGGATTCAATCTCTTTGAGCAATTATGAACATAAACAATTGCAAACTTTGAGTTTTGTACTGCAGCCAGTGAAGCCAGATCTTAAATGACAGGTTTATAATACGAGAAACTACAGTTGGTTTCTATTAATTGAAACCTACACAGACAAAAAGAGTTCACATTAGAATGACTTGAAAAAATGGCATTACCATTTATGTATAATTATTTGCAATGATTGCCAAACATGATCATAAGCTCTGTGAAACATGAAGTATCTATTTTGTACCAGATTTTTAATCTTAGACTATAAGGATAACTGCCACCCATTTGAGGTAGGAAAAAAATGATTCAGAAATGTTTGTATCAATGGATCATCCCTTATTTTTTTCTTGATATTCTTAATATTTAACATAAGGCTCTCCAAAGGATTAGAAGATCCCATAGATGCGATCCTTGAAGGATTTTATTTTTGCTCCCATCCTTAGGGATTCAGCCTCAACATGCTTATATGCAAAGCATCCCAAACTCCCTGCCTATATTGAAGTTAGGCCTCCTCAGCTTTAACTCACCAGAAATGCCATATTAATTTATTTTCTGCCACTTAATTTTTCTTGCAATTGCCTAGTGAAACATACTGCAATATATTTAATTGTCTGCACTGCGCAATTATAACAAAAATCCCCCCATAGTACAATACCATTATTTAAATACATGCCATCTTATCTCTCTTCTATACATTAATCTAAAATGGAATCTCAGAAATGACAAGATGTCCTCATAATGCAAGATTCACTGAAAGGCAGCTTCGCCTTTCATAGACTAGGGTCTTTAATGTCTTCAGGAATTTCAGTTAACAAATGAGACCTTGGAGGTGATGTGTTTTCATTTTATCACATTCATTTAAGATGACTGAGGGCAGTACCCAATATTTATTCAACCCACTCAAACCCCTACCAGCCTTAGAATAAAAGGAAAGACAGTCTGGTTTGAACAACATCTGGTTATTCTGAAGAGATAGTGTCACTTGAACAACAAATGGACCTTTAGTTAATAAAATCTCCCCAGGATAGACAATGATGGTTCTTTGTATGCACACAGGCTTCCTGATAAGTAGATTGGGAAGTGCTGATAAAGGACAGCTGAGTCCTTCAAAAGAAAACCACTGCAGTCAGTACATGGCTAAAGTAAAAAAGAAAGGAAGTGTTTATTACTGAATGCTTGTCAAGTATGAGCATTTAAATGGTATTTAGAGAACTATAAGATTTAATTTATAATTCTTCACTCCTTCTTGATAGGAAAATACTATAATGATATAAAGATAGTACAACAAGGGGAAAAAAAACAAACAAACTGTTGGGTTTTGACCTGGAGCCATTCTTTTTCAACTATATAATAAAAATTTGTTTTTTACTCAGTCAACACATATATTAATTACTTACTATGCTCTAAACACTTTACTAAGTGCTGGGTATAGGAAAACAAAAAGTGTTATCATTCCTGTCCTCAAAGAGTTTACATTCTATAGGGAAGAAGCCTGGATGTAAAGATAAATTTGAGATAGAAATGAGTTACAGAAGGAGAGCTAGAATCATACGTGGGGAAGAGAAAAAAGAGAGGGGAAGGGGAAAAATAAGTACAAGGCGTTATTGGAGAGGGAGGCAGTAGCTGGAAAATAGTAGGAAAAGATTTCATGCAACAGATGGCAAAGAAAAGGCAGAGATGAGGAATGGAGAACTTTTCAGCTATGGGGGGCAGCTAATTCAGACACAAAGGTGGCTTTAGTAAATTACAAAGGGCATCAGGTGAAATCCATTCTCTTGCCCAGTAATCCAGGGAGTCAATGTTGCACACGGAATATGGCCAACAAATCTGCAGCTGGGTTTGGCAGTCTAATATATAAACCAAATATCACAGGTCCAAGAGGCCAACCTCTGACAAAACTGTCAGATAGGTAGAGTTGGCCTTCGATGTCCTTCCCCTTCACCATCAATGTTCTTGTGATCTCTCCTGACCCCACTTTTCTCTCTCACTCAACTACACTGGCAATTCATTTTTCAATTCAATTAAACAAATACTTATCAAGGCCCTACTGTCTTGCTGTCAGTTAGCTGTCAACTAATTCCTGATAAGGCTTAACTGATAAATTTGGTGTTAACTGATAATGTTTACTTTAGAACCTTTTAGTGAAATTTTTATTTAAAAAAGATTCTTGTAAACTAGGATAGATGATATTTTTTTTGGTGGGGAGGGGTGAGTAGACTTGATATGCTGTAGGGCAAACAAGGACCCCAAAAATGGGGCCCCAAGAGGAAGATTTAAACCCACGAGAAGGAATGGGAACTGAGGAACAAGAACTCCTTTTCTGTGACTGCTGTTTCCTTTGCAAGTTGAGAGCAATATCCCTCCTCTCAGCTTGAAGGACATCATAGTGACTTTCTAGAAGACAATAAGGAGTTGAGAAAAAAAATACTGAAACATTTTTACCAAGGAAGAGATCACTTTCTGCTGAAGTGAAATGAGGAAACCAAGAATTTTTTCATAGATGAGATTGGTGCCTGAGCAGAACTTAGAAGGAAGGGAAAACTTCAAGAAGCAGAGAGGAATATCGACCTTGACTTGGTGGCAATACTTCCATCAATACAAATTCAATATATATAAACACTCATGTCAAAGATTTACATTGAACTGAACCATAGATTCTAAGAGAAAGAAAGGTCTCAAGGCTACCTTCCTGCTCTAATCCTTACCTTTATCATACTGAGAGTTTTTTCAAGGATATTTCCAATATGATTTTCTAGACATTACTTTAAGATCTCTTATAAGGGGGACCCTATTACCTCCCAAGGGAGCCCATGCCACTTTTGGACAGTTTACAAATATTTAGGAAAGCTATCATTACATTAAACTTAGATCCCCACCACCTGCTCCCTGTAACTTCTATCCATTATTTGGATAGAAAGCAGGCACTTTATTAAATGACTGCAGGATTCTACTCTCAAATGCTAAGCAGATAAAGTCTGAATTTTTTATTGGTTAATAATTGAGCTCCTTGAAGGCTGCTTTCTTCTAATTCTCCTATTCTTTTGTTTGTTTGTTTTTAATACATGACTCCCTGACTCCTCTCTGACTCTACAGTGCTCTTATAAAGGTTGCTCTTCCCTGGCCATGATCCAGGTTGACTATGCTTTTCTTAAATATGGCACTTATAATTCAACACAAGAATCCAGATGTAACATGACTAAGGCAACGTATTTAGTAGAACCACTGTCACCTTCATCCTAGAACACTACCTTTTATTAAACCCTGGGATAATATGTATATATATATATGTATATAAATACATACACACATATATATATATATATAATTGTAAATATATCTGGTCATGCATATAGATACATATGTATATATATGTATACATCTCTGTATGTATATATCTGTGTATATATATAATATATATACATGTTAAAACTAGAGACTCTGACTTGAAGGAGGGGAAGAATTTAATAGGCAAAAAGGAGAAGAAAGGAATTGAAGTTGGAGGGAGTATATGAGGAAAAGTAGGGAATTAGAAAAGCAAACATGTTGTTTGGTCTGCTATATATACATCACTATAATTGGAAAATAGGGGTGCCAAGGGCAAATAATTATTCTAGCAGCATTCGAGATATTTGGCAGTATAATGGAAGAAAGGCACAAAAATTCAGTTCAAGTAACTTAGAAAGGTCTCAGGAAGAAAGGAGGACTTTTCCTATGCTTTGTTTTATTTTGGTTAAAGTGGTCCCAAAACATGTTTAAAAGTACACTATAGGGACACCCTACAAATATATGAAACATTGGAGATGAGTCAAAAATCAAGATGGTTCTGATTGGATCAATGGCACAGGTGTAGTGGTAAACCTTAGAAATGAGGAAGGGCACCACTTCCTCTGAGAAAAGAAACAAGGAAGAACTAATCAAAGAACAAAACACTGATTAAATACTTACTGTATGTCAGGCACTCTTTTAGGTGTTGGCCAAAGATATAAAAAAAGCCTCTACTCTAAAGGAGTTTCCAATATAGAATAAATGAAGGATGAGTATAGAAATAAGGAATCCATGAAATATTTTAAAACTTGTAACACAGTGTCTCCATTTGTAAACAAATTGCTTTCCCCTTTTCTCTATTTTAAACTTTTCATAAATTTATAGTCCAATTATATTTCTAAAAACAAATTCATTTTAAAGTGACTAATTTCTGACTTCTGGGCTAACATGGCTACAGTTTAGACACAGGACTCTTCCTCTCCTCATCACCTATCAATATAGATTACCTCAAAAGGCCAAAAAAACCAAATTCAGAAAAATGAAGGTTTTCCACAGTAGGGCACAGCACTGAAGGTACATGGGATTTGGGTATTTACACACTCTAAGGGGGTGAAATAGCTCCCACCAAAACCTGAGCTGCTCAAGAGTTCCCCTCTCCATCTATGTAGCCAGAGTCAGAGCCATCAGAATAGAACCAGCAAGGAGTGGGGGGCACCTCTAGACCCTTGGCAGCTGACTAAGACCACGAGATACCTAACCCTGAGAGCATCTAGACCTGAGACCAAAGCAGGCCGAAGAGTACAGACTGTGGGCACAGAAATAGTGAAGAGAGGGGCAGCACATAACAGAAGCTGTGGAGACATGAGGGGTGGCCTCAGGCAAAAATCACTCTCCTTAGCTCCATACATAGAGAGCCTGCCCTCCTCACTAAGACTCCTGACTAGAAAAGGAAGAAAAATCAGCTTAACAATGACAAACAAGGCCCAAAAAATACAACTTTCAACCACCAAGAAGATAAAGAAGAAGGTTTTTTGACCCTGTATAAATTTTATGGAGAAAAAAATCCAGACTACAGAGGAAACAGCAGAGGACAACAAACAATTAAATGCATCCAAACTTTCTAAAAAAAACAAACAAATCCAGAAATTCACCACAAACTCTTGAAGAATTTAAATCTGAGATTTTGAGAAAAATGGAAGAGTTTTGGCAAGAAAAGTTGGAAATAGTTAAAAAAAGAAAATAACAGTCTAAAAGACAGGAAATCCCAATTGGAGAAAGAAGCCCAGAAATCAAATGAAATGATAAATAAATTGTAGAACACAATTAAACAACTGGAAGCCATGAAAAGCAGGATAGATCAAGCCAAAAAGGAAAATCGAAAGATTATAGTGGAAAAGAAGTCTTTAAAGACCAAAACTGGGCAGTTGGAAGCCAATGATCTCGAAAAACAGCAAGAATTAATAAAGCAAAGTCAAAAGACCGACTAAATAGAAGGAAACATGAAATATCTCACTGAGAAGATGGGTGATCATGAAAACCATTATAGAAGAGACAATTTGAGAATCACTGGTCTACCTAAAAACCCAGAAATAAACAGAAATTTTGATATAATAGTAAAATAAATTATCCAAGAAAACTGCCCTGATGTTCTTGAACAAGAGGGTAAAATAGACATTGAAAGAGCTCATAGAATACCCTCTACACTAAATCCTCAAAAGACAACACACAGGAATTTTATTGCCAAATTCAAGAGCTTCCAAGTTAAGGATAAAATATTACAAAAAGCCAGAAAGAGACAATTCAGATGTCAAGGAGCACCAATCAAGATTACACAAGATCTGGCAGCTTCCACACTAAAGGACCTCAAGGTTTGGAATATGATATTCAAAAAGCAAGAGAATTAGGTCTTCAACCAAGGATCACCTGTCCATCAAAACTGACTATATACTTCCAGAGGAAAGAATGAGTATTCAACAAAACAGAAGATCATTTGTAAGAAAAGACCAGAACTAAGTGGAAAGTTTCATATCCAAACACAAAAACCAAGAGAAACATGAAAAAGTAAATAACAAAGAGAGAGGAAAGAAAAAAAAAATTGGCTTTATTTAAATTTTCTTCTTTAAGGGCTTCAATAAGATCAAATTGCTTATATCAATATAAGGAAAAATATTACTTGTAACTCTCAAAAATTATACTCACTATTATAGTAATTAAAAGAATCATTAATAGGTAGAAATTGGGATAATAAGTGGTCTAAGATGATATGTTAAAAAAAAGAAAAAGGAGGGAGGGAAATAGAAGATGGCACCAAGAGAAACTTGAAGGAATAAGATATACAGGACAATCTATATCACACAAAGAGGCACAAAGGAAGGGAAGAGGAAGAATACTATTATAAGAAGGAGAGGAAGATAGTGCTAATAGGTAATATTTAAACCTTACTCTCAGTGGAATCAACTCTCAGAGGGAAGAGCATCTAGATCCCTTGGGGTATCAATTATATCTTACCTTACAGGGAAAGTGAGAAGGGAAAAACTAAGGGGGGGGAGTGGGATGGGGACTACAAAAAGGGAGGGAAAGAGAGGGGAGGGAATTTAGGAGACACTAAAAAAAAAAGAAGGGAACAAAAAGCGAGGGGGAGGAAAGGGAAGAAAGGTAAGGGTGGGGAATCGAGGGACTGATTAAAAGCAAACAACTGGTTTAAAAGGAAATATCAAAAGAAGAAAAGGCAGAACCAGGAGAGTATATCAATATGTTGAGGAATACAGAGGTGGCAAGCATAATTCTGAATATGAATGGGATGAATGCATTCATAAAACAAAAGCAAATAGCATAGTGCATTAGAAACTGAAAACATGCATGATGCAGTTAGACACACACAGGATGAGGGTCAAAGGCTGGAATAAAATCTATTGGGAGTCAAATATGAAAAAGAAGGCAGGAGTTACAATCATGATATCTGAGAAAGCCAAAGTAAAAATAGATCTGATTAAAAGAGATAGGGAAGGTAATTACATCCTGATATAAGGCAGTATACACAATGAGGAAATATCAGTACTCACTATATATGCACCAAATGGTATAGCGTCCAAATTTCTAAAGGAGAAATTAGAGGAGATGAAGGAGGAAATAGATAGTAAAACTATACTAGTGGAAGATCTGAACCTTCCTCTATCAGATCTAGATAAATCAAACCAAAAAATTAATAAGAGGTAAGAGATGTGAATGAAATCTTAGAAAAATTAGAGTTAATAAATATGTGGAGAAAAATAAATAGGGACAAAAAGGAAAACACCTTATTTTCAGCAGCACAGGGCACATTCACAAAGACTGAACATGTATTAGGGCATAAAAACTTTGCAAACAAGTGCAAAAGGGCAGAAATAATAAATGCAATCTTTTCAGATCATAATGCAATGAAAATAATAATTAGTAAGCATACATGAATGGGCAGATCAAAACTTAATTGGAAATTAAATAATATGATTCTCCAAAATTGGTTAAAGAAGAAATCATAGAAACAATTAATAATTTCATTGAAGAAAATGACAGTGATGAAATGTCCTTTCAAAATCTATAGGATGCAGCCAAAGCAGTACAAGGGGGAAATTTATATCCTTGAGTTCATATATTAACAAAATAGGGAGGGCAGAGGTCAATGAATCAGGCATGCAAATTAAAAAAACTCAAAAGTGAACAAATTAAAAATCCCCAGATGAAAACTAAATTAGAGATGCTAAAAATTAAAGGAGAAATTAATAAAACCAATAGTAAAAGAACTACTGAGTTAATAAATAAGACTAGAAGCTGGCATTTTGAAGAAACAAATAAAATAGACAATTATTGGTCAATTTAATGAAAAAAAAACAGAAAGAAGAAAATCAATTTAACAGTATCTAAGATGAAAAGCAAGACCTCACCTCTAATGAAGAGAAAATTAGGGCAATCTTTAACTATTTTGCCCAATCGTATGGCAATAAATATGGCAATCTAGGTGATATGGATGAATATTTGCAAAAAAAATAAATTGCCTAGATTAACAGAAGAAGAAATAGAATACTTAAATAATCCCATATCAGAAAAAGAAACTCCCTAAGAAAAAATCCCCAGGACCTGATGGATTCACAAGTGAATTCTAACAAAAATTAAAAGAACAACCAATCCCAATATTATATAAATTATTTGACATAATAAGCAAAAAAGGAGTTCCACCAAATTCCTTTTATGACACAAATATGGTATTGATTCCAAAGCCAGGCAGGTCAAAAACAGAGAAAGAAAACTATAGACTAATTGCCTTAATGAAAATAGATGCAAAATATTAAGTAGAATACTGGCAAAAAGACTCCAGCAAGTGATCATATGGATTATTTATTATGATCAGGTGGGATTTATACCAGGAATGCAAGAATAGTTCAATATTAGGAAAACCATCCACATAATTGACCATATCAACAAGCAAACCAACAAAAGCCACATGGTTATCTCAATACATGCAGAAAGATCCTTTGACAAAATGCAATGCTCATTCCTACTGAAAACACCAGAAAGTAAAGGAATAGAAGGGCTTTTCCTAAAAATAATAAACAGTATATATCTAAAACCATCAGCAAACATCATCTGCAATGGGGATAAACTAGAAGCCTTCCCAATAAAATCAGGAGTGAAACAAGGATGCCCATTATCACCTCTATTATTTAACATTGTTCTAGAAACACCAACAGTACCAATTAGTGATGAAAAAGAAATTGAAGGTATTAAAATAGGCAATGAGGAGATCAAGCTATCACTCTTTGAAGATGATTATGATGGTCTACTTAAAGAATCCTAGAAAATCAACTAAAAAGCTACTGGAAATAATCAATAACTTCAGCAAATTTGCAGTTTACAAAATAAATCCACATAAATCATCAGCATTTCTATATATTTCCAACGAATCTCAGCAACAAGAGGTAGAAAGAGAAACTCCATTTAAAACCACCCTAGACAATATAAAATACTTAGGAATCTACCTGCCAAGACAAACACAGGAACTATATGAACACAACTACAAAATAATTTCCACACAATTAAAACAAGATCTAAATAATTGGAAAAACATTAATTGCTCATGGGTAGGATGAGCTAACATAACAAAAATGACAATCCTACTTGAACTAATTTACTTATTTAGTGCCATACCCATCAAACTACCAAGAAACTTTTTACCTGAATTAGAAGAAAAACTATAACAAAGTTTATTTGGAAGAACAAAAGATCAAGAATATCAAGGGAAATAATGAAAATAATGTGTAGGATGGAGGCCTAGTGGTATCAGATCTTAAACTGTACTACAAAGCAGTGGTCATCAAAACAATATGGCTAAGATACAGAAGGGAAGATCAGTGGAATAGATTTGGGGTAAATGTCCTCAGCAAGATAATGTATGATAAATCCAAAGATCCAAGCTTTTGGGACAAAAATCCGGTATTTGAAAAAAAAAAACTGTGGAAAACTGGAAAACAGTATGAGAGAGATTAGGTTTAGATCAACATCTCACACCCAACACCAAAACAAACTCAGAATGGGTGAATGTCTTAAATATAAAGAAGAATACTACAACTAAATTAGGTGAACACAGAATAGTATACTTGTCAGATCTTTGGGAAAGGAAGACAAAGCAAGAGTTAGAAAAAATTATACAATGTAAAATAAATAATTTTGATTACATTAAATTAAAAAATTGTACAAACAAAACCAATGAAACTAAAATAAGAAGGTAAGCAACAAATTGGGGGAAAATGTTCATAACTAAAATCTCTGACAAAGGCCTAATTAATCAAATTTATAAAGAGCTAAATCCAATTGTTCAAAAAATCAAGCCATTCCCCAACTGATAAATGGGCAAGGGATATGAATAGGAAATTTTCAGTTAAAGAAATCAAAACTATTAATAAACACATGAAAAGGTGTTCTAAATCTTTTATAATCAGAGAAATGCAAATCAAAACAACTCTTAGGTATCACATCACACATAGAAGATTGGCTAACATGATAGCAAAGGAAAGTAATAAATGTTGGAGGGGATGTGGTAAAATTGGAACATTACTGCATTGCTGTTGGAGTTTTGAACTGCTTCAACCATTCTGGAAGGCAATTTGGAACTA
The DNA here is from genome assembly GCF_027887165.1 of Monodelphis domestica. NCBI lineage: Eukaryota > Metazoa > Chordata > Mammalia > Didelphimorphia > Didelphidae > Monodelphis > Monodelphis domestica. Next base: position 176,512,811 of record NC_077233.1, on the reverse strand, counting down.
TGCCCAAAGGGTGCTAAAAGACTCTTTGCCCTTTGATCCAGCCATAGCACTGTTGGGTTTATACTGCAAAGAGATAACAAGGAAAAAGACATGTACAAGAATATTCATAGCTGAGCTCTTTGTGGTAGCAAAAAATTGGAAAATGACAGGATGCCCTTCAATTGGGGAATGGTTGAACAAATTGTGGTATCTGTTGGTGATGGAATACTATTGTGCTCAAAGGAATAATGAACTGGAGGAATTCCATGGGAACTGGAATGACATCCAGGAATTGATGCAGAGTGAGAGGAGCAGAACTAGGAAAACATTGTACACAGAGAGTGATATACTGTGGTACAATCGAATGTAATGAGCTTCTCCATTAGTAGCAATTCAGTGATCCAGAACAATTCGGAGGGATTTATGAGAAAGACCACTATCCACATTCAGAGGAAACACTGTGTGAGTAGAAACACAGAAGAAAAACAACTTCTTGATCACATGGTTTGGTGGGGATATGATTGGGGATGTAGTCTCTAAATGATCATCCCAGTTCAACTATCAATATTATGGAAATAGGTCTTGATCAAAGACACATGTAAAACTCAGTGGAATTGCACGTTAGATACGGGAGAGGATTGGTGGTAGGGGAGGGAAAGAACATGAATCTTGTAACCATGGAAAATATTCTAAATTAACTAATTAAATAGAAATTTAAAAAAATTTAATTAAAAACAATGAAAAACAATAAAAAGACTAATTTCTTATTCTCCCCTTAAATGACCAAGCATAAGATAAATATGCTTTAACCCCTTCTGAAGCCTTTATTTAAAAAAATGGTTTCATATATCCCCCTATGTTCTAGATTTAAATAGCACATAGTTTGTTTAAATGATAGGAATTGTTTAATTTTTATCTACTTTTGAATCTCATGGATTTCTTTATAATCTACAATTAGTCTAATACAATTAACCAACATTAAGGCCATGTAGAAGCTAAAATCAGCTATAAATCTAGTATTCTGTGGGATCTACTGATTTATGTGGTTTCTTCATTTTGCCTATTCAAATCTTGAATGCCTGCTGTAGAAAGGAGTACCAGAAATATTTATGCAGGCATCAAAATCTAACTATTTTTTTTTAAAAACAGAAATTACTTCCATTACTATTAGGCATCTATCTTTACCTAGTTACAGTGCTGCTTCAGAAGAAGATTCATAGCAATATTAGCTGCAAGTATAAATCCCTGCCACTCTATGTCAAAATAAATAGAAATAAATTCCAACCTTCTGAACACATAAGGATAGTTACAGCTCTTCTTTATCCCTTTAAACAAACCACCTAATAATGTAGTATAAAATAGTTTAAGTGTTTCTTATTTTAAACAGTAGATACATGTATTTAATGTCTAGCAAAGTGTAACTCATTCAAAGAATTATTTCATATTAGTCATGCCATTTCTTTTTCTTTCTATAGAGACATAATATATTCAATGTTCAGCTCTATTTTGATATCATTTGATTTTATTGAAGAGAGTGAAAGATGAATTGACCAAGGGAACTAAGGTCAGTGTTTCTAAGAATATTGATTTATTAAGCAATGTATGCCAATTGCCTCACAAATAGGGACCAGACTCCTCAGCTTTGGCACTGGACCCAGAACACAGGAGGAGACAGGTTTTTTTTACATTAAAACAATTAATTAAATAAGACCAATTAATTAAAAGAAAACAATTAACCAGTATACAAAATTAGGTAATCTGATTTCCAATTGAAGGAAAGATTAGAGACTTTTCGAGTTTGGAGGGAAAGAACAAACAGATGAAAATTCCTAAAATACAAAAAAGAAAGTGTCCTACTCCCCTTAAGGGTCTTTCAACAGTCAAAGGAACATGGAGAAAACAACTGATTATCTCCTACAGGGTCAGTTTTTATATGAGACATATAGATTGCTTGAGATGCATAATTAAGAAAACCCTTTGCATTAATCTTTAGATTTGACTGGATTTCTAATCAGCATTACCTACATCCTTAATAGTGAGTTTCTAAATAGCAAATAGAAGTTGTCCAGCTTCCTAGGCACTCAGGACTACATTCAAACAATTCAATAACTTTTTCTCACATTTTCCACATAAAGTTTTTTCACAAGACAGAAATTGGACCATGTCCATAAATGAAAAGAAAAGGAACTGAGCTAGATCCAGAATTGAGTCACAAGATGGAGTCAGTGTGGTTCATTCAATTACCACTACCAATGGTTTTCCTAATCCCCTTATGATATAAATTTGAAACAGCCAATTTAAAGAGGAAGAAGGCATTCTGATTACTTTTCTTCTTTTAAATATCATGATAAAGCTCCCAGTTAGATATTAATTTCTAAAGTCATAACTAGTATTGGGCAGCTAGAGCTCTTTCAGGGTACCAAAAAGGGGATGGATATTCTTTGTTTACCTTAAGGTCCAAAAGCTTCCCTCTCTTCAAGGGTGACCTCATCCAAGGATTGACAGTCCTCTATATTGCCACAGCCACCCATCAAATTGCTAACTGTGCCACTGCCACTGCCACTGCCAACATTTCCCATTCAATTTTCTTGTTTCAGGTGAATTCCCAGTTTTTCAGTCTATTAGCTCTATCAATATACAAATAGGTCACAAAATATTAATGGAAATGTTGATGGATTGTATAAATAAAATGGAACACAAATAGTTATCCATACCGAGAATTACATTTTGAGTGGAACTGATAGGTATTCAATATTGAGAAAACATCAGGTGCAAGATCAAGGTGGGGAGATTATGGATAGGGATACTGTCTTTGAAATAGAAATTGGGACACATTTTCTGCCTTTAAAGTTTTATTATGTCATTGTGGTTTCATTATTATGGAGTGAATGTGATTTAGTAGAAAGAACGAAACAAAAACATAGAGTACTCCCATTACATCATCATTGTGAGGTTGTAAACCATAACTATTAACTTCACTGAGGTATACTATTAACAATGATAATGTCAACACTAGGGTACAAAGTAACCCATTGGGGCAATGTCTTCTCTCTTTGCTATGTTCCAATGAATCTCAAGAGAAAAATTTGTTAGTAATTCTGAAATGGGCTGAGTTTCAGAGCTGGAAATGAATATTCCAAGGCAGAATGAAGTGGTGAGTAGAGCAATTAAAGCCATCTGGCAAATATGAAGAGGGTAGAGTGTCATTTTGCTGCATCCAAAGTCAAACAAATAAGCAAGAAGGCAATAATCTGTTTCCCCCATCCACATCTCCCCATTTCTACCCCTTTCCCTTACCCAACTATCATGATGCCACACTTAGCACATCTACTTCTGGACTGATGGAAACCACGTACAAGAGATTTAACTGATTTCATCCTCAGTCATTCATTCTGCACAGTGAGATAGAGGAGCCTGTCCTTTCATGCCATAATATAGAAATTGGCTGGACCTAATGGAGATAAGGTGGGGGAGGGCCCACATGTGAGGAAGGGAAGAGAAGGGAGCATTTAGAGCTTCTTCAGACATCCAAGGTGCCAAGGTCATAGAATGCATCCAAGGTCACTGCTAGTCATCTTGACTTTTGTCTTGCTGCTGGACTTTGATAACTCTGGAATAGAGAGTGAAGCCAATGGCTTTGTGCAACTCTGCCTTACTTCAATCCACTTCAGCTCAAGTCAGTCCTCTTTGAAAATAAAGGCTTAACAATAACAGGACTAGCAACAAAGGCAGAAGCACCCTCTCTATCTCTCTACTCTAAACAGCTTCATATTTATGTAATTTCCTCACTTGGGATAGCTGTACTTTTGACCCATGAGCTCAATATTTTCCATTTCTTGATCATTCATTGAAGAAGTAGCATGGTATAGTGGACACAGAATCTAAAAGACTTGGGCTCCAATCTCACCTAAATATATACTCATCTTCTAAATGACTTGGGGCAAGTCCCTCAATCTCAGATCATAATCTAGGGTTGGATGTGACCTCAAAGATCATTGTCTACTCCAGTCTTTTCATTTCACTGATAAGGCTACTTTTGGCTTTGTAATGTTGAATGATTTGTACAAAGTCAAACAAGGTATGTGTCAGATAAGAAATTTGGACTCAGGTCCTCTGACTACAAAGTTTCCCCCACATTGATTCCAGTGATATCTATGAATGTCAATCTGCAAAATGGGTACTAATAACAGCCATTGTTTTTCAGAGTTATTAGGAGGATCAAAAGAGATTATATATATATATATATATATATGATACACTGAAAACCTTAAATCATTATAAAAATGTCAGCTATTATTTCAACTGTTCAACTAATCTTAAGCATACTTGTTTATTTGAAAGTTTTTGTTATCTTATGTAAAGCAAAATTACTCTAAATACCAAACAGAATTATAAATAACTGTGAATTTATCACAATACTTGAAGACTAAGTATTCAGGGCTTTTAAGGCAAATGACATACATAATTGGATCTGTTATAAATGATGAGTGAAGCCTGCAAAATATCTTTGCTCAATATAAACATTTAAAAATAGTCAAGATATCAATTCTAGAAACTAGTTTTTTAAGCACCCGTGAACAGTCTGATTGACCTTAACAAGGAAATGGTAGATAAGGTTTGTGATGATAAAAACTATGAGTCTACCTCCTCGATGTATTGTGTGCTAGCTCTCCTTACATCCTGCAGCTCAGGGTATGCCATGGACTGGCTTACAGAAATAGTTTGCGGTTTAATCAGAATCCTGACTGTGAGAGATCCTGTGAATTAAATACCATTCCTTTTTTGAGCTAAAGGAAGTCATATTTGAAGGCCAAAGTTTAGATGCAAATATGAGAGATGTTATCCTGGCAAGAAATATCAAACATGACCAGGAAGGACCCCTGCTTCCTAAAAGAAATGTGATGGAGAGTATATTTCCTCTCATCTTTGCTACAGAAAGACTGGTTTTCTTATTTAAAAACTCAAAATCTGTCACATTGGTTATATTTTTGGAAGCCTAAAGTTGATGATTATTTCCCCAATTTCTCCCTCTCTAAGGAAAAGAAGTGTTATTCTCCATAACTTCCATGGAATCTTCCTGAGTCTTTAAAAAATCACAATTTGTCTGCTGTTATTAGCAATTAAAGATGCTTTATCTAATTACTATGGAATATGGCACTGTGAGACAATCATCTCTGACAAACTGATCGTTACCAGTAGTTTACAACCAGTTTCATAGTTAATTGCCCTCAGGAAAGAGAGAAAAAATAGTTTGTACAGGAAAATATGTAGCTATTAACAACGATGAAATTTGTTAGGAATGTTATTATAAATCACAAATTCCATCCACTAATGGTTCTTGGGGATGGAAAACTCACAGAATGGTGCAGAGACTGTGTCCTACTTAAAAAAAAAACCTATTCTAATGGAAGAATACCTCATAACTAACTTGTCACCAATTAGAATGAAGGATAACTTCTATACCCTTCATGGAAAATTCCATTCTATATATTCATAAACAGAGAGAGTTCACATTTTAAGTTTCAATTAGCAGAAATAAACTTTAAAATATGCATATACATACATACCTGCAATGTTATACTTTTGTCTTTGACAGTAAAGACACATTTCATAAAAAAAATAAGCAGGCAATGAACAAAGAATATTGAGTCCATTGAACCAACCAGGTCTGGAACAAAAAATCTGACTACTTCTTAAATACATTTGTGATGATTATTCTTAATGAACATTGATAAAATCATAGGATCTTAGAATGTAATGTATCTAATTCATTTTGGCATTCATATTAATAAAGACTATCCCAACACTGTACATTGTAGGCTCTTAATAAATGCTTATTGAATGAATGAATTATAAAGTTGGAAAGGAACCCAGAGATGGTTTGCTCCAGTTCCCTATATTATGAATGTCTCCTTCATAGACTGTCTATTGCATTGTCATCTACAAGTAAACTACCTTATTTAAACTGAAAATTGTATCTGAGAACAACTTTTTCCTAGAATCTCTATTACCTCTCCTATGCCATGCATCAGGTAAAATGTAGCAAAGAGAGTTAAAATAACTGCTGGTGAAATGACAGTAAATTAAATGAAATGGTGATTGATATTTGTTTATCTATGCATGTTCCTTCAGGTAATTTGTACAGAAAGGGAATCAATGTTACTGGTCAAAGTTCATTGATTCCAAGCTTGAGCAGGTCAACCTATTCCAAGTAAGGAGAACTCTACCTGCTCCCTAGGGAATAAAGCATTAATCACATTTTCTAAAAGGCATAAGTTAATTTCATTAGGGAAAATACCATTACAATGAACCACTCTTCTAGAACAAAAATATGTCAAGTCCATATCTTAAAGATCAATGTTTTTCTATTGGTGATATGAGTGAAGCTAATCACCTGGTCCTGGGAATTCAGTAGAAAGAGAATATCAAGTGACCTATGAAGGTCAATGGGAAGAAAAAAAAAAGATCCAGTATATATTATTAATGGTGTCTTGAGCACAAGAAGAGAAGAAGAGAAGTCTATTATGGGACCTTGGAGTTCCTAACCTAAGTTCAAATTCATTCCAACACTTACAAGTTATATGACCCTGGGCAATTCACTTAATCTCCCTCTGCCTCACTGTCCTCAACTATTAATGGGAATAATAATAGTACCTACCTCAAAGGGTTGTTATAAAAAAAGAAGTAATATTTGTAAAGCATTTTTCAAACTTTAAAGTGCTATATAAAGAGGAACTGCTATTATTACTGTTGCTTTTTCTCCTCCTATGATAAAAAGAAAATAGCTGGACATTTAATGAAATAGTAAAAGAAAAAACTATTAGTAAAGGAAGTGAGAAAAATATGATCAAGACTTGGACAATGCAAAGGATTAAAGGTCTTTGACAGGTGATAATGTGCCTTGAGTGCATAAGAACATATATACACAATGCTCTACATCTCTTATAATCAGAGAGATGCAAATCAAAACAACTCTGAGGTATCACATCACACATAGCAGATTGGCTAACATGACAGCAAAGGAAAGTAATAAATGTGGGAAGGGATGTGGCAAAGTAGGGACACTAATTCATTGCTGGTCGAGTTGTGAATTGATCCAGCCATTCTGGAGGGCAATTTGGAACTATGCCCAAAGGGTGATGAAAGACTGTCTGCCCTTTGATCCAGCTATAGCACTGCTGGGTTTGTACCCCAAAGAGATAATAAGGAAAAAGACTTGTACAAGCATATTCATAGCTGCATTCTTTGTGGTGGCCAAAAATTTGAAAACGAGGGGATGCCCATCAATTGGGGAATGGCTGAACAAATTGTGGTATATGTTGGTGATGGAGTACTATTGTGCTAAAAGGAATAATAAAGTGGAGAAATTCCCTGGAGACTGGAACAACCTCCAGGAAGTGATGCAGAGTGAAAGGAGCAGAACCAGGAAAACATTGTACACAGAGACTGATACACTGTGGTACAATTGAAGCTGATGGACTTCTCCATTAGTGACAATGCAATGTCCCTGAACAATCTGCAGGGATCTAAGAAATACTATCCACAAGCAGAGGATAAACTGTGGGAGTAAAAACACCGATGAAAAGCAACTGCTTGACTACAGGGGTTGAGGGGATATGACTGAGGAGAGACTCTAAATGAACACTCTAAAGCAAATACCAACAACAGGGAAATGGGTTCGAGTCAAGAATACATGTGATAACCAGTGGAATCGTGCATCGGCTATGGGAGAGGGAAAGGTGGTGGTGGGGAGGCGGGGAGGAAAAGAAAATGATCTTTGTTTCCAATGAATAATGTTTGGAAATGACCAAATAAAAGACTGCTTAAAATAAAAAAAAGAACATATATACATGAACACACACACAATGATGAAATGATGGATCAGTTGAACTATATAAACAAGTTCAACTGTGATAAATATCACTACAATGAAAGTTTTTGTGTGACAAAATTGGGACACTAATGCATTGTTGGTGGAGTTGTTAACTGATCCAACCATTTTGGAGGGCAATTTGGAAGTATCCCCAAATGGCTATAAAACTGTATACCCTTTGATCATGTAATACCACTACTAGATCTGTATCCCAAAGGAAATGTTTTAAAAAGGGAAAGGTCCTACTAGTACAAAAATATTTATAGCAGCCCTTTTTTGTGGTGGCAAAGAATTGGAAATGGAGGATATGTCCATCATTTGGGAAATGGTTGAATTAACTGTGGAATCTGATGGTGATAGAATACTATTGTGCTATTAGAAATGATAAGCAGAATGACTAGAAATAGCTTGAAAGACCTACATGACCTGGTGAACAGTGAAATAGGCAGAACTACTAGATATTGTACAAAATAATAACAGCACTGTACAGTGATTATCTGTGAAAGACTTAGACTCTCAGCAATACAATTATCTGGGACAATTTTGAAGGACTTATGAAAAAGAATGCTATCTACCTTCCAGAAAAAAACAAACAAACAATCAAAACTCTTGAAGTTGGAATGAATATCAAGAGACATTATTTTTCACTTTAGTTTTATTTGTGTTTTTGTTTTTGAGTTTTGTTTTTATATGACTATTCTTTTATATGAATATTCTCTTACCAATATGGAAGTATGTTTTGCATGGTAATACAACTATGACCTAAATCAAATTGCTTACCATCTTCAGAAGTGGATAGGGAATGGAGGGAAGAAGACAATTTAGATCTCATAATTTCAGAAAAATGTATGTTGAAAATTCATGTTTTGTGTAATTTGGAAAAGACATATATATTAAAAAAAGAAAAAATGGCAGAAACATATATATATATATATATAATTAAAAGAAGGAATTTTCTGTGTAGCACATATATCTAAACCCCAGGCTATAACCCATTCCTTTCAATCAATATCTGCTAGAATAAAATAAAAATGCAGCAGAAAAATTGGCCAGTTTCTTATAGTCCATTGGAATGGAATTTTAATCAGTAAACAGAAATATGTAAATAGAAGCATGTTACTTCCAGGGCTTCCTATGGTGTTTTCTTTCTTTCTTTTTTTTTTTTGACAGGTTGGAGGAGGGGGAGTCAAATGTCCTAGAGATGAAGACTGACAATACTTCTTTCTTCCTTCGTGCTATAATATTGGTCTTGGTTATTCTTTAAATAGTTCCATAAAAGAGTCCTTAAAAACATGTACTTTTATTTGTTGTCTGCACAAAGTTTACATAGGGAGTAGTCTATTTGGGCACTAAATTGTCTTTTTAAATGATTTAGGCTAATAAATAGAGAAAACCATTTATAAATAAAAATATTATGCCATTGTTCTGAAAACCTTTATCACATGAGTCTGAGATCTTCAGGTATATGGGTGTTAATTTTAGTCTGATAAGAAGCAGGAAATGATACTTTCATTTTTAAGTTAATCATTGCTAGTATAAAATTTGAAAACAATCTCAGTTGATGGTTATTGGTTACATTCTTTGTTAGATGTCCCTATTTTTATCAGGGAAATTGCTAGCATGCATTTATGATTGATGGTTGTGAGAAACCAGATTCCCGAATCTCTGACTTCCTTCCTCCTCATCTATGTTTGTTTTGTCTTTGGGGTACAGTTTCAATTGCTATGTTCACCCAAACATCCCTCGCATCTTAGTTATTCTGGTATCCTTGTGCTTTTTTTTCATTCTGCCTATACTGCATGAATGCTTTTGCTCCCTCCCATTTTGCCCCCAGAGTGTACACTTTACTATGTCACTCTGGGGAACTATCCTTTTAAAGTGTTTTTAAAGTGATTTATTCCAACTTTCTCTGGAGCCTGTTCTGCAGAATGCTTCAATGGAAACATCATGCAAGCTCTTTCTGTAGCACAGGTGTTCATCTCAAAGTATCTTGTTTTTTTCAGGAAAGAAATGTCAAGACTAGAAAAAAGAATCATTAGAAATCTGAGGGAGAAAAATAGCAGAGGTGAAGAAAGGGGAGGCAAACATGAAAAAATGTATACAGAAAATACTGCTGAAACTTACATGCTAACATGACAAAGATGGAAACTATTTACATAACACATATATGACCTATATCATATTACCTGATGGCTCATTGAGGGGATAAAGGAGAGATAAAGGGGGAAAGAGAGAACATGGATAATAAAATGTCAGAAAATGTTTGGAAAAAATCCTAAAAATAACATACATGCCAACAACATGAAAATCTGGGGTTTATTAAAACAAATATTTCCAAAACTGAGGGAGAGAACTAGAATTATAAGAAGGGGAAAAAGAGGTAATTTTATAAGCCTCATTTTTAGGATCAAGTTACTTATGTCTTCAGACTCGTGTACTTTGGGAAGGAGGTGCTAATCAATGCTTTGTCTACTTGACAAATCTAGGTCAAATGGGCATCTATGTTTATGGGAAGGGCTGAACTTTCACCTTTCCTTGTAACATCTATCCAAGTATCCTAATGTTCAGTGGCTATTAAAAGACCCAACTTCTCTGAATTGACAAGCTACAATACAAACAAGATGGAAATGAGACATTGTAGTGTGGTCAAAGGAGCAATAGACTAGAAGTCAAGAGAACTAAATTTGAATGCCAGCTCTACTTTGAACACTTCATTTCTGTGGATTTTAATTTCTTCATTTATATAATCAAGGCATGAGACTAGATTATGATGAAGATACTTTCTACATCTAGAGTTGTATGATTTTACAAAATGTGGAGACAGCAGGGCCCTCCCAGGTTATCGGTCCAACTTCTTAATTTTTTGGATAAGGAGATCTGGGTCCAAGGAAGTCCACAGATCATATAGTTAGAATCGGGATGTTCCTCAGAAGTCATCAAATTAAATGTTCTTATTTCATACCTGAAAAATCCAAGTCACAAAAAGGAAAAGCAATACTTGTTAATAAGTGATAAAACTGGGATTTGAATGGGGCCCTTTGACTCTGCATCCATTATTCTTTCCATTGAAAATGCTCACAGAAAAATAAACCTCATAAGTCACTTAGATTGGAAATTTAAAATGTATTGATCCAATTTGAAATGGCTACATTTATTGCCAAATGAACTGAAAATCCACTGAAGGACTCTAGTCAAAGGCTAATGATGACCAGAAGTGTGTCAAGTAACAGAGAGATGTCAGAATATGCTGACAAACATCTTTTCAAAATGCAATTCAGTATTATACTATTTCCATTAATTGTATAAAAATGGAGTCAATGATAGGTTAATGAAGTCCACAGATAATCTTAAAAGAGAAGATGATAGTAAGGCATTCAAATATATAGGAATAGCCTGAGTCGATGACTCCAAAGAAGGAAGCCATATTATGATAATGGTACCCAAGCTTCCTTCTCTTGGCTTTATATTAATTGTGCTGAAGGGAACAGAGGCAGGAAACTAAGATGTTAGGTAAGGACCATCTTAATTTCTATCCTATGCCAATGTTGGTTTCTGAGGTAACTGTGCCCAGAATGTTAATTGATCAAGTACCCATCCCATGGAGAGTCTGGGCAAAATGGTACAGGAGGTTGTCTCTGACATCAAGTAGTGCCATAAGGCTGAGCAAGTCTATTTGCTCATACTAGGTCTCACACTCTTCATCTTTTAAAGGAGAGTATTTGGAATTATTATCTTTTAGTTCTGACTTTTTTTACATGAAAGATAAACAAGAGCTAGGCATGGTATGTCTTCTGGTCAGCATAAAAGGTAAATGGACACCAAAACATAAGATTTTAAAGTAAAATTTTGTAAAGAGATACAACTACAGTAAAGTAACAAAATTTGCTGAGAACAGGTGAGATATAACATTATTGCCTGGGATACAGAATCCAGAAGTCAAATTATAGGGTACACTCAGTCTAACTGGTACCTAAGGAAAAGTCACTTTTACCACCCACCCAAGAGTCCACTAATTTAATTTCTGAAAAGTCTTGACAGATAGCAAGCAGTTCCTTATATCAAACCTAAATTTGCCTCTTTACATCTTATATCCATTTTCTAGTTCTGACCTCTGGAGTCAAATCAAGTAACCGAATCCCTCTTCCTCATGATAGTCCTTTTCATTTCTGAGGACAGCTGGTAAGTCCTGCTATGTTTGGCTAAATATCTCCATTTCTTTTAAGAGAACCTCAAAATGTCAGAATATTGCATCTCTTCCCAATCTCTCTCTCTCTCTCTCTCTCTCTCTCTCTCTCTCTCTCTCTCTCTCTCTCTCTCTCTCTATATATATATATATATATATATATATCTTCCCTTTTTTGGCAGGGACCTATGATCTTCTCTGTTGAAGAATTCTTGATGGATAAATTCCTTCAATCAATGGGCACAAGCAATTTCCCTACCTTTTTATCTGAGAATACTACCTGTGGATACTGATGGGTTATAGCCTACTGAGAAAGTCTGTCTTTAAAGCCATGTAACCAGAGTAATATATTCTACACGTAGTGGTAGCTATACAAAATGCAGGCACAGTCTCAATGGCCAACTCCATGCCCATTAGGAACTCAAAAAATGTTTAATATGATAGAAGCTAACCAAACTCTAACATCTGTATCCAGGCAATTCAATACTATTTGAATTATGGCACATGCTTCCTCCTACTCCTATTCATCCAAATTAATGGTTTTTTTTTCTTTTTGCAAATATGTTTAAAGATTCTTCCACTTAAAAGCAGATTTACCACTGTGCACTGATTAGCACTTCACAGAGTAGCCTGGAGAGCAAATGATATTTGGCTCAGTATTATTTTTAGGATTTTTATTTGTTACTCACTTTATGAGTGATTTTTAAAAACAATGATAGGACCAGTCTAAGGAATGGTGAGCCAGGCCTACAGATGAGAGGTCTTGGGTTCAAATACACTTCCTACTTCCTCTGTGATTCTGGGTAAGTTATTTACCCATCCCCCCACCCCCCACCCCAACTGCCTAACTCTTACCACTCTTCTGCCTTTGAACCAGTATACAGTGTTGATTCTATGAAGGGTTTTTAAAAATGTTTATTTAATTAATTTAGAGCATTTTCCCAGGATTACAAAAATCATGTTTTTTTCCTCCCCTCCCCCCATGGAAGGGTTTTTTCATGGTAACTTTCAATTCCCTTAGAAAACATGTCTACCTTTTGACTTTCCACAAAAAAGGTGATTCACTATAAAAATATCACTGCCTTAATATCTGCTTTTGTTGTTCTGGCATTTTCCAGGCATGACCATGTCTTTGTGACTCCTTTGAGGATTTTCTTGGAAAATATAGTGGAAAGATTCGCTACTTCCTTCTCTAGTTCATTTTACAGATAAGGAAACTGAGGCAAACAGGGTTATGTGACATGCCTAGGTTCACACTGCTAGTAAGTTTTTGAAATCTAATTTGAATCCAAGTCTTCCTGATTCCAGGATTGCCATTCTATCCACTAGATAATGTATCTGCTCCTGTACATTTTATTAAATAAGAATCTATCAAAATGAATTATGAAAAATCCTTCTAAAACAATTTAATAAATACTATCATTCTGATTCTGAAAGTCCTTTATAAATAATAACTATCAGTACTCACATTCATCTAGGACTAATGGTGGGTAGTTGTAAAGGTTTACAAAGACAAGCTCTTTTGAACTGCAAAACAATCCTACAAAATAACATGCCGCAGATGCCATTATGCTTATTTTACAGATGAGGAAAATGACTTGGAGAAATTAAGTAATTTTCCCACAGACACACTGCAAGTAAGTGCCAGAAGTAATATTTGAGTTCACTTCTCTCTGCCTTCAAGTCCAGCACTCTGAAAGTTAAGCAAATGAAATATCCAACATGACAAAGAAGCATCATTAAACTGTTAAGACCAAGAAGTACTCCCAAACCCCCTGCCCCTGGCAAGGTGTCAGAACTAACATTCCACTTACTGGGAGATTCACATTTATTGGGCCTGAGGCACCTAATCTGAAGATATAAAGATCTCATAAAGTTTAAAGGACCCCACGAAGTATGCTAGTTGAAGAAACACTTCTGTTTGCTGCTAACTATAATTATACTTATCACACTTCAAGAAGAGTAAGAAAATCAAAATCCCTCCTGGGCCCCCCTGTCGTCCTTTTGTGCCAGAGCTAATTTCCAATGCAGTACATCATCAGAGTCACATTACTCTGATGATATAGAATTTATGAGGGATGTCCTACTTCATATTATACATTAACTTGAAGTCAACGGGGAGGACAATAGGAGATGAAAATTAGAATACTGGAAACATTTGAAGTCTTTTAAAGGTACCCAACTGTCTACTGGAAGAAACAGGGAATGAAAAGCATTAGCTTTTTCTCTCCTAAGATGAGTTAGAAACTTTGAAAAAGAAGAGCTTGTCTATTCCGGATATTTTTCTAAAACTAAAAATGCAAGGATTGGTTATGATCCCAGGATCCTTTGGCACTTATGCAAGAGAAGACACTTCTGCAATTCTTTGGGGGAACCAAAGGTGATTAAGCACTAGATAATTGAATTCCCAATGTTTTTCCTATTTATTATTCTAAAAACATCATGCCTGCTATTTTCTAACCTCTCATCCCAAGCAACCAAAATAAGAACCTACCTCTGAGTTACATGAGGCTTAGAGCTAGTTTAAAAACAAAATGTTTCATGGGGTTTGTAGCAGAGATGTGCTCAGGAGATATAAGTGGCAACAGATGAATAACAATATTGAAAGTGTAATTAGTGCCTAAGATATATGGATAGGGGCTCATGCTCTGGCTCTCCTCCTTTTGAGGACAAGAGAAACTAGGGAAGAAAAGCCTGAACCACACATATCATCTCAGTATGCAAAGGTAGCTGGTGTTCAAATTCAGAGATGGCATGAGATTAGGATTCTGAATAGTGTTAATATCTAAATGGAAAGTGATTCAATGATACAAGCACAAGTCCTGTCATCATTTCTTCATGGTTTCAATACACATTTCCAACTGACACCATATCTAACTCTAAACAGGCTAATTAAGGACACAAAAAGCAGACTAAAGAAAACATGAAAAAAATTGTCTCTCCTCTTCACAGAATTGATATGATCTTTTCTAGGCTATTTACCCTTCGGTACTAACTATGGAGAGCTAAATCTCTATTTATGGGAATTTTAAGTATGATGGTGCCATAAAAATGATCATATTAAAGTCAAGGTACTATTAATGCCAGATTTTTAAAAAAATAAGACAATGTAATCAAAATAATCATTCATCCTTTATACAAGTATTAATTAAAAATACAAATATTGAAATTTGGAAAGATTTTTATGATAGTAAAGAAACTTGGGGAAACAGAATAAGAAGAGTAGCAACCCTATAAATTTATAAGTAAAAGTAAATGAGACTGAATGGACAAAGAAGCCAGATGGTCAGGGAGTCAGTTTAATAGCATTTATTAATCACTATATTTCAAGCATTGTATTAAGTACTGAGGATTCAAAGAAATGGAAAAAGATGTCCCTGCTCTCAAAGAGATCAGTCGAATGAGGGAGATAACAGGTAAGCAACTATGTACCAACAAGATAGATATAAGATAAATTGGAAATTTTATGAAAGCACTAAGATAATGGAAGTGTAGGAAAGGTTTCTTGTGAAATATGGGGCTTTAGCTCAGGACTAAAGGAAGCCAAGAGGAAGAGGAGAGAGTGTGTCTCAAGGATGGTGGAAAGTTAGTGAAAATGATGGGATTTGGGAAAAGTATCATGTGTAAAGAACACTGAGGTAGTCAGTGTCATTGAATGGTGCTTTATATATAGGGCAAGAAGTATTGTGATCCTTTGGAAATTTGAAGTAATTAAATTAAATATAAAGAGTTAATATCCAAGTTTCACATTTCTAAGTGTTTTTATTGCTAAAATTTTATTCAGTGGATGAAAACATGAAAAATAGGTATTAACACCGGATTCCAAATTACTAATAAGAGTTTAACATGGAGAGAATACATGCTAGCTTATCCTTAGTCAGCCATCCTTGCATAATCAAAGGTGTCATTTACATCTCAATGTGCATATACCTCACTTTATGCGCCAGACCGGTTATGCTCATGGGAAAATGCATAAATTAAATATTTGCAAAATGAATTTTTTTGTTTAAAAACAGTCACACAGCCTGCCATTTAAAGGAAACTAATTAAAAAAAAATCCTTTGATTATATAACACCAGCAAAGTTTTAATCCATTCTACAGAACTATACTTTTTTTTTTTACTTTTATTTTTGCTTTGTTTTTAGATTGAATTCCTCCTCAAGGGACATTTGCTGCCTGTAGGAACTCTTATAGTTTAATTTTTTTAGACATATGAAGTAGAAAAAAATCTTTGTTTTGGGGGAAATAATTGGAGTACATAAATTTTATTTAACATAGTCTTCCTCTGTCTTAGATCTGTTTTTCTCTGCTGCTTAATATATCTCCTGCTAGAATTATCAGTGCTGGATCATTCCCATGCTAGAAATTTTCTTGCTTCACATTTGCCAATCCCTTGCATTTTTTCTGCCTATAATATCAAAGATCAATGCCCCACTTAGATACACATGAATAAAGGGTGGTATTTTGCAATATAATGTTTGGAATGAGATAACCTTAGTTCTAACCCTGGCTCTGTTATTTTCAAACCTGAACAACTGGGCAGTAAATTTTGTTCTCTGGGCTTCAGTTAACTCACATATAAAATGAATCGTTTGGACTATATCATGCCTAATGTCCTCAAATTTTCACCCTTTGATTCTAAACAAGAACCTGCCACTCATAAAATCCAAATCCCTAAGCCACAGCACCAACCTGCTCTTGTTGGAGTAAAAAGATGACACAGATATTCCCCATACTGAACTAGGAAGAGTGAGAAAATGTAAACTGAATAGGCCAAGTCCAAAAGCACCTTCTTGAAGGTCCATTATTGATTATTCTGTAGTTTGAAGACCATTATGACTAATTTTCTTGTGACTACTCTGGATGTCAACTTTAATATCCCCACCCCACAGAGTAATCCTGGATTGCTACCGTTTGAACCCATTGATCTTACCCTTAGCACTTTGTATTCCATTGTTCAAGTTAAAATTTGTCCATTAAAGGCCTTCTATTTCCAGCAATTTTTCTTCTGACTATTTTGTGAAATTCTTACTAAGTCCTGAAATGACTTGAAGGGAATGGACTTAGACGGTTGATCAAAAAAAGTGATAACTCAAAAAATTGTCCCTTTCAAGTAAATGTAACTTACATGTTTAAAACAAATGACAGAAATGTGCTCAATGTTTGGTGATACTTAAAGCTAGAAATTTCTGTTATAGTAAGATGAAAAATAAATTATGTGACATCTTTTCAAACATCAGTTCTTATTCTGATCATTATCAAGGCAAAGTCAGTCCTTCCTGTGGTCTAAGTAAAGTCAACTTACACAAGTAAAAATAGAAACATACTTGATTAAATTTATTGACTTAATTTCTTGCACATTCATGGTGGATTCATCCAAATATTTATGCCATGTTGGAGGCTGCTCAAACTGTTAGGCAGCCTGTCAATCATGTCATGAATAAAATGTCAGAAGGTTTGTAAAGCATAACAGCAGTAATTTTACTGTCTCTGGGAGCAGAAAGGTGAGAATCACTTTTGGTGGTTCATATGAAACATTTACTAGAAGCTCATTCTAGGGACAAGACCAGCTCCAAGGGTTGATGTCATGGAAAGCAACTACGAAGTTTCCCTAAAAACTTTCTCCCTGACTCATATTCTGAAATAATATATTTTGTTCCCTGTGACATTCACTAATATCTTCTAATACAGGAATTCCTTTGTGTTTAAACTTAAATCTCTGATGTCTTCTAAGGGAAAGAGGTATGAACAAAAGCAGAAAAATCTGAGCAAAAGAAAATTAGTTTTTATGTTTTGAGGAATAAATTTCATTTTTTCTAAGAATTTAGAGGAGACTCAGAAATATGTTTGAAAGAAAACTTTGCAGGGCGGGAACAAGATAGTAATGTGTTTTCTTGGCACATGAGAACACTGAATTGGTCGCTCACTTAGTAGACTATTTTGTTAGGAAGATCAATTATTGGTCTCTCAGCTTAGAAACCAGTCTATTGTCTTTTTTATTCATTCCAATTCAATTCCATTTCCACTCAGTTACAAAATTCTGCCAAATATTAAATCTTCTCATATTTTCTGTCTGCCTATGATGACCTCCCATTTCTCTATTTTTAGTACTACACTTCAAACTGGTTTCTCACTTTTTCTTAACTACTACTATGCCACATTAATTATACCATATAATTTACTTAGGCATTCCCTACATAATCTATTTTGGGGAGCAGAGGGAAACTTTAGGGTGGGATAACTTTGGCTCTCACATCCCCTAACAAATACTTTCTTACTTTTTGAGAGAAAATTCCTTCTTCAAGTATCACTGGGCCACAAAGACTGGCAACATGTAATTATTTCACACATGTTAATGACATCTTCTATTGACTCTATAACTTTCTTAAGGTCAGGTACCACATCACTCTAATAACTGATAATGTTCAGTAAAGTACTGATGCTCAAATAATATTGATTAGTTGAATTCCCGAGGCTTAATCATAAATCATGAAATCAGAGAATTTCAGAATTAGAAAAAATCTTCAGATCATGTAGCTCTTCCAATACCTAAAAAATAATTTCTACAATATAACTTATCATTCCAGTCTTTATTTGAAGATCTTTTGCTGAGTTGACTTCCCCAACATAGCATTCCATTTCAATTTGAGACAGTAATGGTTAAAACATTGTTTTTTCAAATCAAAATTTGTCTCTCTTCAATGCCCACTTATAACTCCTGCCTATGCCCTCAGTAACACTAATCAAATTTCTTCTCAAATTATAAGGTTTTAAAATATTTGAAGATATTGATGATCTCCATTTTTTGATTGTGGTCTTCTCCATGGCAAATGTCCTCAGTTCATTCATTTTATCTTTATGTAACATGAATTCAAGACCCTTCACCACCCTGGCAGCTCTCCATCATATCCATGTCCTTTCTAAAATAGTTGTATTAGACCTAAAATTAGACCTAAAAACAGTATTTCAGATTTTGTATGTGTACAGAAAATTAGGTTAGATAATGTGCCATAATGAATAAAGAATAAGATATGGAATTATAAGGATCTGAGTTCAAATCCTATTTCAAATTTTTTTACTACTTCATAATCCTGGACAAATCACATAACCTCCTTGTGCCTCATTTTACTTAACTATGAAATGAATAAGTTGAATTTAATGTTTTCCATGATCATTTGAAACTCTAAGTCTATGATCTTGCATGTACATGAATGACTATCATTTCCTGTGTTTTGCTCCTCTACCCATTCTCATCTTAAATGAACCAATGGTATTAGCTGCATATTTTAGCTTTTCTTATGTCTGGCTGACAATATATTCTGACTACCTTTAATTGTTTTATTTCATTCATCATGGTTTTCAACTTTTTAAATCTTTTTTTAAGAATGGATTCAATCTAGAGTTGTATTATATATTTACTTCTTGGCTGATGGCCAGCTTAGCTTGAAATTAATCCAAGACACTCATGCTGTGAGATTTCAGTTTCTTAACAAAGGCTGTTTCTGACATTATAGTACTTCTAATCACTTCTCAATTAATAACATTTTGTTTTTGGATTTTCTTTTGTCTTATTTTGGCTAGATTAAGGGAAAAGATTTACATAGTTGTTGTTTTTTTTTTAAATCACAGAACATCACAGATTGGAAAAACCATAGAATTCATTCAGTTCAGCTCACTCATGTAAATTATAACAGAGTTTGAGATGCTCAAGGTTATATGGTTGAGGTCATTCTAGAATATGGAATTTTATTGGTCTAGCCATTTTGTCACACCATAATATGATGCTTGGCTGACACAAAATGGGCATAAAAGCATTTATATCTAGAATACATACAAATATGTGTTTATATGGTGTACTTATTTTTTCAGAAACTACCAAGCATTGATTAAAATAGCATTGCAAAATAAGTCCAAAAAACTAATTTCAAGTATTTCTCCTGGCAAGAAAAGTGCTATTCTAACCACAGTTTGATTTCTTTAAAGGAACTTTCACTTTGTAGAAGTCAGTAAATAACCTTGGTGAAAAGGAAAGCTGAACGTTAATACCTAAGCTTAGATGCCCATGAGTCCCACAAAAGGAATGTTCCCTCTGAGAAGCTCTGTTTTGATGAAACCATGACTGCAGAATAAAAATGGGCTAGAGTTGTTTACTTTGTTTCACATTCCTGACCAAATGCTGCATGTTCAGACAGCATCACCATTTGCCTTTAAGGATCATTATTTTACAGGGATCATTTAGATTCATCACCTACATCTGCCACTCTCTGGACAATCTCATAATGCATCCAGATTTCTCAATTTTTAATCAATAGAGGCATGATTTTGTTCTCTAGGAAGAAAATAGAAAGATGCCTCGTTTGCCCTTATAACAAATGTCAGGCAAAAGCCAAGGGCCCAAGGGTAAGAAGGCCTGGGTTTTAAGTACTCCATCAGGTGTTCACTGCCTGTGGGAATCAGAGCAAATCACTTATCCTCTGTGGGCTTCAGCTCCCTCCTCTGAAAATTGAGGGCCTGGAGAGATCCTAAATGATCTCTCAGGTCCTCTCAGACACTGACCCAGGACATCGGAAGAGTATGGCACGAGCGTTCAAATTCCATCTTTCATATTTAATAACTGTGGGACTGAACATAGTCATTTAGCCTATTTGAACTTTAGTTTTCACATCTGTAAAGTGAGGATAATAGTTCCGGTCTCATAGTGTTCTTCTATAGACCCAAGAAGGTATGTTGTACATACTGCTTGTCATTATCACCTGATATTATCTAAATGTAAGCTATACATTCTTTTCACTGTTAATAATAAGGTATTTTGTTCTTGCAGGGTTATTTTGCTTGTTTGATGGGAGTCATTGGTCACAAACTCCTAGAGTATTTAATGTCATGGGTTGAAATGTGTATTTATGATGTAAAATAAGTAATTAAACAAAAATAAAATTTGAGGTAAACTCTAAAAATTATTAGTCAATGTTGGTATCAAAGAAAAGGGAGATCTGATTTAATATGTTTCATATTTATAACTCTTTATAATCCTGAGAAATTATTTTAGATTTTGTTGACACTAGTTTATAGGATTATCCTTTTAGAATGAAGTTAATATAGAGGTCATCCAGTCCACTTCACCCATCCCTGTGATAATACATGATTTGCCCAAAGCCACTCAGAAATGGAGCAAAGTAATAATTCAATTCTTGGTTGTCTGTCTTGACATCACTCTTATACCTAATGCTACTTCAGAACTTCAGTTTTCTGTAGGTTCTTGTGCATCAATAGTTAAAGTGGTGCTCAGATGATATTAATTAGATTCTCCTGTGTTTACACAAAGATCAAAAAGAAAAGAAGATGAAAAAGATTATTCCTGAATTTGCTGAGCAAAGCATGAATGAGAAAGGGTTAAATAATGGGGATGTACCTGAAAGAGATTGCTTCAGGTAAAATTAACTGGGTCATAAGTGTGGGGAAAAAAACAGGCAATTAGGAAAGAGAGAAACCTAGGCATAATCTCTCTATTACTTTTCCCTCTTTCTCAAGGTCCCAACTCCCATCATATGAAATCAATCCTATCAATCACCTTTCTACAATATCATATGTATCACTTCTCTACCATACCTCTCTAAGTCACGTCAGCTCTTGTATAGATTATGGCAATAACCTCTTAATTGATCAATTAGCTTGAAAACAGTCTACTAATTGCAAAATGATTCTATCCACAACTGACAGAGAAAACATCCTAAAACATTATTCCACTCATATAAACTCCTTGCTCAATAGCCTTCAATGGCTCACCACTCTCTATATAATAATATCCAAACAACTTAGAGATTCAAATCCCTCTGCAATCTGCCTCCAGTTTACCATCTATTGTGTTACATATCTATTTTTCCCATCAGATATCAAGTTTCTTGAAGGCAAAGGTTATTTCTTATTCATCTTTATGGGATAACCAATGGCACTGGAGTTGAGTGACTTGCCCAAAGCCACAGAGCTAAAAAGTATTTGAGGACAGATTTGAACCCAAGTCCTCCCTATTACAGGCCTGACTCTCAATCCATTGTACTACCTAGTTGCTACTTCCCCATTCAATTTTAAAGGATAACTAAATATATTTCTAAATCCCTTGGGATGGGGAGGCCCTTAATGGGAGGGCCTTAAATTAAGAATTTCTGTTAAAAAACAAAATCCAGTTTTGAAAGCTTTTCTCATTCATGTCTGCATCAGGAATTTCTTTTCTGCAGAATAAAAGAAAAATATCTTTGCTAAAGAATCTCAGAACTCTAAATTAATCATTATTACTATAAACGTATCATTTTTTTGGCAAGACAGAGGTCTTACTAGAAAAAAAAAACAGTCTTTCTTCTCAGTACATTAATGCAATATAGTAGGCTCAAGTCAAAAGTTCTGATAAGTATAACTGTGTGACTTTGAGGAAGTCATTTTACCTTGTTGGGTTCCTGATTTCTCCTTTGTAAAATTAAACCAGAAACTGCAGTATTTACTCCATAGGGCTTGAAGTTCAAAAGTGATAAGCTATGTAACCTTTAAAGAGTTTTTAAATGTCAGATGTCACCATCAGGCTAATCATAAGCCTTAATACTTGCCATGAAGAAAAGAGTTGAACAGGGAATTTCAGAAACTAGTTCTTAATCTACTGCCTTGCAAACAGCAGGAACTTAATATATTATTTCAATAAGCAATTCCTTTGAAGATGAAGTAACATTTTAAGTACTTTCTAGCTTGCTTATATGAATGTGGGAAACTCAATTTTCCAGTTAGCCTGGATCCTGCATACAATTGGCTAGCCTAGGCAGCCAGTAGATAGAATGCTGGATCTGAAATTCAGGAAGATTTTATTCAAATTCAGCCTATAATACGGAAGAGCTTATAGCTTGATACTAGCTGACACACATCTTGACTCAGTTTCTTCAATTACTCAATTGTAAAATGGGAGTAACCACACCAACCTCTCAAGGTTATTGTGAGGATCAAAGGAGATATTTGTAAAGAATTTACCATAGTGCTTGGCACATAATAGGAGCTGTGAAATCTTATATTGTTTAAATAAAAGTTAGAGTTATCTGTAATGTACAGACTACCTGTTAAAGGGTTCTTTTTTGGAGGTAGTTAGGAGATTGAAAAATGTAACCCATCTTCAAATATATAATTCTGAAGGAATTCAACAGCATTCATAATGGAGTTTCCAGTGAAGATTAGAAAGCAATCTCTTTGGATGAAGGAAAGGTCATAAAATTACTGTAACTTATCATGAGGTAATCACAGATGTAAAATACAAGCAATTACAATAAATCTTTATTAGATGCCACCTGCAGGCTCTTCAGTTTTTTTAAGAGCGTTAATATAGTAATAAAACAACATGAGTAGTAGCACATGTTAATGCAATCACTGTTCATATACTATTATAATATGTATGTAGTATACAATGAATGAAAATGGGATAAAATTCTAGAAGAAAGTTTACTTTGCATAGAACTCAAATATCAACTAATACTTATGAAGTTTTTATCAATACTTCAGTTATTCATGATTTCATTGGTTTGAGTACTCCTAGGAATGTATCAAAACTGGAATCTTGCCCAAACTTCAACATTTTATGTTACAAAATAAAAATATCAATCCTCTAGTGCTTAACCTCTCCACATTGAGCTAAGGAAGGATAGTATATGGTGAATATGTCACAAATTATAGGTAAACAAATGTTCTGATATAATTTTAGACTTTTAAAATGCAATTGCAAAGTAAATACTATGTATTTCAAAACCTCTGCTCTAGAAATTTTGGATTTCCAATGTTTCAAGGTCAAATTTTAACCTATTTATTGTATTGCAAACTTCTAAAGCTCTCCAAATGTTTTTTGTCTAGAAAAAAAGTCAGTTCTTCCAAAAGTTTGAAAGACTGTCTAGAACACACACCAGAAATGCTTAAACTTGGTCAAAAGCAATTCTCTGCTTTTTTTTCAGATGAAATTTTGTGGAAAAATGTGAGCCAGTATTACTATATAATCTGTCAAAAAACCTCATCAGATAAGTGACCCAGGATCAACAAGATTGTCTTCAAAAAGCAGAGGTCTGATCTAAAGTTCTTCTATATGAATATGTCCTTGTGGCAAAAAAAAAAAAGTTGACTTTTCTTAGGAGTTCATGAAAAGAACGTTTGGTGAACTACAGCACAGTATAATGGGAATAATGTTGGTCTTGGAGTCATATTTGAATTCTGACACCAGCACTTATTTTAGGACTTTGAATAAGTCACTTCCCTGTTTCAATTTCAGGTTCTTCATTCATACAAAAGGAGAAATGATCTAGTAATTATTTACTTATTCTTGAAAGTACAATTAAAGAAATCTGTGTAGAGGTTAGCTGTAGGAGTTGAAAATGGCACTAAGATTTGGAATGGCATGTATAAATGTCAGCTAATTATTAACCAACCAGGTAAGGAAGATTTAAACTACACTCAGCAATCTTCCTGGTTGGTTTCCATTATTAAGCATAGTTCATGCTTCAACATTGCCTGACATCATTTATCCACATATTGAAGTGTCTGCCTTCCAAGTTATGACCTTGCTCTATCCAAAATTCACTTTTGTTTCCTTGTCAGGTTGATTCTCGACTTAATTGCCAGAGCTCCCATGAAGATGCATGGCCTTCAGATGACAGCTGATCACTCTTTGCCTCCTTTGCTATGATTTCTTAATACAATTTTTGTCCTTCTGCTTAATGACAATTGCAAGACTAGCATAATTCAAAAGAAAAATCCAAATCTTACCATGCATGTCACTTGAACGGAGAAGCAAGAAATCACCAAACCAGAGGAGATAGCTGAGTTGAGTTGGCTCTGTAAAAGCCATCACAGAGATGAAGCTAAGGAAAGACAGCCAGGCTGAATCCAAGATGGAAAGAGAGTGAGCAAAGTGAAGACATTTCCTTAAGTATACAGCAGCCAGCAAGGGTTGAACTCACAATTGAGACAAGGAAAAGAGAGGGGAGTTCCTTCAAATCCACAATGTTTTATGGCTAAAAACTTTGCTTATTAAAGGTTTCCCGAGCAGAAACTAGGGGAAAGCAGCAAGGCTTCATTTTCCTAACAAAGTCCTGCTCAGAGATTCCTAGCAAAACAAGTAATAAAAGCACTAGTAATGCAATCTCTGAAATATAAGTGTTTTCTAAATTCTTCTTGAACATAAATCCCCAAATCTTGGCATCCCTGAACAGTACAACTCTAAAAACAAGCTCTGCTTACTTTTATAAGCTGAGAACTATTCCTGTTAGGAATTCAAGTTTACCATCTCTCAGTTCAGCAAGGAAGGAAAGAAAGGAGCTTTACTGAATATTAGAGTAATTAACTGTCATACACAAGATTAATTGATGAGTCAACTCTTTTACCCTAAACACAGATGTATTTGGACCCAGGCATAACCTTGAATAACAAAGGTGAAGGGGGAACAGTTATTGCGGGATCATGGCAAAGTGACTGCAGAATTGTGAGCAATGTCAAAAAGCTAGCATGGACCTGGAGATGGCCATATATATCATCCCGCCCTTGTATAGAGGATTGTCATAAAACAGCCATGGACTCCAATTAAGAGCCAGCATTTTCTTTGCAGTTTACTGATAACAACTGGTCCATAACCAGTCAAGTCAGTGTGGTACTTTGATTCTAGTGTACTAAGACATTACATTTTTCTTTTTTTTAAATAAAGCTATATAAATACAGATGGGAAAATTCATATTGTGGAGTATTTCTAGTAATCAGT
This sequence comes from Monodelphis domestica, assembly GCF_027887165.1. Classification (NCBI taxonomy): domain Eukaryota; kingdom Metazoa; phylum Chordata; class Mammalia; order Didelphimorphia; family Didelphidae; genus Monodelphis; species Monodelphis domestica. The sequence goes on along the minus strand of NC_077233.1, from coordinate 176,487,010 downwards.
TTTTATTTTTTCAAGAAGAGTTAGTAAGAATCTCAGACTTATAATTTCCTTGGTATATGGAACTCCTAGAGACAACTAAGTGGCACAGGTGATAGGGTACTGGTTCTTATAGTCAATAAGATTTGAATCCAAATCTGGTCTCAGATAATTGCCAGCTGGTGACCCTGGACAAGTCCCTTAACTTCTGTTTCAGTTTCCTCAACTCCAACATGAGAATGATAATTGCACTTAACCTCCCAGGACAGTGAAGTACAAAGGAGATAATATTTTTGAAGTGCTTAGCACAGTGACTGACATGGTAGATGCTTAATAAATGCATTTTTTCTTTCCTCTTTCCTTCCTTCCTTCCTTTTTCCCTCCCTCCTTCCTTCCTTCCTCCTTCCCTCCCTCCCTTTTGATGTGAAATCCTTTTCATAGCTATAGATCAGCAACCTGTTAGGAACTTACAGCCTTATAGACTAGCTTGGAGCAAAAAGGGGCTAAGTGATTTGCCCATGGTCTTATAGCTGGCATGTTTTAGAGACAGGATGTAAAGCAATTTCAAAGCTGGCCCTCTACCCACTATGCTACATTTCTGTGTCAACAAAAACATCTTTCCACTGATTCAAATTCAACTTATATCTGTATTCAGCCTCTAAAAAATAAATGAGACTGTACTTCATTCTACAAATCTCAAAAAGTAAGTGGTATATCTTACACTCAGAGTTCCACAATAGGCGGGTTTTAACATTAATCATCCTTGTCTGATACTGGTGATTTTATTTTGAAGTTCCCTTCCAAACCTAACTGAAAAATGAAGTCAAATATTCATTATATGTTTCAGTATAAATGAATTGAGGTGACCTATTGTTATATTTGTAATGAGCAGGCTGACTGCCAAATTTTTCCTCCCAGGTACATGCTTTTTCCTAAAGAGAGCACGCACAATATAAAAGCCATGTGTGTGGATAATGAGTTTTGGACCAAGGGCACTCACACATACATGTGCACACATGTCTACATACCTGCATACCTAATCACACATGTGCACACACACAGACATCCACAATTCACCTGGTAGAACCATATTTATAAACTGCATGAGGGGTTGATGGAAAGTTGTTTGAGTACATGTTCACCTCAAAACAAAACAACTTATTGGTAGTAAATGTGATTTCAGGAGGGGACTGAAACATGTAGCTCAAAAGAGTGTGCAGTGACTATAATTAGGTAAAGGAAAAAACAGTTGATGACTGACTATTCCTCTGAAAAAAGATGACATTTAACCTACATATTATATTTAATGGCATCTCAAGAGATCAAGTTCAGCTGATCCCCCAGTGAAGAAAAAATTCTTTGCATGTTTAAGATGAGGTAGAAAAGAGTAAAGCCCTATGCATCTGAATAGCACCATGAATGCCTTTATATACAACTAGAGTATTTAGTGACATGCACATTCTGAGACAGTTTTGAATGGGCTATAGAATCCTCAGTTCAGGCATCCTGGGACTGCATTCTAATTCACCTGAAGTTTGTCATTAAAGACCACCTATGCCCAAATACTTCTGGCCCAATTATCTCAACATTCAGGTCCTAGATCATATTTTCCAGGGAAGTAACTCAGCCCACTAGATAGGACAGTGATTAGAGTTAGGCCTGGAGTTTAGAAACTCTGAATTTATATTTGGCCTCAGACATTTAATAAGAGTATGATCTTGGACAAGTCACTTAGCCCTCTTTGATTCAGTCCTTCATGGCAAACCACTCCAATATCTCTGACCAGAAAAATTAAAATGGGGTCATATAAAGACAGGAATGACTGATAAACAACAAACTTTTTTTGACCTTTCAAGTGCTTTGGACTTGCCAATTGATGTCTCTGAGGAGAGCCACCGTTCCAAATTCATTGCAAAAATTTTAATGGGAGGAAAAAACACCTTTACTAAGAAAATTGACTACTAAGAGAAGTTTGGGGGATTAGAGGTCAACCATTAATTCTAGCTGAACATATAAAGGACTGCTTTTGAACCTCTTCTCCATCTCCCTCAGAGCCAGAATGTAGCAATTGAGTGTTCCAGAGAGTGAAATTAAAGAGCTATGAAAAATTTCTTTGCCTCAGTTATTCCCTAACCAAAATGCTACTTAAGGCTTTAGCCTCTATCTGCAGTTAAAATAAATGTTTCAAAGATGGATGAAAGCAGCAAGGATGGCCTTCTATCAAAAATGCCTCTCTCATCCTGAGAACAGAACAAATAATCTGATAAAACCAACTCTCACTTGGAGAGAAAACAGAGAAACTGAAGTTACAATATCCCTAAATTAAGAGAGTTCCATAAAATTAAATTATATGTATCTTGGTGTTCCCATAAGAAGTTCAACCACATTGGAGAGAAGATCACCAACCAGCAACACGGAGTCAAAATATACAGTGAGTTACAGTGGACAGAGTGCTACATTTGGTCTCAAGAAGATCTGTACTCAAATTCTGCCTGATATCAGCTGCCTAACCCTGAATGTAGCCATCTCTGAGTTTTAGTTTCCTAATCTATTTAAGTGGAATAAAAATACTACCTTGAGCAAAGGGTTGTGAAAATTGCATGAGACAATATATGTAAAACACCTGGTAAACCTCAAGGCATTTTTTAAGTGTCAGGAATTAATATTATGCTATTATATGCATTAATCACTCTCAGCAAACATAATGATGAATTATCCTATATTTGAATTCTATCTTTATAAAACAATTATGGGTGGTTTCCATATATTTGCTGATGCCAAACACAAAATATTGTGCCTTAAATCCCAGAACCTAAAAGCAATTTGTTCCATTCTCTGCTTGGTTCCTAGCACCTACATTTTAAGTTTTCATGTGAATTTATGTCTTGTTGATTGTGTGCATTTGGGCGTAGGGAGGAAGTTCCATTTTCTTATGTTAGTGATATAAGGAGGAAATGACAAGGGGATCAGGGATGAATTGGCCTTGGTAAATATGAATGAGGCAAATGAAAATTATTTGGGTTGGTGAATTTATTTCCTAGACACTCTGTCATTGTTAAACTATTGAAAAGTATGAATAAGTTCTCTTCAGCACAAAGTGTATAAGGCTCCATTGTCTGTTTCCAATAGCATTTTAGAAGTATGTGAACAAAATTCCAATTTTGTGAACCTAATGGTTGAGTATCCTTGTAGAAATAAAAATGAAGTACTAGTATAATCTGAGTATTTCCCTCTGACTAAATGCCTTATCAAAGAACTTTTAAATACCACATTGACCTACAATCATTCCACAAACTTATTATTCCTGAAAATTACTAACAACCAATGCCTTTAATAAAGAAAAAGGTTTCTTTCTTCACCAGGGAGTTTGTAAATATTAAAATTCCCTCTTGGGTATGAGGGCTAACCAGAGCAATTATCTATGAGGGCTATTCACAAAGGGTTCAATTTAGCAATAATTATCCTTAGCACTACCAATCAGAAGATGCTCCATGGGTATCCCACCTCCAGAGGTGTGGAAGGTAATTCTCACTCCAACTGGGCCTATTTGACAATCTTCCCTCCCCAATTTTCCATCCAGAAAAAGAGAGAAATTTCCATTGTTCACTTTCCTGGGTACTGTCCATGGTACTGAAATTGCATTTATAACTACAATGCTTAATCAAGTAGCACTTATTAATTACTTATTAGGTGCTGAACACTGGGGATACAAAAAGAAAGCAAAAAAACAGTATCTGACAAGTAGTTTGCATACTAATTGGATGCACAATCTACATAAATATGTATATATACTCGAAGCTGGGAGACCAGGAAAGGCATCTTGAAGAAGATGGCATTTGAGTAATCTTTTGATAAAAGCTAGAGATTCTAGGAGGCAGAAGAGAGAAGGGAGAACCTTTCAGCAAGGGAGGAAAAGCAAAGAAAAAAGTTAAAGTCAGGTAGCAAAGTCTTTTATATGAGGAACAGCAAGTAGAACACTTTCTAGACTGAAAACGGGGTAGAAAATAAGTAGGAATGTGTGAGTCTGAAAAAGACAGGTAAAGGTCCTGTTGTGAAAAGTTTTTAATTCCAAAAAAAAATTTGTATTTAATCTTAGAGGCATTAGAAATCCACTAGAGTATATTTAGTAGTAGGGCAATATTGTCATATCTAGGCTTTATAAATTTCAATTTGGTAGCTCTGTAGAGAAAGTATTGGAATACAAAAGATTTAAGACAAGCGGAATAATTAGGATGCTATTCAAACAGAAAATGTGAGAACTGATAAAGACTCAACTAGGATAGTGGCAAGTTGTGAGGAAAGAAGGAAAGAGATGCTACAGTGATAGTAACCACCAAATTTGGCATGTTACTGGATAGGTGAGGTGAGAAAGGATAAAAAGTCAAGGATGACACCACAGCTGTGAAGGTCAATGAATAAACCAAAGAGGAATGGTAAACTAATGTAAGTGTAAGTATGCAGAGTTCAAAAGGAACACGCTCACTACTTCTTTAGGACTCTATCTACTCCTCATAATACTTCTGAGAGTCCTGAGTTCCTTCTTTTTCCTACTCTTAAATTTTGAAGGTGTACTATGTCTTTCTCCTTAACAGACAATATGTCTCACCTATTTAATACTTTTTTTTTAACCTTTGTGGCATTTAATTCCTGTTGGATATTTTTCTTTTTCTTTTTTTTTTCTTTTTTTTTTTTGACTTTTTAAACATTATTTTATTTGGTTATTTACAAACATTATTCATTGGAAACAATGATCATTATCTTTTCCTCCCCCCGCGCCCCTCCCACCACTTCTCCCATAGCCTGCGCACAATTCCACTGGGTTTCACATGTGTGCTTGGTTCGAACCCATTTCCATGTTGTTGGTATTTGCACTAGAGTGTTCATTTAGAGTCTCTCCTCAGTCATTTCCTCTCAGCCCCTGTAGTCAAGCAGTTGCTTTTCATTGGTGTTTTTACTCCCACAGTTTATCCTCTGCTTGTGGATAGTGTTTTTTAGATCCCTGCAGATTGTTCAGAGACATTGCATTGTCCCTAGTGGAGGAGTCCATTACCTTCGATTGTACCACAGTGTATCAGTCTCTGTGTACAATGTTTTCCTGGTTCTGCTCCTTTCGCTCTGCATCACTTCCTGGAGGTTGTTCCAGTCTCCATGGAATTCCTCCACTTTATTATTCCTTTTAGCATAATAGTATTCCATCACCAACATATACCATAATTTGTTCAGCCATTCCCCAATTGAAAGGCATCCCCTCATTTTCCAACTTTTGGCCATCACAAAGAGCGCAGCTATGGATATTCTTGTACAAGTCTTTTTCCTTATTATCTCTTTGGGGTACAAACCCAGCAGTGCTATAGCTGGATCAAAGAGCAGACAGTCTTTTATCGCCCTTTGGGAATAGTTCCAAATTGCCCTCCAGAATGGTTGGATCAGTTCACAACTCCACCAGCAATGAATTAATGTCCCTAGTTTGCCGCATCCCCTCCAGCATTCATTACTTTCCATAGCTGTCATGTTAGCCAATCTGCTAGGTGTGAGGTGATCTATTTAATACTTTTAAAATATATCCTTCTATTTTCACCATTCATCAAGCCATTATTGTACTATTTAGCTTTAATGTGGAAGGAAAAGAAACAAACATCATAGCCAGGAGGCTTTCCCTAACTATATACCTGAATTTACTATCAGATCACTGCCAGTGAACATTAAAGAAATTGTCTTGATTTCTTTTTGTCTCTTTCACTGACAATTTTTTCAAGGGTATAGAATCACTTAACCAATGCAAAAACTTTCAACGGTCTTGCCATATATTGCCAAAGAGATATTTCCCCTCTTATTTTAATAGGATGAGACAATGAAGCAGATCTTTCTCTGAGTCCATAACTGGAGTAGCTCCAGATTTTAAACTTTATTGCTCAGCAGAGTATTCAACTGGATGGAGGTGGAAAGGTATACGACCATTAAAATTAATTTGGGATTGTGGGTCTCTGGAGAAAGAGGTAGAAACCCTCTTCCAAATTTGGTAGAAATCCAATAGACACTGCATTTTGTGAAGCTCTCTTATATATAGTTAAGGAAACACATGGATTCTTTAACTCAGAATTATTTACTGAGTCCCTACTGTATGTAATCCAATGTAATTGTAAGGAATTTGCTAACAATTTTAATACCTCATTTTTATTCATTGTCTATTTGAATCCTGGATACCATCCTTTCACATTTTTGCCATGATATCACTACAGTAATTATCTCATTTTATTTTTATCAATCGAGATTTCAATAAACATTGATTAAGTGCTGACTTTAAGCTAGACACTTTACCAGACCCTAAGAAAACAAAGAAAAAAAACCAATCCCTGCTTTTAAGGACTTTTCATACTAATGTTTGAGATGACATATATCTCAGAATATACAAATCCAGAGTAGATATAAAGGAATGGTACTGGCAGCTACAGGAATCAGGAAGTACCATCTGAAAGAAAAGTATTCATATTTAAAAGAAGAAAGGGATTATATTGGTGGTTATACCAGAAACTCACCCTCTCTACTGGTTCCAGGTTCTCCTTTTTCCCTTAAGTTCTAGCAAGTCCTGAGAGAGTTTTTCTTTGAACCTTCCACTTAATATTATATCTATCCCCCTCTTTCCCTGAAAAATTACTTGGAAAAAAGGTATCAAAATTCAGTTCCTCCATTTCCTCAGTACCTTTTTTCTAGTCTCACTCCTAAAATGTGGCTTCAAGTCCTTGTACTTTGTTAAAATCATTCTCACAAAAATTTTGCGACTCTTCCTCAAATAAATCATGATCAAGACCAAGACTCATCCTTCTTTAGTGATAGGCATCATTTAACACAGTTGACCACCCACTCCTGCATACTCAATTGTTCACTGACTTTAAAGATCCTTTATACATTTTTCCTAAGACACAGATTTGGTCAATGGCACTTCTCTACCCAAACATAACAAAACAAACCCTTTACAACCTACCTCCTCCCCACAAAATACTCCAAATTTTGTCATGGCCTTAATGCCTATCAACTAATGTTAAAACTTTTATGCTTGATACTCCAGACCATCTGGAATTTAGTATCACTTAATCTTTCCAGTCTAATTTCATACTATGTCAAACTATGTGCTAACTTATTGTCTATGTCTTATTGCTTCTGTATGAATCTCTATATTGTTTTAGATCTCTTGAAACATTCGCCTTCATTTAAAAAAAATTCTTATGCACCATTAAAATACCATTTCTCTCCCACAAAGCTTCAATGAATAAGTTGCTACAGAGCTTTCCTTTCTCACAGAGGCTAGCTTTGAATTTCTAGTGCACTTGTCATCAAACTATTTATCAAAGCCAGATGTTATGGTAGGCCTGAAGATTCAAAGACAAAAAGGAAACAATCCTTGCTTGTCTATAAGGCAAGATAAAAAAGGTTACTGATGTCTTTGAGGTCAATAAACTAGTCATATTTAAGCCCAGTATATTCTCCAGCATAGTGATCACCACCTAATTAGGGTTGGAATGCTTTTATGAGTTATTAAATTCCTTGCCTAATATGCATACATTTAAAGACTTTCCCAAGTTAGGGATACAGGGGGAGGTCACAGAACTCACAATGAAGCCAGCACTTAGCAAGGTGATATGAAGAAGCCAATATCGTGGGCTTCTGTACTATCCACATTTCTTGAGTGATCTCTTGCTTTATCTTTATCTCTTAGAATCCCTGGATTTCTTCAAGAAATAGTTCTTTCTGCATGAACTGATGCAAAGTGAAGTGAGCAGTACCAGAGGAACATTAAAAAAGTAACAATAATATTGTACAAAGATCAGCTGTGAAAGATTTAACTTTTCTCAGAATGACACCGATCCAAAACAATTTTGAAGGACTCATAATGAAAAGTGCTATTCACCTCCAGAGTAAAAAAAAACTGATAGAATTTGGATATAAATTGAAGTTTATTTTTCAATTTTTGTGTTTATATATGGATATATATGCATATATATCTTCTTCCACAATATGACTAATATGGAAATATGTTTTGGATGAGTTCATACATAAAATTTATATCAATTTGCTTAATATCCTAGGAAGAGGGAGGAAAGAAGCAGAGAGAATTTGGAGCCCCAAATTTTAGAATTTGTCTTTACAAGAATAAAATATTGAAAAAATAAATTGTTCTTTGAAAAAAGGCATATTTCCTTTTTCATGTGACCCTTTTCTATTGCCCAAATACCCAGAGGGCTTTTCTCTAAGGTTACTTTTTATTAACTCTCTCTATATACCTTGCACATACCTATTGTCTCTTATATAAGAACATAATCTCCTCGTGAAGAGGTACAGTATTTTTCCCTCTGTATCTTCAGCACTTATTCCTATCTCTCACAAATGGTAAGCTCTTAACTAAATTTTGCTGACTGACTCTCTAGCATAGAGTTCTAACCTATATTCTAATAGTTGCAAAGTAAAGAAATACAGTTTAAAGTTAACTCTTAAACTAAAAGTTTACCTCTACTGCTCACAATAATTTTACTTCTGATAAAATGCTGTTAGCAGATATTGTTTGTAATATTTTGTGGTCCAGATCTATAACTTTAACAGCATAGGAAAGTCTTGGCATGGCAATTCCATTGTTGCTATTCATTCTTCATTTTTGATGAAGATCAATGACATCATGAATGAAGGATGTCTTCACTTGCACATGTATTGGATTTAAGTGATGTGAAAATCATCAGCCTCCCTCTCTCTTCCAGAGTCATCAAAGTACATTTTGAAGACAAAAGTTAGGATGATTGGTGATCGTCTAGGATGCATTCGATGATCCTGGTATTTCTGATATATTGTCAAGCTCCAAATCCCATTTATTAGTATATACCTGCCTCCTTTTATATTTCTGGCCATCATGTGATACTCTAAAAGGTATAAAAGACCCACCCATATTTACAAAAGCAGTATATATCAGAGGCAAGAAGTGAACACATGCCTTCTGGACTTTCAGGTTAGACCTTTGTTCCCTAAAGCACACAGACTAGGTTCAGATTCATTTTGCTTCATTAACAACTAGATCAACCAATCAACTGACATTAAATGACTACTATATGACAAAGCACAGTGTTAAGTGTGGGGAATACAAGAACAAAAGGGAAACAGTCCCTGCCCAAGAGATACTGGCATTTTAATGAAGAAGACAAATGTAAAATGAAGCAAGACGTATATGGAGTAATGATTTGAAAGAGCACTGTTTCTGTTAGTAGTGGTTGCCAACTTCCTAAGACAAAAAAGATCAAATGAGAGAAATTTATGACAGTGCAATAGAACAAATAATGTTTTCAATGTCTTCACATTTACAACATTGGTAAAATGCTATTAATAGCTGAGAGTGGTTTAGTCTCAAAAATGGGAATCTTAAAAACACTTTACAGAATGCTGCAGTTAAATTACTTCCCACCACATTCCACTTTTTCGTTAACCCATCAGTGGTTACATAGCTAAACCTTTGCTAACCACAGGTCTATTTTTTATGAATAGAGCATTACCTATGAAATGTTTACTTGAGACCTAGAAGTGACAGTTTATTTTCCATTTTCTGACCCGTGGCCTCTAATGAATTTGAAATCTGAACTCTATAAACCAGTCTTAGAAATAAATTGGAAACATTTACCAGACCACAATTTTTTTCAGCATGTCCTCCAACATTAGGGTTAGACAGAAGTAAAACAACAACAACAACCATCCCAAATCTCTGTAATAAATCAATACTTGGTCTTGGTCAAGGATCTGAGCCTTTTTCAAAGTTCAACAAGAAAATAAAACATTTTTATAAAGAACTTTTCAATGTATCTTGAATACAGTGCCTGTTGAGAAGGAAGTTCTTCATATCAGATTCACTTACTGTTAATTAAAACAATTAAGAAAAATAAAAAAATAAAATGAAGATGCTGGAGTAGATAATTTTTATGATGTATTGCAGATCCAAAATATGAATCTCTGAAATAAATAAATAAATAGGCAAATAGAATTTAAGGGGGAAATAATATCTTTTAATAATACAAACTATTTTGAGTTAAAAATGTATATGAATAAAGCAATTATTTAGGGAGAACATATTCTTTGTAGCATTTAAAATGTTGCAAAATTATAATAAATGATTTCAAAATCATTTTTTCAATTTAAATTTTAAGAGAAATATCTCTGAACACTAGCTCATCTTCAATGAAGTTGTCTATCTGGAACTATTGCAGAACTGTTACTCTGTCCTTTCCTTCATCTCCTGTACTTAATCCATGATGAAAATTTTGTTATTTTGGGTTTGCTTTGTCTGTCAAGTTCACCTATTTGCCTTCATTCCTAAGTCCCATATTCTAGATCCTCTATCAAAAGTTGGTTGACTAAAACAACATTGCCCCCTCAACAGATTCTACTTTCTTGCTGACCCATCTGACCCATCCTGCAAACCAGCTGGACCAATGTTAAAGAATACATCATAACAAAGACCCACTCAGGACCCTACAATGACTTTCTGTTAAATCTCCCATCAATTTTACACACTTCTGCCTACTTTTCAATAATTCAACACCTTTCTATGTATCAGCTTTATGTGTGACACAGTGTCAAATACATAGCCTTTGCTTATCAGGCTCAACTGCTCAGACTCTTTCATACATACCATAGTCATACTTGTCTCTGACTTTCTTCATCTTCTCCCCCTTGCTTATATTGAATTTTTTCCTGCTTTCTCCCTACCCATATTCAATCCAGTATTCAAGGTCCAATTCAAGTTCCCCTTTCTTCTCTCACTTTAGTCCCTATTGATTCTTTTCTCTGAAACCCTATTATATTTATATTCAGTACCATAAAGTTTAGCACTTTTTTCTTTCTTTCCAATTAAAGAATTTTTTTTTCAGGGTAAGGGCCATGTATTATAATTCTGTAATAGCACCATGAGTGCACAACATAGCTCATATAGTAGGTACTCAACAAATTCTTGTTGATTGATTAAAATCTGTAGTTCATAAATGTTAACCATACTTTTTTTATTCTAAGTATATCTGTGGTTATTTTTATATAATTTCTTTTTTCACTGGGGTGAATAGACATTTGGTTGCCAAACACTATCATCTTTTATTTAAAGAAAAAGATTCTTAGGATGGAAAAAATAGATTGAATATATTTTTAGATTTTTCTTTTTAAAAGTAAGTTATTAATGTCATTGTGGAAATGACTATTTACACATTTTATATTCCTTCTAGTGAATGTGACACAGTGAAAGTGACAACTATATAAATGACTGACAAGCAGCAGCTTAAAGGAATATTTCAACTTTAATTTGCTGAGCAAAGAAGTTACATAAGTAAAATAGAGTCCTCATGAATTATAAAGAGAAACAAAATTTGGATGGATTTTAAAAATATAATCAGAATTAACTTTATGTTATTTCATCAAACTCTCAAATGTATATAACATGAGCATATACAAATGAATATAATTATGAAGCATATGTGACATCATATATTCATGTATATCATATCAATGATATCAAGATATTAATTATTTTAAAAATGAAGCTAGTGAATAAAAACTGATCAAAGGATTATATATCTAGAATTAGGTGGAGACTGAGAGATCATTTCTTCCAACATCCACATTTTATAGATTGGGAAACTGAGGCTCAGATTTTTTTAAAGCATGTAATAAGTAGTTTAAATGGAATTTGAATCTGTTTTTTCCAGCTTCAAAGCTGGTACATTTTCCACCAAACTAAATATTCTCTTTTTTCCAACTTCTGTTTTATTCTTAAAGGAATTATCGACTTCCCAGCTGCCCAGGCTTACAAGATGCTTGACTTCTCACTCTTAACCCTTTACTTCTTACCATTTTTTTTTGGTTTGCATTTGGTTGCAGATTTCTTCTTCTCTCCTCTGACACTACAACAACCCTAAATGGGCCCTCATCACCTCATACCTAGACAATTGTAAAAGCCTTCTGATTGATCTCACAGCCTCAAGTCTTTCTGCATTCCAGTCCAAATTATTCTTCCTAAAGCAAGGCTCTGACAGTGTTAGCCTGTTTTCCCCACTCCTATTCAATAAACTGAAGTGGCTCCCTATTACTACCAGGTTCAAAAAACTATCTTCTGTTTTTTCTTTTAAAATCTTTCTTAACCTCATCCTTTCCTACCTTTCTAGTCTTCTTATATCTTAATTTGCCTAACATTCTATGATCCAGTAGCACTGGTCTCCTTGCTGTTCTTTGCACCAGAGAGCTATATCTATACCTATACCTCTATCTATATAGTACAGGACATATATAATTTTATATGTGTATATATATAAACATATATATATATTTACATGTGTATAATGAATGCATATGCATATATATATATATATAATATGCTTGCTTTCTTGTACACAATTGTCTCCCCCATTAATTGGTCTATGAGAGTTAACACTATCTTTTGTATGCTTTTGTATCTTCAGAGCTTAACCCAGTGCTTGAAACACAGTAGGTGTTTAATAAATACTTGTCTGATCAATAGAGTCAAAGGAAGACAAACTAGTTGCTCCAAACCCTTACTCACTTTAGACTCTTTAAGACACTGACCTATACCCCCTACACTTCTCCTAGACTGGAACTTAGTTTCTCTATCAAGAATCACTTCTTCATTGACATGTTTTCTTTCTTTCTTTTATTCTTTTTTTTCTAAATATGGTTATTATCACTACAACAGAAGGATGTATTAGCCTAGAAAACAAAAACAAAAGAAAAACAAAATTGCAAAAAATCCTTGGCTTCTAAAAGGTCCCTAAAGATGGCAAACAATTTTTATATAAAAGCAAGGTAAAGCCAGTCTAAGCTGGATGCACCAGTACCCTTGATCCAAAGCAAATGTATTCCCAATAGGGGGGCTATTTAGATGCAAAGAATCAGACACACTTGTCAGGGCAAATGGCAGTTTACACACCAGTGTACAGGTTGGCTACATCACATCACATCACATCAGCTTGCAGGGCTCCCTGGAGAACTTTTGGTCCTTACGTAGGGATTACAATGCATCCTTGGGGGCTCATAATGCACCTCCCTCACACTGTCATTTTACTAAAAGTGCAAGTGGAAAGATGGAATTCTGTTCTTTAGCATCTGAGCTTCAACTTTCAAAGACCAGACATCAATTTATATGTGAACAAACTGAAGCAGGGGGAGGTCCTAACCTTCTTTCAAAGAGATTGGCCATTGCCCTAGCTCAGCGGTTAATGACATATGCAGAAGCAACGTAAGCCTGAGGAAAATGGAATATTTGTAGCCCATGGCTTTCAAGAGAATGCATGATATGCCTCAAAGAAACCTTTAAAGAGTCCTATCTTGGGATTCTTTATCCCTCCTTTTAGCATTCATCCTCCTCTCTCCAGTAAGAGTGAAATTGGGAAGTGGATATTGACTATGATGATAATGATGATAGCCAGAACTGACACAGTTCTTTAAGATATGCAACCATCTTTACACATATTTTATTATTTTGGATTGATTCATTTTCATTTAATTTCATTGATTATTGATTATAACACCATTGCAACCCTGTGAAATAGTTGCTTTTTTCCCCCTGTTTTACAAATGAGGAAACTTGTCCCTGAGAGAAGAGAAATAAATTTGTGCATTCAAAGTCATACAACTAAGTACATGAATAGCTACACAGAATTGAAAAATAGGTCTTCTTGACTCCAAGCCCAGGGCTCTATTCATACCTAGATACTTTTAGTCTCATTTAAGTGAATGTATGCTAACAGATACACACATACACACATGGGTAAAATGGCATTTTAGTGGGAATAATGACTTTTCAAAGGTTAAAATTTGTAATGAATAAAGAAGATCTTTTAGAAATTTTTCAAATCTTTATTATAGATAAGAAAGTGCTTTGAACACATATTCTCCAGGGAGTAGAACTCCGAGTCTCAGTGGCTATACAGTTCAAGGAATTTCTTTATATATACCAAATATTAAATGTGAAAAAGAACTGTTGTGGGGAAAACCCAGCATGGCTTGGCAATCTCTTCACATGGGATAGATCCTTGATCAAGAGATGTAAAATTCTGTTTCAGGGGGAGGAAAATGACAAGACTTAGCGGAGATTTCATTCATGCCTACATTGATGGCTAGATGCAAGACAGGGGCTGAATCCTTACAAATGCCTAGGTATATTATATTGGTAAAGTTTAGGTAATACTAGCACAACAGAGGTAGTTTGATATTTTAGATCAACAAGCTTATCTAATACAATCCAAGATTCTTAGACAATTAAGACCATTTTATTTTTAGTTTTGGAAGAATAAAACAATTCTCATTACAGAGAGAAGAATATTATCTCTAGGCAATATGAAGGAGACTGAAAAGGTGAAATACTAAAATTTAATTTGTGGGAAGAAAGTCTTGATCAAGTATGGAAGACATCCAAACTGAGAAAGGTGGGCTATATTCTGGAACCTCTATCAGAATTTATCCAGTCTGATGTGTTCACCCTTAACCACATCCTTTTGTTTGTCTCCTTTGTAATCTAAGCAGGTGATAACTTCATTCAGCTGTTAGCAACAAGCCCAGGTATTGATTACCTTTGAATGCCCTAATGACTGGAGACTGGGACACAAACCATAAATGGAGACTTTCTGATTCCAAGTGAAATTATAGTTTGCCCTACAAGATTGCACAATAAATCAGGGGAAAAATCAGCCAACATAGGACTCTTGGGTCACTGAAGTGATGTTGACACATTACAATAATGAGAACTTGAAATACCTCATGCCCTATTGATTTTTAAGCTGAATCATTCCCACTGCAGGAGATTACAAGCCTGTGTCCTGGAATCATGGCCCACACGGGAGATGCTGATGAAAAATACACCCAATCCAACCAAAATGAAAAGCTTTACTTGTACTTATTACAAATCTAATATCACTGTCCCCAGGCAGGGTGATATGTACTTAAACTATAATGAAAAACATTATTTTTTTTGTTTTAATTAAAATTGCTCAAACCTTCTCTGTACTCAACAATTTTGTACATATACAGTTAAAACTATTCAACAGAAATCAGGCACAATAGCTGAATTAGCACATGAAGAACCTTTTTTTATTTTTTCATTCCTTTTCTAATTTCAGAGGAGCTTTCAAGTTTCCTGCATCACCAACATCATTTTGAAGAATAGAAAATCATGTTCTAACAACCAGCTTATTTTCTAACCAATGGGGAAGATGCATTACACCAGCATCTAGCATACAATATAAACAAAGAAATCCTTACAACTCTTCCTTTCTCCTCCAAGTATATTCCACAGTACTGAGAAAACACAGTAGTTGCAGGCCAACTGGTGACATAAGTTAATTACTATCCTGTCACACAATCACAGAATGGTAATAATTTATTTTACTGTTGCATTAACCATAAGCCACTTTTGCCAATGAGAGGGAAAATTCTTTGAAGTATCACTGCCTGCCATGTATCCCAAATAAGGAGATGTTAGAACTTTAACAGAGAAATTCAGTTTGAATTTATACTAATGCTTCTATTACTCTGCATGTTCTTCTGGTCATTATTCAGGAGAAGCCATCCACAGCTCATGTCCTTTAAAGCAAATCCCTACATCTGTTAGTTGATCCACTCATTCTGAAAAACAGTTGAGAATGATGAAAAAAAAATCACCAAACTGATTTCATCCCTTTGATTCCAGTATTATATATAAATCTCAAGAGGATCAAAGACAGAAAAAATATTCCAGATGAAACAAAGTATTTGGCATAATTTCTTTTTTGTGATAGAAAGGAAACCTGAAACGAAGTGGGTACCTATTAATTGGCTAATGGGAAATAACTGTGGGATGTATCCAATGTAATTTTATTGAACTGCAAGAAATGGTGAATTAAAAATTCAGAGAAGCATGGGAAAACTTGTATGAACTTGAGTAGAACAAAACAAACAACAGTATACACTGTGACTAAAATTATGTAAATGAAACTAAAATGAACACTAAAAGACAATCAAAGCGTGATAATAAGCAAATACATGTACATATATGCATATACAACATATATGCATTCTGTATCAGATAAATGTTACATGTAAGGAACCCAGGTGGCAAGGTAGGTAGAGTGTTGAACTTCAAATAAAGAAGACCAGAACTCAAATCTTGTGTCAGCTATTTCTTAGGTGTGTGAAACTGGGCTAGAGATGTAGCTTTTCCCTCATGTGTAAAATGGGAATAATGATAGACTCAACTCTGAGTTCTTGTGAAGGTCAAATGATATATATTATATAAAGCACTTTAAGTCCCTAAAGCTAATATATAAATACAAACAATGTTGATGAAGCTAAAGAGGAGGAGGAGAATGTAGGCAATGTGTTGGACCAGAATTAAACAGAATGAGGAAATCAGGCCATACTGACTTGGGGAATTAGCAAAACAGGCTTAATGAACCCCAAATCAACCTAAAACAATGCTCCTAGTGATGGTGTATAGACAGGGAGCATGGAAAATCAGTGTCTCTAAAGAATTATAAATGAATATCATTCAGGAAAAATAAATGGAGAGGCAAGCTTGGTTGTAAGATGTCTGTGGCATATTAATAAAGGATAATGAAAAATATCAAGAGAAAAGGAAATCATCAAAGAAATGCAAAATTAAAAAGTAATATGAGTAAGTGGATAGTGATCAGAAGGCAACAGATCAATTGCACTGACACCTTCACCATATCAAGAGAAAATGAGGAAGAACCTTTGACCTTCTAAGTGCTCCTCCCTCTTGTGAAATCATGGAGATGGAGACACCCAAGTTGCACAGTAAAGGTTAAGTTTGCTTTATAGAAGGAAATACTCACCTGAATAAAATCATAGATTTCTATAAGGGTAACATAATTGGCAGAATATTGATCACTATTTTTGAGAAAACATCAGAAAACACAAATATCCTCAAACTTTTACCTTCTGGATAGACATCAGCCCACAAAGAATCTCCAGTTTCTTTGGATATATAAACAGTATGGAGTATACCAGATTTACTGTTATCACCTCAGTCATCAAATCTGTTTTATCAGTCCTACAGCTGTGCCTTTTTAATGCTGATCATTCTTTAATGTCACTACCACGGTTACATCACTAAGCACCACTGGTTCCTTAAGTGTTTATCAAACTGTAGAATGTCCAATCCTCTAGCAAAGTTTTTGATCTATTATCTTAGTTTCTAGTCTTGTGGATTTTGTAGCAGCTGTTTTTTAACATTCTTGGTTTCACATTTATATTCTGAATCTATTCATTAAATTACATTTGAGTCCTCACAATTGATATGCAATCTTAACATTATTATGCTTGTTAGTAGAATTCACTGAATACAAAAGAGGAGAATATCAGGCATGTATAGGTTGCACTAAATGACCTCTTTCTTTTGTAATATTTTAATTGCTTCTTCTTTGACCTCACAGGAGCTCAGCTTCATATCTCCCCTTGAGGGCCAATATTGTTAACTTTATAGATTTAAAAAAAAAAACCTGAAGCATACTAAGCTTTAAGAATGTTACAGAAACTCAGTGGCATCTGGAACCTCAAACAAAATTTTCAACTATTTTTCTAATGCTCAACCCACTTGCCTAAGCTAATGCCATTTTCCTTGTAGCCTAAATGAATATGGGCAGTAAGTCTGAATAGCATTGAATAAAATTCTACTCTTCTTTTATAACCTGAATTCTATTTCTCTGGGAATTCACATCAATTCTGACTCAAATGTCATAATTTTGGGGTGGGGGGATCACACATATATTAATTCCCACAATCTGGAGTCCGGTCAGTGAGGATGATTATTACAAGGAAGTTGCAGCATCATTTGACAAATATGTATGGATCTATATGTTGGTGTCACCAATCAAAATCTCTGAGCTTCATTATTTCTTTCAATCTACTGGTATAATTGCAATATAGCTATGAAATGTAAGGCACATAAGAACTGAAAAATGAGGTCCAGCCAACCTTTGCAAAATATTTTTAAGTGAGTTCGTATTAAATCTTGTCTCTGCTTACTAATAGCTACTCATGGTACATTGGCCCTGAGCATGCCACTTCAGCTCTTTTGGTCTCAGTTTCCTAATTTGGAAACTGATGGACTTGTACTAGTTGAGCTATGATGTGTCTTTCAGGAATAAGTCAATAATCATGGGATCAATGACTTGGGAGTAAGGGTAGAATATGTAAAGTTTCCAAAGGATGTTAAAGCCAGAGTCATGCTTCCTATCATCCACACTTTTACCATCTGTGTTGACAAGCTATTCCATATTTACAGGGAAAACTGGAAGAAAGAATGTAACTGCAAATATAAAAGATGACTACCATGTCCTCCTATTCCCCTGCCCATTCACTGAAAGATATCGTATAGTCTTGTATGTTGTTCTTGTTAATGTTTCATGGAGTCCTTCCATAAACATACGTTTGTTCTTGTTTTCAACACTTTGTTCTGTCACTGCAACAGATGGCTTTACACTGAAGCATATGAAAATATTAAATACTTTATAAGCCTGTTGGAAATTTGAAATGCCTAGGAATAATGAATAGCTCAATGGCGACTTTAATAGAGCCACAGAAAATTCCATTAGAAATGGCATGCCATATTGAAGGGTTATTATATGGAGAATGAGAACCATTTATTTCATTTCTCCACTGAGGATAGAGTAAGGGCTAATATGACAGCAAGCTCTATTTAGGTTAGACAAAAAGCAGAACCTTTGAGCCTGTTGGTTTAAAGATTTGTTTCTCCATTAAGTTTAAAGTCAGAGTATTTAACGGTCTAATATAGGTAAATAAAGTCTCTTTGGCAGTAGAGGGATCTAGAAATGTTTGTCTAATTTTTATACTATAGATTCTAAGACCATGCTGGTATATCTTCATTCAGAATGGTATTCTATCTAAAGTCAACTCAATAGGAAAATCTAATAAAAGAACATTGCATGAAATATTTTTTTCTTTTGTATTCAATGAAGCATAAAAACTAATGATTTCTAATCCTTATATATTTAATTTAAATTTTAAAAAGATAGATGTTGTAAAATTCCAAGCATACTGAGGAAATCAATGTAACCATCACCTCCTCTAACATGCTTTATTATTCTGAGTAGGGCTAGCTGAAGCTACCAAGGTATGAAGTTCAGTTCTAGATAAAAATATTTTATCTAACCTTATAGCAAATTGAAAGGCTGCTTAAAGGGTTTTGTTATTGCAGTGTTTTCATAAATATACAGTAAACATCTTTCACAGTGGGAAATTCAGCACAAAATACAATTTTCATACAAAGCCATTCATGTGGCTTGCAGAGAAAGATGAAATGACCCAGAGATGAATAAAAAATAATAGTCTCCAACTTTTAGCATCACAGATCCCCTGGCAGACACATGCAGCTGTGAGGATAAGGATCATGATTTGACTGCCCCTCCGGTGAACAAGAAGTCTTTCTTGCCCTGTGGAAATTGAGCAATCCTGTGTGGCTAACCCAGTACTATCCATGCTTATCATTATCATTAGTAGGAATTAGTGGACCTGGTGAGAAAACATACTGACACAAATTATTATCTGGAACAAACAGTAAATTGTAAAAAATTCACTATTGAAACTTGGAAAAGTTTCCCTGTATTTCTCTTTAAATAATTAAAAGGTATAAAGACATATACACATACAATTTATACTTCCATCTGTTTTCCCAGCTTGGAAGCATAAGGGCTATGTGACATGTTACAAGTCACAACCTCTTTGGGTCTCAATTTTGTTGTATAAGAAACAAGAATTGTTGAATTAGATGATTTCTAAGGTTCCTTCAACTCAAATCCTGGGCTTAGAAAATAACCAAGTGTGAGGAAAAAGAGCCCCTAAAGAAAAAGAAAAAGTTATTATTTTCACTCTTAAATCTCCATTTGAAAGGTTTCAAATATATTAAATATGACTCCAGGAATGGGCATCATATAAATTTTCAAATGTTTAGCCAAAGCAAATGTCTTCTTTTGATTCATGCATAGCTTCTGAAGGATTCTAGGAGAATCCTTGAGTCCCAGGAGTATGCTCCATGTTCAAAACCATTTTAAACAATTCTTATGGCTTTGAAACAAAAGCAGGAAAATACTTTTTAATGTTTATTACAGTTGATATCGTCTATCTGTCTGTCTGTCTGTCTATCTATCTATCTATCTATCTATCTATCTATCTATCTATCTATCTATCTATCTATCTATCTTTCTACATCAATGCTTTCCTCACCAAATCCCACTTTTGCTTAATTAATATTATTATTAACTCCATTAGAGTATATGCATTATATTTTTCTTGGTATCACCCTCAGTACTTAATGCAGTACATTAAACATAATGGATGCTTAACAAATGTTTGTTTCATTTTAAAAGTAGAATATGGGTCCTGAAATGAACTAAAGAAGAGATTATGTAGAGGGAACATTTCAAGCGCGGTATGGAACGTGCTTTCACAAAAAATCCATCCTTTCATCCTTCATTTCCTCGGAGTGGTATACAAAAATGTTTTAAATGGTGATCCCCATTAGAAGCTTGAATAAAACCATCAGAAAGATATCATAGTAGACAGAGACCTTACAGGGCAAATGGAGGTTTTCACCTTGTCATTCTGACAGAAAGAGCCTGTAAGGCCATCTAGTTCATCTCCCTGATTTGAAAGATGAGGGAAAGGAAGCCCAAGGAAGTTAAATAACTCACCCAACATCACACAGGTGGCAGAAGGGGAATGAGGACTTGGGCTTTCTGGCTCAAAAGCTCTTTCCACTACCCCGTACTGCATCTCCAACCCTATATACTTTAAACACATGACGCACATATATTGACACCAACAAACAATTGAAATCTGACTATTAATTTGTCTTTAAAATTTTCCATTGAAATAACATCTTGGTGATATGATTTGTCTACAAAGTCCAAGTTGATTTATTGTGTTGAAAAAGAAAATGGCAATATTTTAACTCCATTTATACACCAAATTTAAAAAAGTTCCTGCTGACTCTTAGTTCAAGAAAAAGTTGGATGCAGCTGGGTGACTCAGTGGATTGAGAGCCAGGCCTAGAGATGGCAGGTCCAGGGTTCAAATCTGACCTCAGGCACTTCCCAGCTGTGTGACCCTGGGAAAGATACTTAGCCCCCATTGCCTAGCCCTTACCACTCTTCTGCCTTGGAATCAATACCTACTATTGATTCTAAGATGGAAGGTGAGGCTTTTGATTCCTGGTCATGCCAATTGGAGGACTTGAGATCAAATTCAAATATGGATGAGGAATGGTCCTGGCATCATCACCTTTACTGAGAGTCCTGCTTACTTTACAGCCAATCTATGGCTCATTTCACCATATAATTAAAATATTGGCCTCCAGCTCATTGAGACCATAACCAAGAAGAACACTTTAAGTGTAATATCTAAGTGGTAAGGGTTAACAATTAGGATTAGCAAGGGTTGTGACAGACAGTCTAGCATGGGGGACACGGGACCAAGCTCTGACATACACTACTCTTAGTGAGCAATTTAACTTCTCAACACAACTCTCTTAAAAAACAAGACATACAAGCTGGCGTTTTCCACACTGGGATTTTCCTGCATCTGTGAAATTATGAGACTGACTGGGTGAAGAGGGAGGCAGAAAGAGAAATGCTAGTAATCTTTTCATAAGGAATGTTTGTCAATATCACTTCCCCTTTAGTATTCCATACAGAAATAGAGAGGAAGCAAGTTATTTAAAGAATATAATAAATAAATAAATAAATAAAGAATTTTTCAAAATAAATACAAAATTATTCATAAATATTTTAACAGTCTACCCTCTGAGTAGTAAGCAAACTTATGCCATTTATAAGCGCAGCTTGGGTCATTAGGTGGATACCTAGCTCATAACTCAGGGTGGGTGAGTGGGCCAATGAGAACACACATTAAAATTTAAAGGGATCTAGGAATAACAGAGTTAAGCTTTTTGAAGAGTATTCCCTATCTCTGTTTTAGACAAATTCTTTTCTGATGTTTCCAAATTCAAAAATGACTTAGGGATAAATCTGGATTGACCTGGAATTCTAATTTGAATATTTTGCACAGTAGTCATTTTCTGCTAGCTTTCTAAGTCAGAGTGAGATGTGGGAAGTTCATAGCTGGTTATCTTTTTCCTCCAGTAACTAGAGATATCAATGATGAACATCACCCCTAAAGGCATTTTAACAAGATCTACTCTGAAACTACAAGTTTTAGACTGTCTTACCCATTTCATTTTAGGATTTAAAGTTTTAAATTAAAAGAAAAAGACTAAAAAAGTCCATTGGGTTCATGTGAATTCATGAAGCTATCCTACAAAATCCAAACCCTAATAAAGAGAAATCCAAAAGCTCTCTATTAGGGCAAAAGGAAGAAATGGGAAAGAGAGCCTTTGGAATAATTCTGCATCATTCTCTTGGTAATTCTGAATCTCACTGCTCTTGGTATTACTATCACAGAAACAAGTTCCATTATCTTAGCACTTGTCTGAGTTATCACTGAGTAAATCAAGGAGAAAAAGGGATTGCAATCATGATAACCCCATTCCATGTTTACAAGGAAAGAGAACTGAAACAAATAGCAGTTACCGCTTCAACTCTGTCAAGTTTTAAAATATGAATATTTTGTTCCTAGATCATAATCCTTCTCAGAGTCTCCAAGCTGAGATTTGAAAGTCAAAGTTTGATCACTGAACCCAAGGCTCGTGATGCCATATTATTTTTTATGATACTGATTTTTCATTCATAGTATCTGCTAAAAGACTCAAAATGTGTATTCCTCTAAATGTATATAAATCTCACCTGTGATTGACAAAGTTAGAACATTTCTGTCTAAATGAGAGAATAAATCTCTAACCACAAACACATCCAACTGGACTAGCAGCTACCTAAATGTGGATACCTTAATTTCATTTTCAGACAAGCAGTTGATTTACTCACAATTAGGGATTTTATTTTAAGTAACAGAGAAATAAATCAATGGAAGGATATGCAGGTGCAAAATTTGCATGAACAGAAAAGGAAGGAAGATCTGGTGGAGGCCCTGCTAAAATATAGTCCTTAAAGAGTCTTTATTTGAAAGCCAACATTCAGCACACACAACATATGTTCTTGGCTGTTTTTGCTATTTGACTAAAATGGTCTTGTGAAACTGACTTCAGGACTGCGCATGCTATAAATGTGTACCTTGCAGGTTAGCAGGCTGTTTTTAAAAGCAGTTTGGAAAATGTAACGAAGCCAACAATAATTGAGGGCAAATTAGATGAGATACAGGCCTCACTAGTAACAATTTGACACATCAAAGACCCGTCCTTAAGACCTGGGAACTTTAGGTACCTAAACAACAATGAGAATAAAACTCCACTTTTTTCTTGGTAAATATGAGAAAGAAATTAGTGCCAATAATTCATAGAAATGGAGAAGAATGCCTGAACTCTCTGTGGAACCCACCTCATATATTTATAACATTATTATTGCTCAAATAAACTGCACTAGCTTTCCTACTATGAAAAGTTAGCTGAAAGACATGTTTGCATTGATTAATATTAGGTAAATAGACATTCCTCATCATTTCCTTCTTTATTTAAGCAGAATTAATGAGAACTCACAAATAAAGCTTGCATTAGAGTATCAAATTCATGGTGTTTGCATTTGTCTATATCAGAGTATTCAGACTTCATAAGCAAATGCGGAGTAAGGGGTTTTCTGTTATTCTGTATGTTTTGCAAGCACCTGACCAGAAAGAACACTTTGAAATCTTTATGGAGTAGGAAAAATGGGAAGCATATTAGTCTAGGCAGTAAAATTGGGCTTTTTGTCATTTTTAATTGCTTGAATTCATAACCCAGTTTTGCTGAATCAAAAACTGGTTGGTACAGCTGACTCCAGCTATTTTTGCTTTCTGGCACTTTAAAAAAGTAACTTTTCACATAAGCACCGACAGTATTGTGGTGGGGGGATGACTGGGGGAAAGAAAGCTGAAATGCTCTAATATTGGTGTAGGAGAAGTCTGTTCAGCAAATAATGTGTGTAAAAAGTTTTACCAGTTTGAATCGTTGACTAATTATTAAATGAAATTGGTATATACATGTCTTGCAATGCTGTCTGGAAAAAATTTTTTTAAGAAATTGAATAGTTTTCAAGAATTACTTTTATTGATCTTATAGTTCAAACCAGTTAAAATGCATAAAAGTAAAAGGTGGCTGATATTATTCATCTACAGTTTACAATTGCATATAAAGCATGCAAATGTTGTGTTTGTGCTTAACAAGGAAGGAAAACAAATGAGCAAGAGGGCAAAAAGCAAATAAAATATTCCCATTATGAAGTTTTCAAATCTGAAGCACAATGTTTAGGTAAATTCAAAAGGCCCAAAGAACAAAGGCTTTACTTTCCTATTCTCCAAATTTGACTTTAAAACAAAACAAAACAAAAACAAAAACACCCAAGGCAGAGATTTAACTGCTTAGAAAGGATTTTAATCTGAGTTCTCTCTAAAGGTATAAGGCCATTAAACCAGAGCTCCTGGTCATAATTTTTAAACTTATGTCATACAGGTGTTTTGTAAAATAAATGCTAAAAATTACTTCTTGAGTCAAATAGCTATATCAATAATTCATGACTTTCCCTTTGCCCAAAGAATGCCAATTCACAAAGTCCATTTTTCTGAAATAGCATCTTTCTTCATTCAAAATCTAATGCAAGAAATTATAATTTGTGGTGAGATTTCCCACAATTCTATTTTCTAGTTTATTCCTATCATAATACTAACCAGATCTGATCAGTCTGTCATTAATTATGCTAAAAACAGTGTGGAATGAATAGGCTAAAATCACCATATATATGTATATATACAAGTGTATATATAAATCAAATGTGTCTCCTTAAAAATCAAGTGCCATTTTTAAAAGTACACAGTTTGCCCAATCTCCCACCATGATTGTTCCTAAAATTACCCCCCTTTGATCATGTCATTATTGTGATGGGAGAGTGAAATATTTGAATATCATTAGCTCATTATTTAAGGCCATATTGAATAATAATAATAATAACCACTAAATAAATAAGCTGGGAAGGAGAGAAAAATCATAGATCTAATCTCTGTGATAGTTAAATAATAAATGTACCCATTAATCAATATTCCATTAGTTAGCTCTCTTAAGGAAAAAGAAGCATAAAATGATAGAGCATTACACTTTAGAACATATAAGAATGAAGGCAAAATGTAAACATGGGGATCAAAAACCTTAGAGTCTATTGCACTGTAAATAAATGTGTATAATACTGTGATTTGTCTGAAGTTTCAGGGTCAGAAGAGAACTCTTCTAAAGCCTGGCTACTCTGTATCATTACTAAGTTACATCTTGGTCCATTTTAGGTGCTGTACCTATTTGTCAATAAGTTATTTAATAAACCTTCATTGTGGGAGAAATTTGAAGATTCATTTCTTTTCCTTGGATGAAAGTATGACGGGATGGCATCATTCAAAATAAATCCTTTTATATTCTACTTGATAATTCAAATGTCAAACACCAGCAATAAAAGTCAAGTTCAAATTTCTTTGCATACCATAAGCTATTAAAAAGGAAACTTAGATGTATACAGCATCATACTGTGTATAATCTTGCAGTATTCCAGTTACCAAGAAAAACAAAGCAAAACAAAACACCCTTCCAGATTTTCTTGCTCAGAATCTGCTCAAGGAAGCAATTTCCTTTTCCATAATCTGTGAGCAGTGAAATGTATCTAAAAGGTAAAAAAAAAATTTTCTTTCACATGAAGGAAAATATGATCACTACATATATTGGCTTAAGAAAAAGAGATGTAAACAAACAGCTGTTGCTGGATTTTCTTTTATTGCTTCCTGGAAGAAGAACCATTCTGTTCAAACTCTATCATTACTCAACTAAGAATAGAAGTTATGAAATAATTGTATGGTGTCTTTACAGATATGCTTTTCCTCTCATAGCTGTAAGTGACCAGATTCTTGAATGCGAAACTTTGACATCAAGCAAAGGGAATTGGGTTTGATGTTAAATATTTTACCTACAAACTAAACTTAAAACTGTCCAATTAAAAGTGAAATTAAGCAATCATATTGGGGTCTCTCACTTTAGTCATAATGATTTACTTAGGGTCTCCTAGAGGCATTCAAAAAGTGATAAAAGTATCCTAGACGTCAATGCAGATATCACTATCATCCACTAAATCCACTAAACTTTTCAGGTTGGATCAATTTTGTCCCCTTTCATTTAAGTTGATACTGATGAAAAACACATAGAAGTCCCTCACTAAAAGAATTAAGCTGAATCACTAGGTCTAGAGCACTCTGGAAATAAATACTAAACATTATAATCGAATGGTGAATTATTCTTTTCCTTCTTCCCAGTTTGTCTCTTTAATTGATAACTGTCAGATCACTCCGTCATTCAACAAAGGAAAGATTCTTTCTTCTCATTACCCTACAGCCTTTGGTCATATTTCCGATGCAATAAAATGGGACATAAGCTAATTTCACACGTGAAAGCATATTCCATAGCTATTCATTTAAATAATTATTATCATGGGAATAAGGTTAAAGCAATGAGATAAAAAAGATAAGTGGGTGTTCACATGCAAAGGTACTCTTCTCTTTGCATTATATATGTATGAGGAATGTATGTATATCTATCTATCTATATACATATGCATATACATATATACCCATACTCATGAACATAAAAATTATGCTACTTGCAATGAGCTGCCTACTAACTTTTGGGACAGTGGGATCAATCTGTCAATCCCTTTAAAGAGACCAGAGAATATTCAGAAATCATTCCTGATGTGACTTCTTTAATAATTCCTATAAATGCTTATTCATCTCTCAAAATAAAGTTAAATAGCTCTTCTCCGGTTCCAAAGTTCACACTAACTTCCAGGTACAGAGCAGGAACAATTAATCTAACTGCATCTTTCCAATCCTCTAAAACATCCCATCCCTCTCACTATCTATACCGACAAAATGCATCCACAGAGAAGCCTAAGTAGAGCCCTCCAGAGAGTTTTCCCCCCTTTAAAGATACCTACCGTAGCCTACTCACAAGCTGGAAACCCATCAGTACACTTCTAATGTTGCTTTAGTTTTCCCGATTCCATCAGTTTGTCAAATTCCTATTCTAATCACACAATCAGAAGGAACATACAAACACTAACCTCCTTGCATTAATGTTGGGCAGCCACTGAAGGCAGCTACACAATAACAGCAGCCAAACATGTCAATTTGCACTCTCCTCGCAGCCTCCTCCCCCCTCCCACCCGCTCCGGCCCCCTCCAGCAGCCCTGTCAGAGGGTTTAATGCCCGTGCCTCACATCATTTACAGAGGAAGCCTTTTCTCTCCTTCTCTCCCCCCACTATCTCTCTTCCTTAAATTGTTTAAAGCCTTCTTCTGCCTTACCTGAAGGGCATCTCCCACGACTGCAATTAGCTGCCAAGATTTCATTGTCGGCTGCAAAGTGCCTCCTGTTTCCTCACCAGGAGAACACAAGAGAAGTACGGGCAAACAGCAAACGGCACCCACGTGCTGGCAATATAAATGACTACAGACATCTGTCGTGCTCGCTCGCCGGGCGTTTGCTTCGTTCTGCTTTTCTGCCTGCCTCACAATGCTCGTGTATCAGGTGCTATAAGCACCTATAGCTGAGCCCCAGGGGGGAAAAAAAAGGAAAAGAAATGAAATAAACACACACACACACACACACACACACAGAGGGAGAGATGCGCACACACAAAAGGAGGGACACAAAAAGGGCTACGGATACAGTCACACACAAGCCAAGTTTCAAGGCTGGCTTGGTCTGAGTGAGATAATGCTCTCCAAATTGTATGTGTACATTTTCTTTGAAAGTATCTGATGATATGCAGCGCTATGGTGCATGGTCCCCACCCCCAATCTTTGCAAAGAGCAGTTGCCAGCACGGTGCTGGTCCCACTATCTCCTTTTCTCTCCCGCACGTGTCCCTTCCTTGTTCTTTCAAGCATTAAATATGTAGCACATGACAGAATAGGGCACCTTGCACAGTCCTCTGAGTCCACACTTGACAACCAATTTTAACTCACGAGAAATGAAATGTCTAAAGGCAGAATGTAAGCACTTCCAATTACTTACGCTACTCCTACATTATTCAAAATGTCTATGGGACAGTATTTATGACTTCCCATATGCTATTTCATATATATTGATATGAGATGGGAAAGCCATTCTGCTTTATTCCCCACGAGAGCTTTCATTTGAGTCACTGAACATTTATCCCAAGATTTTTTAAACTTTATTTTTTAAATAAAGAAAAATAATAATTATATACAAGTTTAGAAATAGCTTTCATCATTTTTTAGCCAATTAAAATATTGGACTGTATTTATACTGGAAAAAATGAAATAGTTAATCTTACAGACAACTTTCATGCTCTTTCTTTAAGAACGAATTGAACTTAATACTGGATTGAAAGGGATTTTTTTAACCCTGGAGAAATAGCACTGCAAAAATTTTGAACAGATAAAAATCAGAAAACAATTGACAGCAACTTCTAGCCATCATCAGTTCCAAATATTGATTGAATAATTAATCAGTTTAGGGAGAAAAATTCTATTATCTTCCAAAGTTTAAACTATTTTTGCCTTGCTAGCACAATAATGGGCTTATTTGCTGTTATTTCTACACATTTAAAATGAAAAATGCAAATATATAACTTCTATCTTCCTTCCTTCCTTCCTTCCTTCCTTCCTTCCTTCCTTCCTTTCTTTCTTTCTTTCTTTCTTTCTTTCTTTCTTTCTTTCTTTCTTCCTTTCTTCCTTTCTTCCTTTCTTTCTTTCTTCCTTTCTTCTGCCACATAAGCGTAATAATGAAATATCTCTTAAACTGTTGTGTCATCTTCTTGGACACATCTTTCAAGTCAAAGGAGTTTTATGCAACATATTAGCATACTATGTAGGTAAGCAGCTTTTAAAAATGATAATGAAGTGTCTTTCAAACATTTTTTAAAAGCATTTATTATACTTCCAGGTTCAAAGGAAGAGCTTTTACAAAAAATTCTTTTGGAAAGAGCCAATTCCTTACATAATTGTCATCCATCTTTGTCACACCTGGAAAGATGAAGAACATGGTTTTCTATGCATTAAATGTGCTTTTAAAATTATATTAGTGAAGGTCTAAATTTTCTCTCTGAGGCTTTCATAAAAGTTCATATTAAGTTCCCATTATGTCCTTTTCAAAGTAGTGGCCTGCATTTAAACAATACTCTGACTTTTTTTGTCAAAACTTAATTCAAAGTTTTGATGGACCAAAAAATAGTGGTAGTAATAGCACTGATAGTAGCAGTAAAAGTAGGAGTAAAATTAATAATATTGGTGTTAATACTTATGATCTTCAAGTTATGTGTATGAAAAAGTTTTCAAAAGAGAGATATAACAAAGATAGAAATCAAGTGGGAACAGAATCTAGCCAATATCATCAATATCTGTTCTGTATTCTATTGTTATTATACCAATCATACTTTTAGTCATTTTACAGAAAGTAAACTTACTTCCTAATAATTTTATTCCACTAAAAAAGACTTTAACTTGCCTGTATAGCAGTCTACTAGAATTATAAAAGAATATCAGAATATTAATTTGGTCCAGGACCATTTCTAACTGAACCCCATCAAAAAAGATAATGATGATAATAATGATAGCATCATATTTCTATGGTGTTTTAAGATTTTAAATATGATTTATGCATATTTTCTACTATTCCTATCCTCATTTTACAAATGAAAAAGCTAAGACTTAGGAAATGAAGTGATTTGCCTAAAATCATGTAACTAATGAATCTGCAGAGTAGGATTGGAACTAATATCTTCCTGACTATGTCCAGTGACTTCTCTACCATACAATGTTGGTCTTTGTTTAAACACATTTAATAAATAAAGGATATTCTCAAAAGCTGCTCTCTAATGCATGCTTTTCCTGTCCTCTAGCCATGACTTGCTATGGCAATGGGTATAAATATTCAAATAATCTTGGTTCAAAATTTGGGGTTTACTTTACATCAATTTCCAAATCAAATACAATGCTTCTAGCTTACCACATGTCTCAAATTATTCTTCCAATGAAATTATTTAATCAGAGAAAAGAAAGTCATTAAAAATAAACTCATATTCAGAGACGAGGCTGGCCTCCAGCCCCTCCTTTTCTACCTACAGACTAAACCACATCAAACTATGAATTTAGCCCTGTTGCTCCTATGCATTACAGCACATATGGACATTTAATTAGAGAGCATGACAACTCTGGCAGATGTTGCTAAACCTGTGTTATTCTTACAAATTGCAATTCTCTTGTGCAAGTGACACACAAAATAGTTAAACCTGTGCATATATTCACCTCAGAGGGGAAATAAATACTCCTACACTACTGTCGAGCTCATCTGTTGCTGTGGAATCCAATGCCATGGCAATAAGATTTTTTTTTCCCATTAAGCAAGCACAACAGAAATAAGTGAAGTTCCAACCAAGCAAGGCTAAGATGTAATTGACATGTGACAAAGGAACTCCATCATGATCCTATATTTCAGTATTGAAACATGGGTTCTCCCATATATCAGTTGGTTCTTTTTTTAATACTAGATGATAAATTCTTCCCCTGCCTACCCATTCCAATCAAGTTTTTGATTAAAAACATAATTCATAATTGAGTTGTATATTGGAATATATATATTACTTTATACAAAGTATATTAAGTCATTGGCATAAACATTATTACCCCCATTTTATAGATAAGAAACCTAAAGCTTCAATGCAATGAATTTATTTATTCAAGATTACTAGCCAATAGTGGATTTGGGACTCAAATATCATTTCTTCTAGTGAGAATTTTTTTTTCAATCATACCTGGTGATAGTTACTCTTTTTGGCTTTTGCAGGTAGAAGAACAATTAAGCTTTTTTAAGATGGCATGACTAACAAATGTTTGACTCAACAAAGGTGGAAACACCGATACTACAAATGAAAATATTATTGCTGAGTTTTCATGATCTTAATAATAAAAGTTATCAATAATATACTCAGAATTTTAAAACTAAAAAGAGACCTTAGAGATTATGTAGCACAAATATTTTGTAGCTGGGCCTCTTTCCCACCCAATGCCAAGAAAGGTACAGTGAATTGTCTAAGGTTACATAGTCAATAGTAGCTGAGCTAAGACTACCAGGGTCATCTGTATCCAACTCCTATATTCTTCTTACCAAAGCACAATGCTTAAATAGACCCAAATTTGAATAAGTCAAAATCAACATTCATTTACTTGTAATGGAATTTCAACACTTAAAAATTTAGAACTTGTAAAAACTAAAATATCATTTCCACTAACACTGTGTGGCATGGGTTGATGGTTGTTAGTCATGCCTCAAAAGGGATGGGGCAGGAACAAAAGCTACCAAAGTACAAATATATTTTTTCCAAAGCTATTTATAATTCACTTTTTTAAAATGAAGGGGGAAAACAAAATATATCAGTGAAATAGACTAGATGAGAAAGAATCAGAAATAATATAATTAAACAACTCAGCATTTGATTGACCCAAGAATATTTAGAGAAAAAGAGAAATTCTGAATAACTCAAGGAAAAACTGGAAAAGAGACAGAAATTAAATTTAGACTATTATCTTCTACCACATACTATAATAAGTACAAAACAGATTAATATTAATAATAAAGATCAATATTAAATTAGTACTAAATGTCACATGATAAAAATAAGATAAAATAGAAAAGAACAGACCAGACACCTTTCATGACTATGGCTAGGGGAAAACCCTTTAATGAACCAAGGAATAGAAATTATCACAAAAGATAAAAAAGATAATTTAGATAGAAATTTGAGAACACTTTTAAAAAATAGTGAAACTAGGATAAGAAGGGAAGTTGCTAACTGGAAAGAATTCTTTGCTTCAATTATCTCTGCTGATTCTCTGATATCCAAGATATACTGTTACTCAAATTTATAACACCAAGAGAGATTCCAGTGGGTCCAAGGATAGGATACTTTCAAAAGAATGAAAATTATTAACAGCCATATTAAAAACTCTTCTTAATCATGAATAATATGAAAAATGCAAATCAAATAAATTTAAGGATTCAATGGATACCCCATAATTTAGCAAAAATGACAAATGTGGGAAGAGTCCATGTTGGGAGGGATATGAAAAGATATTCCCATTAGTCCACTGCACATTGAGATGTGAATTGGCCTCTTTTAGACAATAATTTGGTATTGTTTTTAAATAGTGGACTAAAAGACAATACCTATTAATGTAAGCATATCAGTGGTAGGATATTGTAGACAGAAAGACTCATTCAAACAAAAATATTCATAGAAACACTTTTTTGTATTAGTAACATATTAGAAACAAAATAGAATGACAGACAATGGATTTAGTTTTAGAAAATATCATAGAAATTAGGTCATCCTATCTATATTTTATAGCTGTGGAAACTGAGGTCAAGAGAAGTTTTATGACTTGACAAGCATCACAGAGTATTAACTAGAATAAGAGAATCTAGATTTGAGTTTGAATCTTCTGAATTGTCCACTAATAAAGAGATGGTATATGAATGCAATGTAATATCACTATATTTATGCAATAAAATAATGAATATAAAGTATCGAGAAAAAGAGAGGAAAAATAACATGAGTCCATACAAAGTCAAGTAAAGAAACAAGAAATGAATAACTACAAAAGATAAATGGAAAGAACAAAAAAAAGGAATGTAAAAAAAAGAATGCTGAATAATTATGACAAGATAACTCTTTTCTACTTTGCAGAGGTGGGAGAACATGGATATAGACTAACAAAAATAGCAACCATAATAACTAATATTTACTTAGTAAAGCACTTTACAAAGAGTATCTTAATTAATCTTCACAAAAACCCTTAGAGAAAGATATTATTATTGTTCTCATTTAATAGAAGAGGAAAAGGGAGCAGATTTGAGATTAAGTGATTTACCCAGAGTCAAATCACTAGTGTCTGAAGCTAGATATGAACTCAGGCTGATTTTCAGCACTCTAACCTCTAACCAAATTAACCACACTCTAAAATAGCTGTGTGCCATTTTATATACTGTCAGAAAAGGTTAATATATTAGTTGGTCATTCCAAGTTGCTTTTTTCCTCCTATTTTATTTTTTGTGGCTCTCTGTGTAGAGAATGGAGAGGGATATAATTATAAATAAAGGTTATATAAAACCAAAATATAAACCACTAAATTAATAATGAAAAAAATATTCTCAGGTTAAAAATTTGTGTGCAAATCACCCTGAAAATATTTGTCTACAGTCATTTTGTTGTTTTATTATCTTTGGTCACATTTAATTTTTTTGAGATATCACAAACTATTGCCTATATGAAGTTTTTTCTGGACGTTCAGGTTTTACCACTCTATCTCTTGAAATGATTTTGTATTACTGTGCTTTTAAGTAATGAAGATACTAACAGTTGCTATTACATTGTCCTTCAAAATTTATGTCCAATTGATCACATATGGGATTTCATTTGTGCCTTACCAAAAAACTAGTGAGTGAGTTATTAGAGGTATTATTAACCCTATTTTGGCAATAAGAAAACGGAGGCTTAGGGAAGCTGTAATTAACCATTTAGTCTTACAAGCAAGTGTTAGGAAAACCTGGAGACAGAGGAAGCAAGTTCAGATCGTGACACTATCATTTGTGTGGTGTTGGGAAATCCCTGAATCCTTCTGAGGCTTGTCAATAAAAAAAGAGGCAAGATCTGAACTTTTATCTTTCTGACTTCAATCATAACATTCTATGCACTATAACACAGTGACTCCCTCCATGCTTCTTTTAAATCCTTCGCATATGCCTCATCCCTAACAGAATATAAGCTATCCAAGGGCTGGGTCTATTTTTTCTGTCTTTTAATTCTCTATACCTAGCACAATTTTCACTTAATAGTCATAGAATAAATGGCGAATTGAAAATGGAATACGAAAGATGCTAACATTTTTTTCTTTTAGAATTCATTTCATCATTAACAGAATTAAGTAACCAGTGTCTATGTATCATTAAGAGAGTCTAACATTTCTGGAAACTTTAGCATATAATTGCTTCTTCATGGAAAATTCTAAGTCTTGATGCATTAAAGATCTTTGTGAAAAATCAATGTTCTCCTTGAAGAAAAATGCAGCATAGATTATCCTTTCTGCTGGAAGTTATGGTAATGATCTTAGATGTACCTCACAATAAAGTAACATTCCATCTTTATAGTTTCAGAAAACACTTTCCACTAGAAAGAGGAACAACAGTCTTAATTGGAAAGTCATTTTGTGTACTGAGCACATGGGGCCTCTGCATGGCTGGAACATCAGAACCCAAAAGAGCACTTCCTACCTAACATCTGATAATCCAACTGTATCATTAAAGGTGAGCTTAAGAAAGCATATTCAGAGGAGAAATCATATGATTTATGATGGCCCTGCTGTGACTACATTCCTAAATGGATTCCATTAACTCTACACTGGGCTGTGGTAACTGACCAAAATTCTAAGAAAAAGACGTATAAATCACCCAAAGAATATCAGAATTTAGCCCAAATCTTCCACACAAATGTACAAAGAGGTAAGTCCCTAGTACCAGGAAAATTTAATGAATATTCTTTAAGAAAGAGACTCATCGCAAGCCAATATTGGGTCTGTTTAAATCATATGATCTCTGTCTGCTCATAAAAATTTAAAAGTCCAGCTAGATTCAGAACAGACACAATCAAAAGAGGAGGGATCAAGAGAAGCAAGGCATATTACAACTTCCAAAAATAATAATTAAATCCACTTTCCTCCTCCATATATATTTCTAGTATGGCACCCTTTTCCTTTTACCTGTAGTACTTCCCCTCGCCCCCAACAAGACCATTCGAGATTCACAATGTGGAGAAAATCCAGGAGTGGAAAACAAAAGTGGTAACAGCAAGCAATTTAAACTTAAGCTTATTTAACCTAAGTGGTTTGGTTGCTGCCCATTTTATCTTAATTGCCTTTTAAACTAAAATCAATGTTAAATTACCTGAACAACAGCTTCCGCACAATTGTGAAACTAAAATTCTTAAATGTCTGCCTAAAAACATTTAGCTCTGGTTTAGTTAATTTACAGAAGAAAATGCCACAAAATGTCCCACCCTTAAAACTGGGTGCTTAATTACAGAGTAGAGGTTCTAAAAGCCACCCTATTGTTTGCTCTGTGATGAGGATTCTGAAGTGGAGTTGTAGGGCCACTGCCTAAAATGGGAAAACAAAGGAAGGTTGATTTTGAGCTGCACTAGTGATTCATAATGAAAGGAGGCTGCATCTTTTGGTTAATGAATACTGGATTTGGTACCTGGAGCACTGGGAGTGTTGCTCAACTTAGTCACTAATACTTAAACCCTCGGAAATTCACTTAACTTGTCTGGGTTTTTCTTTTCTCAGTTGCAAATTATTTGGTGAATATTAATATCTCTTATTGCATCATCATATAATTATTAGGCTTTCTACTTTATTAGGACCCATATTTCCTCAAATATGGGGGTGGAGGATGGCTGTGTTAATGCAGCACTTTCTTTTTCTCAATGACATTATTTGGGAGTACTCTAAATTTCTAAAGGGGCCAGTTGTTTAGATGAATTGACTTGAGAGTTGTTTTTACCCAAACCTCCACTATTGAAAATTATCAATTACTGAGTTGGGGAAGCAAAGCCACCAGGTGGCTCCATCCCCAAGGACTGAATTGGTCTAGATTTAGTTCAATATAAAGCTTCCAGGTTATAATGAATAAACTTTCCACTATTAAATATTTAAGGATGGGCAGATGAAAGTGATGTTACAACTTAACAGACAAGGACATTCTTGTGTTTGATGAAAAATAACACAGTGCTAATGAAAATAAAGAAACTTACTTTCTTCCTGGTATATGCATCTAGCATATGAGTAAGACCACCAAGAATTTGTCTTACGTGATTACCAGTCAACTTTGTTCTAATTCCTGTGGACACCATTGGTACTCCCTTGCTAGAAAATTGTGCTATCTTCCTCTCAGCCACTAAGTGAAGGCAAAACCTTCCTCTGAAAAAGGCAGAATTAGAAAGTAAAAGTATAGATAAGAAGTTTGACCTGAGGATTAAATTTGGATTTCTGAACATTTTAAAATTTAAGAACAATGGGTTCTTGGTTATGGAAGAAAGATACTAAAAAAGGGCTAATAAAGAACAATTTGCTTTATTTGTTCTTGGTACCTAAACCAGGGAGAGTCAGAACAGAGAAAGAAAACTATAAGCCAATATTCCCAATAAATAATAATATGAAAAAATATTAATGAAATAGTTAAAACATTTTCACACAGATTGTATAGCTTTGACCAGATTGGATTCATGCCAGAATGGAGGTTTTGCTAAATATTCAGAAATACTGCAAACTTAGGAAATCATGTTAATGACTGGAAGAAAAAAGAATCTTATGATTATATTTAAAAAGGTTCAAAAAAGGTTCAAAACAAGCTTTTGAAAAACAGAACATACATTTCTGTTAAAAACATGAGAAAACATAAGAATAAATGAACCTTTCATTTCATAAGAGCTATCTAAAATGAAGAGCCAGTTTTATATAATGCTAATTTTTCTAGATATTGTAAGAAGAGTAAATAAAGGATGTCTGTTATTACCACTACCATTTGAAATCCTGCTATATCTGTCAGTTACAGAAAAAGAACAAGATAAAGAAATTGAAGTAATATGTATGAGCAAAGAGAAAACAAAATCACTGCTTTTGACAAAAAATAAGACTGTCTACTTGGAGAATCCTAGAGAGATAATGAAAGTTAATGAAACAGTAACCAGCAAAATTTCAGGATTTAATGGATCCACATAAGTCATCAAAATTTATGTATATTATTAGGAAAATCTGGCAAGAAGATATAGAAAGATAAAATTTGTTTGACATAATTACAGAATTTTAAAAAAAATAGAGCATATCTAAGTAAACATTTACACACACACCTACTGAGAATTTATGTGAATGACTACAAATTACTGTTTAAAGATAGACAAACCTAAATAATTAGGATATTTATTGCTCATGTATAAAAACATGCAAACCACTTATATTTTTATTTTCTAGAACTTTCCAAATTTTCAATTTTTTTTTTTGGTTAACTACAGGAAATTGAAACAGCAGATGCCAATTGGGTTAGGTATTGAACAAAAACTGCTTATGAAAATTGGGAAATAGTATAACGGAAATTAGGATCAAACAAAATCTCATACCAAATTCAAAGATAAGCTCTAAATGGATATAGTTAATATGATGGACATATATAAAGGGATATGTCACAAAAAGATTCATGAAATAAGGATTTGATTTTGTGGATAATGAAGAATTGATATGCAAACTTGGGAGACAGAAGACTTTAAAAGGTAGAAATTATAATTTTTATTAGATAATTTTTTAATTTAAATTAATTCATTTAGTCAACTTATAACATCATTTCTTGGTTACAAGAATCATATTTTTCCCTTCCTCTCCTCCCCCCACCCTTCCCGTAGCTGACGTGCAATTCCACTGGGTATTACATGTGTCCTTGTTCAGAACCCATTTCCATGTTGTTGGTGTTTGCACTAGGATGTTCATTTATAGTCTATATCCCCAATCATATCCTCCTCAACCCAGGTATTCAAGCAGTTGTTTTTCTTCTGTGTTTCT
This sequence comes from Monodelphis domestica, assembly GCF_027887165.1. Taxonomy (NCBI): domain Eukaryota; kingdom Metazoa; phylum Chordata; class Mammalia; order Didelphimorphia; family Didelphidae; genus Monodelphis; species Monodelphis domestica. Next base: position 176,449,234 of record NC_077233.1, on the reverse strand, counting down.
GCTCCCACAGTTTTTCTTCTGTGTGTGAATAGTATTCTTTTTCGAGATCCCTCCGGGTTGTTCAGGGTCACTGCATTTCCACTAATGGTGAAGTCCATTACATTTGGTTGTACCACAGTGTATCAGTTTCTGTGTACAAAGTTCTCCTGGTTCTGCTCTAGATAAATTTTTATTTTTGCACAAGTAATCCAACAGATTTAAATTAGGTTGAAAACAATTAAATGGGGAAATTCTTTTCAATATTTTTCTGATAAAAGTCTCATGTATGAGATATATAAGGAACTAGTTCAATTTTAGAAGAATGAGTCATTTCCCAATTGATGATTGTCAAAGGATATAGATGAGCAATTTTTAAAAAATCATATTGACCACGAGATGAAAATACTCTTCAAATCACCAAGAATTTGAAAAATGCAAATTAATGAAACTCTGAAGTTCTGCCTCATCCCAATAAGACTAACAATGCTAAAAGAATATTAAGTAACAAATGTTGGAAGTGCTGCAAGAAAATAGGTATATTAAAACATTGTTAAAGAAGCAACAAATTGACATAGCCACTATGGAAAATAATTTACAATTATGTTTTAAAAGTCAATATTTTGTGCATATACTTTGACTCAGAAATATCATTTTTATATCCATACCCAAAATAGAGCAGAGAGAGGAATATAACCAATATATACAATGTTGTAGATTATATTGTGTTATATATAAGATAAAGTAAATAACTAAAAAAATTTTAAAGGGATAGTTGGGTAATTAAGGAGAGAGGGATTTTATGTCATCTACTCTAACTACCTCAATTTTATAAATAAAAAGAGTAAGGAGGAGGAAATGGCAAACCAATTTGGTATCCTTACCAAGAAAGCCTCAAAATGCAGTCTAGAAGAGTTGGACAGGACTGAAATGACTGAACACCACCACCAATTCTTGAGACTATCTAAATCCAAACTCCATTTCCTGGTCATTGCTCCTGCACATGGATTTTGTCCCCTTATAACAATATATGATTTCACTTCACTTATGTACTTGAATTCCTAGTGCTTAGGACAGCATCTGCCAATAAAAGATGGTTCATAAATTGCTTTCTGGCTGATAGATTATGTTTATAAGAAGGTATCTGTGATTTTGACTTAGATCAAATAGTTGCATTGTAAACTTGAAATGTCATAAGGAAATATTTTCCTTTAAACAATATGTTTAAGCAATACAATGATCCAGCACAATTCTGAGGGACTTATGAAAAAGAACACTATTCACCTCCAGAGAAAGAACTGCTGGGTTGGAATGCAGATGAAAACATATGATTTATCACTTTATTTCTCTGAATATATGTTTTGGGGTTTGGTTTTTTTTAATAAGATTATTCAAGTACAAAAAAGAGTAATATGGAAATATGATTACATGATAATACATGTATAACACAGATTGAATTGTTTGTCAACTCTAGTAGAAGGGGAGGAAAGAGGGGAGGGAGACAATTTGAATCATTTAACTTTGGAAAACTTATGTGGAAATTTGTTATTAAAATAAATAATAAAAGTTGTTTAATGTTAATTTCATGTGAACTAAACACGTTGACCTACAAAGAGTAGAAAGAGGACTATTTAAGGAACTACTATTTCTATAAAATATGGTTTGTTTTTTAAGATGTACATATAGATTTTTATATATACATTTGTTTACCTATGTATATATTTATATACACACACATTAAAAAACAAACCAATTTAACAATCCTCTCTTTGTGCCCCCTATCCTTCTTTTTGTTTTAATCTATGAATTTCCTTTTTTAAAAGTCATTTAAGAAAAAGTGTCCCTTGTGGATAAAGTAATGAACTATTACTTGATGCATGACCAAACACAATTCTCTTAACCTCTATTAGTCTCAGTTTCCCCATCTATAAAATGAAGAAGTTCTTTTTTATGATCTGTTTTTCTTTTCCTTTAAATCTCATAATCCCATTCTGATGCTCCTGAAATAGAAGTTCAGTAGGTCCTTCTTGTTGCAAAATTGTTTTTCATTTGTGTCTGACTCTGGTATTTTTTCATAATGTCTTGGCAAAAACTCAGGAGTAGTTAGTCATTTCCTTCTTCAACTCATTTTACATATGAGGAACCCAAACAAACATGGATAAATGACTTGTGACCTGAGGCTGAATTTGAACTCAGATTTCCCTGACTCCAAGTCCAGTGCTCTATCCACTTTTATATATATATATGTATACATATATATATATATATATATATGCTTAGAGACTTGCCTGAGGGGGAAAAAGGAAGAATAAAAGTATCTCCAGCAATTTTTCAAATAATATTCTTGGCCTATATCCTGCTTAGTTTTGAAAGTGAATTTAACTTTACCCATGTAGGAAAAACCTAATATTCTTTAAAACAATAAAAAATGGAGTTTAAAGAAGTCCTTAAGTTGAGCTCACAAAAGTTACTGCTATAAAAAGCACCTCAGAAAGTTTCCTTTCAAGTTCCTTGGCTTAAATGGACAATACAGAAAGAGCTGTAACTAGAACAAAGTAACCAACCGAGGCTTGTCCTGGAATTTCTACAACACCAACAGGCCCCTCACTCTTCCAAGGTCTTGTCTCAGTGGGGCTGGTAATCTGGGATCTCTGTCTCTCCCCAAAAGGAGAGTGTCTCATGTTTCTCTTCCCCAAATGACCACATTTCCCCAGATATGAAGTCTCCTTGCACTACCACCAAGCAAAGCAGAATTAGTATTGAAAAGTAAATTTAGGGGTATTTTGTTATTGATTCTTACCCTGAAAAATTTTAGACAGAGTTTGCCTTGGGCACTGGAATTCACACAACATAGCTTGATGCTCTGTCTATGCCCCATACCTGGAACACTCTCTCATCTCTGCTCCTACTACTGGCTTCTCTGGCTTCCTAACAAAAACCACATCTTCTACAGGAAGTCTTCCCCAACTCTTCCTAAGTCCAGTGCCTTCCCTCTTTTAATCATTTTTCATGCTGTCCTGTATTTGGCTTGCTTTGTATACACTCGCTTGCTTGCTGTCTCCTATGTTAAACTCTAAATTCCTTGAGGCAGGGATTGTCTTCTGCCTTTTTTTGTGTGTCCTCACCACTTAGCACAGTGTTTGTCACAGAGTAAGTGCTTAATAATTACTTCTTAAATAAATGAATAACTACAGAATTAACAAAAAAAATATATATCCAGGACATCCAGCAATTATGGAGAAAGTAATTAATAGTTTAAAACATAATCCAATATCTGTTATAATCTAAGCAGGCTATGGATGACCTGCTTTTCCCACTAATAACCTTTATATTATGAATGTAGTTTGGGAGTCAGATGTCAGATAAGATGCTCCTTTGCCAAGGTACACAGCTAAGTGGCAGGATGGACAGAGTTCTAGCCCTGAAGTCAGTAAGATCTGAGTCCAAATCTAACCTCAGACACTTACTTTGTAGCTTTAGGCAAGTCACTTAACCTCTGTTTATCTCAGTTTCCTCATCTGTAAAATGGGGATCATACTAGTACCTGCCTCCCTGGGTTGATGTGAAGATCAAATGAGATCATAATCATAGAGCATTTAGCACCAAGTCTAACACATAGCATTCTATACATGTTGGCTATCATTAATATTATTATTATTTAAATAAAATTACATCCTTTGGTCTTTCAACAAATATAATTGCTCTGCCTTAACCCTTCAGATAACAAAAATTTGATATTAAACATCTGGAAAGATCTTCCAACTTCTCCACGGTGATTTTTTTTCCTTTCACATGAATGATTGGACAATTACCGAAAACTTCTAAGAGAAAAACTCATTAGCATAGCAGCTAATACTTTGGAAAAAAATGCAGATTTTGAGCACGATGATGTGGTTTCAGATCTTGACTTCCTGCTACTTATTAACTCTGTCACCATGAGCAAATGACAACCTTTCTGGACCTTCTTTCCTATATCTTTAACACCTGTAAAATGAAAGAATTAGACTTGGCCTCTGAAGACCCTTCCAGCTCTAAATTTTTGTTACTAAAATCCAAATATGAAGTTTATTTGATCTAGTTCTCAGCAATTTTCAGAAAATGCAATATAGTCACAATCAACATGGCAGGGTCAAAATCTTTCTGCCACAGCTTTTCCCTGCCCTTCAGTCTAGCCAGGTCTTACTAAAGCCATCTTCTATTACTGATTTTCTCTTAAAGGGTTTACACAGATTTAGATATCTCTTTGGAAAGTCACCAGACCAACTATTTAACAAGTGCCTACTATGTGCCAGGGACTATTCTCAGTATAGGTAATACAAAGAAAGGCATGTCTTGTGCCATAAGAAATGACAAGATAATCACAAAAAAAACCCAAACCTGGAAAGACATATGAAGTGTTATACAAAGAACCAGGAGAACACTGTACAAAGTGATGACAATCACATATGATGATCAACTGTGAATGACAATTATTATCAACAAGGCAAGGATATAGGATGATTCCAAGGGACTCACAATGAAAAAAGGATATCCACTGTCATAGAAGGAATAGACAAGGTCAATGCAAATTGAAACATATGATTCTTTATTTCCTTCATGAATTTTTCTCTAGTTTAAGTCAGCAATATGTTTTGTTTCATAACATGAGGAATATGGAAATATGTATTATATGACGATATATGTACAATCTATGTCATATCACCTGCCTTCTTGAGGAGGAAGGAGTGAAGAGGAAGAGAGGAAACATGGATTGCAAAATATCTGAAAAGGGATAGTAAGAAATTATATCATAAAATTTTACTAAAATTAAAAAAGAAGTCCCTTGAAGGAATGATTGTATTTTCCCTTTCTTTGTATTCTGGGAACTTAGCCCTATATCTACTAGGAGAGGACAACATTCAAACAACCACTAAGAGAAAAAAAAGATATATGACAAATAAAATGAAGATTATTATAGAGGGGAGGCAGTAACATTAAGAGGAATTCAAATGGAAAGGTTTCTGGGTAACTAAGTGATGGCAGGGCATAGAGCATCAGCCCTGGCATCAGGAAGATGAGTCTTTCTGAGTTCAAACTCAGCATCAGATACTTAATGGTTGTGTGAGCCTGAGCAAGCCACTTAACCTTGTTGGCCTCAGTTACCTCATCTGTAAAATGAGAAAGAGAAGGAACCAGCAAGCCATTCTAGTATCTTTGCCAGGAAAGTCCCAAATGGGGCCAAGAAGAATCAGAAATCATTAAAAACAACCGAACAAGAAAAGGCTACCAAGACAAGGGGTGCTTTTATCTGAGATTCGAAGGAAGGCAGAGAAGTCAGGAAGCAGAAATAAGGAGAAAGAGAATTCCAGGCAGTAGAATAAACTAATGAAAATACACACCGCAAAGAGATGGCATGTCCTGTGAAGAAAAGACTAAGAAGGCAGAAGTTGCTGGATCCTAGAGTATGTGGAGGAGAGTAAGGAGAAAGAAGACTGGAAAAATAGGATGGGGGTAGTTGGTAAATGGCTTTAAAAGCCAAAAAAAAGTAAAAAAATAAAAAAGTAAAAATAATAATTAAATACTGAAACAATATTAGTAATAGTCTAACCAAAAAGAAAGAGAAAGAAGGGCAAAGAAGCAATACTCTTTCATAAACTTCTGCCCATTGTTCTTTACCCTTTATCCAAGATTCTCCTTAATCTCTGGGAACTTGTGCTATTTGGCATTGCTATGGAAAATGAGAATTCCTCTTGGCTCTCATCCAATCTCAGCTTTCCCTATTGAAAGCCACTACAAACAGCTTAACAAAGCCTAATTAAATGCACCGAACAACTCAAATATCCATATAATTACCACAAAGCTTACATAATTACATACATTCTTTTACCAGTTGATTATTTTTTCCTCAAATAAATGGAAAGATGTGTGAAACAGAACCTCCCTTCCTGCTCTATCATTGCCCTGAGTTTATCTGATTAATCTGAAGATTGTATTGGAAATGCTGCAATTAAACATTTCAATCAAGTGGAATTAGGTTATGAAATATCTTTTTTTTAAAAGAAAACTTTCGATTTCTGACAGAGTAAATAAGTCTTGAAGTGCAAAAGTTAAAGCTGATTATTTCTATTTTCCCTTAGATTGCTAGACATTATGGATGAATTGTCAGTCTTTAAATAGATCATAAGCATACTGATAAAGAAAAATGATAAAAGAAAGCCTTTAGAATAAGACTTATAGGTCAATGGTTCTACCAGATATATAGTATTTCTCTATCCTAGGAGTCCTTCACTTTGAAATGGATTGCATAACTTTAAATCTTTACTATATTTCTCAATGCACCCAAAATAAAAGGAAGAAACTAAGGGTTTCCATTTTTCTAAGCCTATGATTCCAGATTACACACACACACACACACACACACACACACACACACACACACACACACACACACACACGGATATGCATATTAGGTATATACATAACATAAACATATATACATAAACATATGCAATATGTTTTTTGCAAGATGATTAAAAATAAAGAGTTAAGAAAATAGCATCAAACCTTAGTTTTAAAATATTTTTGGTTTTGTATTGCTTCATTTTTTGTCTCCATCCTATGATTTGATTGGCACAGAGAAGACCAATGTGCAAATGCTCTACCTTTGAGGATGACCAACTCAACCTGATCTTAGAGTTGAATACCCAGAGAGTTGGCTGGGGAAAGTTGTCAAACATTCTACTGACACCCAATTGAAATATAAATATTTAGAAAAACAAAAAACACAATAAAAGGAACATAATATCAGTCTGTGGTTTTCTAATTCATTAGGCAACCTGAAGGTATGCTTATATATAGTTTAGTGGTCTGCATTTCTATTTCAGTTTGATAATAGCAGACTAGAACACTGAAAGTGACCTCCCTAGGAGGATACTAGTAATAAATGTCTGAGGATAGATTTGAATTAAAAACTTCTGAATCCTGAGTTCTGTACATTGGGTCACCTTATCTGTCTTTAAAGGCTCATTTCCATTTTCCTGGATTTATTGTTTATGTCCAATTAACATATACATGGGGGACAGCTAGGTGGCTCAGTGGATTGAGAGCCAGACCTAGAGAATGGAGGTTCTGGATTCAAAACTAACCTCAAACACTTCCCTGCTGTGTATCCCTGGGCAAGTCACTCATTCCTCGTTGCCTACCCCTTACCATTTTTCTGCTTTAGAACCAATACACAGTATTGATTCTAAGATGGCAGGTAAAGATTATATATATATATATATATATATAGTTTCCTTTATTAGAATGTAAGGTCTTTGAAGGCAGGCACTATTTTTTCTTCTTCTTTGTATTTTTAAGTCTTAGCACAGTACCTGGCACACAGAAGGAAAATTTTAAAATGTTATTGGACTGATTAGTACACAGTATGTGATTAATAAATGTTTGTGGGTTGATTAGTTTAAAGAGGGAAAAAATCTCTATCAATAAGGACTGTCTTTTTTAGATAGAAAAGCTAGGAAAATAAATTACCCAGTAGGTGCTCAGTAAATTCTTGTTGAATTAAATCATTTGGATGCTATTTTGCAATTTGGATCATTTGAGCTACTTTAATAAATAAAGGATGATTTGTAATTATAGCCAAGTACTGAATACAGATGAAATGTTATGCTCTCTCCACAATTCTGTCTTCCAGGCTCCAAAGCAATGGAATAAACTTAGCATCTTTGTTGAAGGAAGAGATTTGATCACATTATCATAGAACTATTAGGCTGACAACTTGAAAAATGTACAGTTTTTTTCCTAGGGAACCAATGGATTTATAAATGTATTACAGGATAGTGTCTAAGGGATAGGATAGGCTATACTATTGGGCAGAGCGTGGGGCTTGGAGTCAGGGAGATCTGGATTTGAATTCAGCCCCACAGATATCTGGTTCCTGATCGTGGGCAAGTCATTTATCCTCTGTCTTTCATTTTCCTTATCAATAAATTGGGGGGAATAATAGCACTTGCCTGGAAGGATGGTTCTGAGGATCAGGTGAAATTGAATTTGTAAACTCTTTTGCAAAGCTTCGCTATGTAATATTAGCTATTGTTTTGATGATTTTGCTGTGTGTTTGGGGAGTGATGTCCTATATAAGGAAAACTGGGCAAGGAAAAGGATGTTTGGAAGGAAAGATGTTCCAGGTCTAGAGAAAAGGGATAATGTGAAGCTCAAAAAAAAAAAAATGAATGTAAATCAGTGGTATGAAGCTCGAACAGAAGGGGGTGCACTAAACTATACATATGGATCCTTGCAGCTACATACTGAGTTAGTTTTCAAATGAAATGTTCTTTATGTTTCATTGTGTTTTTATTTATTTTGTTAAATATTTCCCAATTATATTTCAGTGTAGTTTAGGCCTCACTTGATGTGTTTATGGCTGGCAGTGTTTGACACTTCTGATGTAAAGCACTTTGCAAACCTTAAAGCCTATGCAATTCCACGTATTATGATTTTTATTATTAGCTTATAATCACCAAGTCTGATGATGACTTCATTCCCTGCGCTCCTGCTGAGCTCAAATAATGCTTAGAGAGCAATACAGGGGTGTGCTGGGAAATGTTTAACAACCCATATGGAAGGGAGGATGGGGAACGTATACATAAACACTTTTAGTTTTCCTCTGTGTCATTTGTTCAGTTATTTCAAGGATATACAACTCTTTGTGACCCCAGTTGAGTTCCCTTGGCAAAGATATTAGAGTGGCATGGCATTCTCTTCTCCAGCTCATTTTACAGATGAGGAACTGAGGCAAGCAGGGTGACGTATCACACAACTAGAAAGTGTCTGAAGCCAGATTTGAACTCAGGAAAAATAGTCTACCTGACTCCAGACCTGACACTCTAGCCATGGCTCCCCCTAGCAGTGTTGTTCCTACTTTCCTAAATTCAGACAATCAGCAAAACAATAAATCAAGTCCTGAATGGTCTATTGACAATGCCTGGGGCATAAATGCTGGCTCACAGAATTTAACAACTTCCACTTGTTAAATCCAGTCAGCAACTTCTACTTGTTAAATTTAATCTATAGTTCCCAGGCTGGCTCTGGGCCCCCATGCTCTCTCTCTCCCTACTCCTGATAGAGTCTTGTATGCTCAAGATTGTAGGATTTGTGATCTTGAAGATTTAATCAGTTAACTCAAAACAAAAGAATCAGTGAATCTGGTGTTGGTGTTAAAGAACAAAAGGGCACCTGCAATGATGGAATGATCACTTAGCTAGGAGGAAGACTCCAGTTCAAATAGGAAATCAGGCAAGTATTAGCTGTGTGACCCTGCATAAGTCATTTATCTTCTGTCTACCTCAGTTTCCTCAACTCTAAAATGGATATATTAATAGTATCTACTTCCCTGAGTTGTTGTGAGGATCAAGTGAGACAAAAAAGTATTTAGCACAGTGTCTGGCACATAGTAGACATTATACAAAACTATTATTATTATCATTATTAAAGGTGTGATCTAACATGTTAAGTGTACATAAAATGTTTATTCAGAATTGGGTGGGGGGGGGCTGTCATCATCTACCTCAGCTCAATGGCAAGTAAGCTGCTCCAGGGCAAGGTTTATTTTATTCTTATCTTTGTGTCTCCAGGGCTGTTTACAGTTTCAAGGTTAATTGTAATAAAACTAAATTAAACTATCTTTCAAAATGCTGATAGGGTCCTTTTCTTAATTTGTTTAAGTCAAGTTTAAGTCAAAGAAAAGCCACTAAACCATTGTCTAAAGTAAAGAACAAAGGAGTTTTGTACAGATAGGGCCTCAGAAACTCAAAAATAATTACATTCAGGGAAATAAGAGAATGTATTTTGTTTTTATTTATCTCTCCATTCATTCATTGGTAGGTTCCTCCCTCCCTTCCTTCCTTCCTTCCTTCCTTCCTTCCTTCCTTCCTTCCTTCCTTCCTTCCTTCCTTCCTTCCTTCCTTCCTTCCTTCCTTCCTTCCTTCCTTCCTTCCTTCCTTCCTTCCTTCCTTCCTTCTTTCCTTCCCTCCCTCCTTCCTTCCCTCCTTCCTTTCTTCCTTCCTTCCTTCCTTCCTTCCTCCCTTCCTCCCTTCCTTCCTTCCTTCCTTCCTTCCTTCCTTCCTTCCTTCCTTCCTTCCTTCCTTCCTTCCTCCCTTCCTTCCTCCCTCCCTTCCTTCCTTCCTTCCTTCCTTCCTTCCTTCCTTCCTTCCTTCCTTCCTTCCTTCCTTCCTTCCTTCCTTCCTTCCTTCCTTCCTTCCTTCCTTCCTTCCTTCCTTCCTTCCTTCCTTTTTTCTTTCTTTCCTTACCTTCCATTTTAGAATCCATATTATCAGTTACTGGCCAGAAGAAAAGTAGGGAAAAGGCAGTGGGGATTAAGTGACTTGACTTGCCCAGGGTCACACATCTAGGAAATGTCTGAGGCCAGATTTGAACCAAGAATCTCTGGTTTCCAGGCCTGGCTCTATCTACTGATTCACCTGGATGCTCTGACAATATATTTTCCCTGTTTTTTTAAAGAACAATTTACATTCAAGAATGTTTTTCCTGTATCCTTTGTTATATCTTTTATATAGTTTGCCACTATAAGGTATATGAAATCTCAGATTAGTAATTAAAATAAAAATTTCACCTTGGAAGTGAGTATACTTGCTGGTATATTTACTACTGAATTCTAATTGAGTAGTGAGATCCTCTGAATCCTGGCACTTTCTAAAGTGCTCAAGACCATTAATTCTTGATACAAAGTCATCTTTGCCATCTCCTATTCATGGCAATGTGAATTATCTCTATAGCATAAGGCCTGGGATTGGAATCCCTTGAATAAGTGAGGATATAAACAACAATATTGATCAGAAAAAAAGAGACTGTCGTCATGTTTGCTAGTGATTTATATTTTACAACTACCTTACAGGGATTAATAATTGAATTCACAGATATCCTGACCTGTAAGAGATGGATCCATTTCACATCATCCCTGTCATCCAGACAAGGAAGACAAAGTGACAAGAAGGTCAGAACTAGGCACTGTGAAGAAATGGACCAGAACCACCCATTTCTCCCAAAAGCTCAGTACCCTTAAGATTACAACTTAGTGATAACAACTTACTGAAATTCTCTTTAGCATTCAGAGTATATACAGCTTCGCCACGGAAAAAAAGACAAAGCATTTAAATAAGGGCATCCTCTTACCTGTGGGACCAAATAGATTTCAGTATCTTCCCATGAAGAAGCACAACTGGAAGATCCTGGGTGTTTTCTGAAACAGGAATTTTTCTTAATGTCCAAATAACAGACTTTCCTTCTACTGTCCTTTAGTGTTTACTGATTTCCTATAATTTTAGTTGGCATGTATGGGGCAGCTAAATATGCAATTCCTAACTTTGTTACCCCAAAAAAGTCACTTGACCCCAATTGCCCTTACCACTCTTCTTCCTTGGAAACAATATTTAGCATCATTTCTAAGACAGAAGGTAAAAGTATTAAAAAAAATTACCTGTGGCACTACCCTCTGCAATGTGCCACTTTAAAGCAAGACCCATGTTGTTTTAACAATGATTATTCTCCCCTTCTATCTTTTTATAAGCAAGATGCCTCAAAGATGGATACAACATTTTGTTAATATGGCAATAAGGTGACATAATACATAAGGTTCCAGTCTTGAAGTTAGGAAAAATCATCTTTGTGAGTTCAAATCTGGCCTCAGACATTGCCTAGCTGTGTGACCCTGGTCATGTCACTTAATCCTGTTTGCCTCTGTTACCTCATCTGTAAAATGAGCTGGAGACAGAAATGGAAAACCACACCAGTATCTTTGCCAAGAAATACCCAGAGTCAGACACAATTAAATTGACTAAATAATAAATATGCCAGGCACTGAACTAAATGCTGTGAATACAAATATGCAGAAGAAAGATAGTCCCTGCTCTCCAGAGGCTTCCAGTCTAATTGGGGAAGAATACCCTTCTTTATGAACAAGAGGACTTTGAGAGAAAGAAGTAGCTTTTTTCTGTATCTCCAGTCCTTATCATAGTGCCTATACATTCATTCATTCTTTTTTTTTTTTAATCCCCTACCTTCTGCTTTAGAACCAATACTATATAGCGGTAAGGGCTAGGCAGTGGGGGTTAAGTGACTTGCCCAGGGTGACACAGTCAGGAAGTGTCTGAGGCCAGATTTGAACCTAGGACCTCCTATCTCTAGGCTTTGCTCTCAATCCACTGAGCTACTCTGATGCTCCATTTATTAATTTTTATTTGTGTGACTTTAGGCAAATTCGGGACAACTCATTTTCTTCATCTATAAAATTAGATGTCCTCTGAGGTTCCTTCTGGTTCTAGAGCAATATGTGTGTATATATATATGTATATACATATATACATATATTTGCTTTATTAATCACTGATTGACTCTTAAACACAATATTCCATTATATTTGAGAATTCCAGGTTCTTAGAATACTAAGAAAATTAGTGATAGCATAGTGATTACTCTAACCAGGAGTCCCCAAACTACAGCCTTTGGGCCACATGCGGCCCCCGAGTCCATTTATCCAGCCTCCACCACACTTCAGGAAGGGGCTCCTCTTTCATTGGTGTCAGTGAGAGGAGCTCTGTATGTGGCGGCACCACAAAGCCCAGCATTGCTCATGAACAGTACTACTTCCGGTGACATAATCCTTTGTGTGGTGCCTTGTTCTGAGAGTAACTGAATGAGAATGAGGTGCCCGCAAAGGATTATGTGGCTGCACAATGGAAGACATTAGCATGGTGAGCAGTAATCTGGGGGAGGGGATTCTGCACTGTGTATACTGCTGCCGGGTACAGTGGTGGCAGTAATGGGCCTGTGCAAGGTGTGACAGGCCCATCCCAGCCAGCGCTGCAGCCTCCACTATCTCAGACAGACATATACAGATTTGTTCATAGCTTTTTCTATAATCTGGCCCTCCATTGGTCTGAGGGACAGTGAACTGGCCCCCTGTGTAAAAGATTTGGGGATCCCTGCCCTCTTCCTAATGACAACATAAGAGAATGAGGTAAAGAACTAAATATTATATTTAATATGTAAAGACAAAGGATCAAAAGGTCATGAAAAGGAGGAAAAGGAAAAAAAGTTAAGTATTCATTAGACCTGGGTTCTAATCTCAGCTTTGACCCTTGGATCATAGATTTAAGAGCAGGAAGAACCCTTAGAGATCTTTTAGTCTAATTCTACTCACTTTACAGATGAGGAAACTGAGGCAAAGAGGGCTTCCCTGACTTGCCCAAAATCTCCCAGCTGGTGGGATCCCAATATTACCCCAAATCTGCAATATGTACTCAGCCAAATTAGCTAACTCCTCTGGACCCTGATTTCCTATCTGAAAAAAGGAGATCACAACCAGATGGACCCTAAAGCCTTCTAGTGTAAGATTCTATGAATGTGTGAACTTCTGCCTTTAGGTTCCCCTTTCAGTAGACTATTTAGGCTACTGTACAGGATGGAAAAATTCTTTGGTCATATTTCTTCAAGACTTTCCTGTTCCCTTTTCTTTTTTCAGTAATAATGTTCAGCCTCTAGTCTTATGCCTGTAGGTATGTTTTGTACACAAGTCACATTTCCTCCTGTTTTGTTATGCACAGATTTGCTTCTAAATGTTAAAAAAAAATCCTTTGTCTATGAATAACAGTTAAAGTCTTATTTAATCTTCCCCAAATCCATCTTGGTGGAACAAACACTGCCCTAAATGTGATAGAAAGAGCATGTGGGATGAAAAGAAAAAGAAAGTAAAAAGAATGATGCAATCAGAAATGAGGTGAGTTGTCTATGCAAACATCATAGGAGAATGGAAAATCACAAGTTAGTATGCAGCTGCTCCATAGAAAGACAAGGCACCTTCCAGGAGAAAGCAACATTTTCCTCTTTCAGTTAGATGTTAGGACTCATCAATAAAAGGAAATAAAGGGTTGTATCTGTGATTTGTTGACACTGGGAAGTCATAGCAAAGAAAATCCCTTTCCCAAAGCTTTTCCAAAAGGACCTTCTCTGCAATCTATAGTTTCCTGGGTAGCACCAAGAGCTGAAGTGACTTGACCAGGGTGAGAGAATGGGTATAGGTCAGATTTGGTATTTGTAGCCAGGTATCATAAAAAGAACACAAAACAATGAATTCTCTCTAACTCAGACCCAAAATACAGCGACCCCCTTCCTAATGCCAATCAGCACAGATTTTTCATCCAGTTCATCCAGTTCAATAGAACTCTAATATGTGCCAGGCACTATGCTAAATGTTAATGATACAGATGATGAGAAGAAAGAGCCCTCAAGGGGCTCACAATCTAATGAGAGAAAATAACACATACAAATAAGCAGGAAGGAGAGTGGGGAGAGCAGAGGTCCTTGGTGCCATGAAACTGAAACCAGATAGAACAGCAGATGCAAAGCGGTAAAGGTGGAAAATTTCAGTTTCTGCCCTCCATAAAGCAAAGCATGAGGAGGACTTTGGTCTTCTACCCTCCAGCCCTTGCAGAGGGAAGAAGAGTCTGAGGGAGATAATGCCAATTTAGTCTTGAATTGGTCACAAAGTGATTATATTAGAGGTTATGAGCTGAACCTGGGAGGAATAGCTCATTCAGGAGAGGTTAAACTAGACAGAGAAGTGGGTGCAAGGGGAAAGTGCTGAGAATCATTTCTGCACTCTTTAAAGGAAGGCATTGAGAGGTCTCTTCTTAAGCAGCATGGTGACCCTTGCTCTCTCATTTCTGAGGGATCACCATATTGGAGGCAGAATTAGTGTGGACACCTACTTAGTTTTAGCCCATTACAGCCCAGAAATCCTGAGATCAAGTTATTGAATGGTCTCAGACTCCTTTTTGGCACAGACTATAGGCATGTGTCAGCATACCCACTTCATGTATAGTAGTTGTCAAGTCTTGCTTGACTTACTTGACAAGTCTTACCTATTATGCCACATTACCTCTCAAAGGATGGCAATAGTCTTCTAAAATAAGATGGCTCTACACGTACATATAGCTATTTGATGAGTGGGAAGTATGTGATTTAGGATTATCCTGAAGAAACCCAGATGAGAAGCCCTTTAAATATGTACTGGGCTTGGTACCAGTAACATTTAACTAATTCCTCATATGATATTTTTTTCAAAGTAACTTGATTTTTTAAAATGTTTTGCCCTATGGAAAGAATAACAACAACCAAAATGTTTCCAGATATCTAGGTGATATCTAAAACTTTCTTAGCTCTGAAAGAGGAATCATGGTAGTAGTGGATAGAGCACTGGTTTCAAGATTCAGAAAGATTCAAGCTCAGATGTTACCTTGAGCACTTTCTAGCTGTCTTCGATAAATCACATAGGTCTTTGTCTCAGTTTTTCCATTTGTAAAAGATAGACAATAATATAATCTACTTCACAGGCTGTTGTGAGGACCAAATGAGATATTTGTAAAGGGCTTAGCAAAATATCTGGCATATAGTAAGTCCTTAATAAATACTATCTCTTTCTTTCCAAATATTTATATTTCACCTCCAAATTCTAATATGCCTTTGGAAGACAGTTGATAGGAGACATCTAATCTGATTTCTAGTTTTTAAAAAGAGGAAACTGAGACCCATGGAAGTTAAGTAAATTGCCTACCAAGTAAGCACTTGTGGCAGGAATTTGAACCCTAACTCTCTTACCCTGGAGTGTGCGTGTAGAGTAAAGAAGGTCTTTGGAGTTGGTGAGAGCTAAATGTCAGGTTCAACAAATTGCTCATAATTCACTGCCTAGAAAGTTTGAGATAACACATAATTTACAGTTATATGTGACTAGACAAAGGATATAAGGTTTGACCAGCAGAGGGAACTCTCCATATGAAAACTGATCATATCTCTGTGTGTCACAATCTACAGATACCTTAGGACATGAGTTATGAAGATTAATTGTCAGAGATAGAATCTGAAACCCAACTTCCCAATTCTGATTATGGTTCTCTACAACACCATGCTTCCTCACTTGCTATAATATATAGAAAAAAGTTTTAACACGAATATGGAAAGAATCAAGTCCAGCACTATCCAAACAGTATTAAAAATGGATTTTAAAATCAGAAAATTACTCAGAAACATTGCCATATTGATAATTATCTGAAAAACAAATCAGTTTATTCTTGTCTCGTGGCCTTCTCCCTAGATAGATGGCACTATCCATTATAGTGCTATGAAGTATATTTCATAGAAGCCTTATGCTATTAAAAGGATACCCTTTATGTGATAAATGAATGAATGAAAAAGCTTTCTTAAGTCCTGAGGATACAAATACAAGTAACAACAGGATTGTCTCTCTTCTCAGGTAATATAAATACATAAGAGAAATGGTAGCCAAGGAAGCACATTTTGATAGTCGGAAAGGAAGTCAGAAAAAAATGGTGATTAGAATACTATGGCAATCCATCGATTGAGGAATGACTGAACAAATTGTACTGTATGATTGTGATGGAATATTCTGTGCTATAATGATGAGCAGAATGGTTTCAGAATAACCCAGGAAGACTTATATGAACTGATGCAAAGTAAAGTGAGCAGAACCAGTAGAACATTATATACAGTAACAATTGCAATGATGATCAACTGTGAGAGACTTAGATATGCTGATCAATACAATGATCCAAGGCAATTCCAAAAGATCCAAGAAGAAAAATCATATCCACCTCAAGAGAGAAAACTACTTAACTGTGAATACAGACTGAGGCATCCTTGTTTCACCTATTTTATGTTCTTTTCTTTTTGTTTGTCTGTAACATGTCTGTTTGTTTGTCTGTAAGGCTTATATGGAAATAAGTTTTGCATGATGCCACATTTATAATTGATAATATATTATTTGTTTTCTCATTGAATGGGGAAGGTACAGGAGATGAGAAATTAGAACACAAAAATTTTTTTAAATTAATGTTAAAAATAAATACATTGAGTGAAAAATATATATGGCAAATGACAAGTAATTTCAGAAATGGTTTGATAAGATAACTGCACAACTTAGTAATAAGCATGTAAAGAATGGTGTTTATAGTTTTATAATGTCATTAGCGATATAAAAAGCTTTAGATACACTATACCTTTGGATGCTTCTGACATCCCTATGAAACACAAACAAGAGGAACATTTAAATATGAAAATCCAACAAATATATCTGGAAGGCGTGGATTCTAAGGAGAAAAAAAGAATAGGTTTTGTCAGGACAGAGAAGAGAAAGATGTTTTCCAACCTTCACATAAGGTTAGAGGCCTGGAGTCCAATGCTCACACAGTGAATTTGAAGTGACAAACTTTAAGATCTACTGATGAAGTTTGGGCATGTTATTCTGTGTGAATCTTTGCAAATATATGAAAGGATGTGAAAATCCTGTTATCTTTATGTTCTATGTAAGGAAACCAAGGTTCAGGAAACAAATGACTTGCCAAGAAGCACATGGCCAGTAATTGGCATATATAGAAGAATATCTCAAACATAACTTCCTATATAATTTTCAAATAACTTAATTTAAATTCACTAATTTAATTTGAAGTACAAAAGTTTTTCGGCATCTTCAAAACATTTTTTTTCTCAGCTAATAACCATAATAGTAACTTTCTAGCAGTTTAACTACATATAATACATTTTAGTGTCTCAGAGAAAGTAAGATTCTTTGTTTTCCATCTCATGTGTCCTCTTGCCATTGCCTTTTTGTTTATTTGATATTAAATTTGATGTAACTATATTTTAATTAGCTCATTTAATTTATAATGATCTGCCCTCTTCTAGAGTTAAAATCTGAATGATTTTGACATGTTATATATTGACATATTACTTTCAAATAATATCCTTTATCCCTGAAATAACTGTTCCACTCTCCCTGCCTTCACTTCATTTCCCCTCTGCAAAAAAAAAAAAAATTAAGCAAAACTAATTAACAACCATTGGATCTGGTGGCATATATAACATTCCATTCTAATAGTTCACCATTTCTAAACAGAAAGTTATATTTGCCATCTTGAATTTATATTGACCATTGTGGTAGAATTGAATACTATTTATTAATACTGCTTTTAAATATAGAAATAGCTCTGGATCAATGACACAAGTAAAACCCAGTGTAATTGCACATTGGCTATGGGGAAATGGGGGAGGAGGAATGGGGAAGAACATGAATCATGTAACCATGGAAAAATATTCTAAATTAATTAAATATGTTTTCAATTCTATTAAAAACTAATATTGCTTTTACTTATATCAATTTAGCTATTTTATATATTATTCTTATGGTTCTACTTTTTTCTCTTTGCATAATAAGCTCATACAGGTTTCTCTTAATATTTTCTCTTGGTCATATCTTATAGTATGATAAAATGACCATAATTTTAGAATTGGAAGGGATTTGAGAATTCACATAATTGAATCTCCTTAATTTCTCAATGTATAGAAGTGGATACTAATGCCCACAGGTGAAACTACTTGCCCAGTGTCTCAAAAATTTGAGATTAGTGTCTCTGACTCCAAATCCAGCAACTTTTCACTACTCCATACTCTATCTCAACCATTACCAATCAGATTCCTTGATTTCTCTCTTGAACTTTCTCTCAGATGTTCACCTCCCTTGTGCACTATTTTTCCTGTTTGCATCACAGGCATCTTAAACTCATTACTTTGAAAATAGACAAGAAACTGCTCCCTAACCTGAAACTTCAAATTTCCCTATTAATGCTGAGGGCACTAGGGCCCCAGTTATCCTTGACTCATTCCTTTACTGCATCCCCTAATATTCCCTTAAATTAAAAAAAAATAAAACTTATTTAACCATTTCCCTTTCAGATTGCATAAGATGAAATTTAAGCTCATCCTGAGGGCATGGATTAATTGGTATTTTTATCATTATTATTATTAATTTTCTTTTCTTTGTATTACTATCATATAGCACTTAAAACATAGTGAGTTTGAAACAGTGAGCATAATAAAAGTTTCTTGACTAATAGGATTGTTGCAAATATTTCTATACAAAAGTGAACTTTGTTTCTGTCAGTGACTTCCTTGAGGTATAAACTCAGGAGTGACATCACCAGATCTACATGTATGAACAGTAACATTTTTTGGATACTTCCAAATGACTTTTGAGAATAACAGTGTATCAGCTGTACCCACCATCTCTCAGCTATTGTAGCATTATATCTGCCTTCAACTGCCTTGTTTAAATTGCTATTTCTCTTTTCACTAGTAATTTGGAACACTTTCATGTTTGTGTTAATAGTTTGCATCTCAGTTTAAAAATCATTTATATCCTTAAATTAAATATGTAGTATATATGGAGAGGAAAATAACTCAAATTTGTCAATTTTGTCTATTCCATATATATTTTAAACGTTTTATCATTGGTGTTGAATAAAAAGATTTTCCAAAACTGTATCTTTTTTTTTATTTTAGCTATAATGATTGAATGTTTGCAAAAGCTTTTAAATTTTATATACTAGAAATAAACTATCATGTCTTTTAAAATTATCTGATTCTCTCACATAGTAATGAATTTTCTCTTCAATCATTATTATATCAATCAATCAATATCAATCAAAATTATAATTGTCTTATTTTTTATGATGTAAACTTTCATACTCATATTTTTATATATTTGGCATTTAATGTAGAATGCAGAATGAAATATTGACCTAGGCCATTTTTCTGTTAAACTTTCTTCCAGTTTTCCCAATAGTTCCTGTAAAAGAAGTAATTTATGTTCAGGGTTTAACCAAAAAGTAGTAGACTAGTGCAGTCCTTTTATTTTTAGGCAGTGCTCATGTAGTTTTTTTACTGATCTTTTTTGTTTAACCAATTCTGAGCAATCTTGAGAATTATTGCTTTACAATATACATTTGAGATCTGGTAATGCAAGATCCATTTCATTCCCATAAAATAAGAGTCATTTGTTTCTCTACATAAATTTGGCAATTATTTAGTCATATTGTATGAATTATCTTTTTACTTGTTTGACTGAAATGCTGCTAATTCTGTGGATTAATTTAAGTATAATCATCATTTTTATTATACTGGCAAAGCCCAGTTCTGAACATTTTATAGCTCCTCAATTATTGAGATCTTCAGCTATTTCTAAAAAGATTGTTTTGTAGTTATGTTTTTGTTAGTCTTGTTATGGTATTTTATTCATATTATGGTTACTTTAAAATGCTTATTTCTCTTTTTCCTTCATTTTGTTTATTAATATGGAGCAGTGCTGAGGATTTTTAGAAGCCTTCATTCATTGATTCTTTTTAAAATAATGCTTTATTGATGTATTTTTTATATCACCATAATTTTCCTTTATATTACTCCCTCTTTTCCTCTTGGAAAGTCATCTCAAATAACAAATAGCTTTTTAAAGGCAAAAATAAGAGAAAAAGAGATTAAAAATCAGCATAATTGATCAAAACATTTAAATTTTGAAATAAGTGCAATGTGTACTTTTTAAGGAGTGTTTTCTATAAGCAAGATTTAGGTTTTGTCTTCTTTTCCAGTCTGTCCCTCTTTTTCAATTTATTGAAATTTTTTATTCCATTCAAAGTTGAAGTTATAAATTAGTTCTAATTTTTTCTGTATTTTTCTCTATTGGTCCCCTTGCTGTTTACTACTCCTTTCCCTAGTTTGGGGAATTTTATTTAAAATTTTCATCTACTTTCTTACTTTTTACCTACTTATTTAATTCATTCCCTCTCTTTCCCTCTCTCATTTAGTCATGTAACATGATTGTCTCCCCTTTGACTTGTTTTATTCATTAATTTTAAAATTCCATTTTCTGCACCTTTTTCGAAAAATGATTTCTTTCTCTCATGTTCTTCATTGTCTTCTTTCCCCCCCTCTGGACATATATTCTTTGATTCCTGTTTATACTTATTTAGTCTTTCTTTAGTCTCTGTATTCCTCAGAGAATTAAAACTTCTAAGATGCCCATTTGGGGTTCTTATTTTTAATAGTTTCTCTATTATTAGTGCCATGTAGGTTTTGCCCCACTGACCTTCTGTTTTGCTTACCAGTTCCTAAATTGGGTGCATATGATGGCAATGGAATACTGTGGTACTGCAAGGAATGATAAACGGTGTGATTACAGAAAGAGTTGGGAAGTCCTAACTGTAAAAAAGCAGTAACTTAAGTAGAATCAGGAAAACATTGTACTCCGTTTATCATAGCAAATTTGTGGAATAATCAAATATGAGAGATTTAGCTACTATTAGCAATATAAGAATCCAGGTCAATTCTGAGGGACATATGACAAAGAATGCTATCCATACCTAGAGAAAGAATTGTTGGAGTAAGAATGCAGATGAAAGCATAGGATTTTTTCACTTGTTTATGTGGGTATATGTTTTGGTGTTTTGGTTTTAGAACACAATTCCTTACAAAAATGAACAATATGGAAACGTGTTTTGAGTGATAAAACAGGTATAACCCAGATTAAAATACTTGCTACCTCCAGGTGGAAAGAGGCAAGGAGGGAGAGAGAGAAATCATTAGGATCATATAACTTCCCCCAAAATGTGGAAGCTTGTTATTACATGTAATTGGTAAATAAGAATAATAAAAATAATAAAGAAATGAAATATAAAGAAAAAAAGAAATACCAGTTTTTTTTCAAAGTGATAGAAAGGATATTGCATTAGAACAAATTTTACTATGTCCCTGATTATGCAATTTAACTTTTGCTCTTCCCATGATCACATTGTCCTTTTTGCCATACAACTTCCCCCTCATTCTTTTAAGAACTCTGAATATCCTTCTCCTGGGGTGAAAAGAATGGACTGTCTAAGCACCACTTTCTTGTACATGTGCCCAGTGTAAGGTTTCCATCTCCCTCTATAGAATATCTATTTCTCCAATGGAAGGTTTTTATCAATAGTAAGCCTCCCAACATTGAAATATGATTTTTTTCTTTCCTTCCTCTTAATTCAGTCTCACCTTCTGTCTCTTCCTCATCTCCTTCAAGCTTTCTTCTTTCTGAGAGACTATAGGAGTTATTTATCCTTCATTATTAACCTTTGGCTTGATTAGGTCACATTACATAGTCCCTTCTATCTCCTTGCTTTCCTATTCCCTTTGATGCACTCTCCACTTCTGTAGTTTAGTTTCTAGAAAACTGGTTCACCTATAGGCACAGTGTTGTGAGATTTAGTCCATGAGGTTTCATACCTTTTTCTCCATCATTATTTCTATTTGTCTTCTAATTTCACCCTCATCATCTTATGTGCCTTTAGGGAAAAAAGTCTTTTGATGGTCTCAATGCCTTTATTTTATTGTGAGGGTTGTCCTTGACTATTTACCCTTCTATTGTCTGGGGTGTATGAAAAGCAAATAATTCTTTTACATCTGATTCAGGTTTCATAATGTCGTCTAAGTAAATTCTCATTGAGTTCTGTAAATAAGAAGGGTTTTACCCATTATAGCCAACATTTATTACCTTAATTAACTTCTTATTGTTTGGCATAATATTTCTAGTAGCATATCAACTATTATACTTTTTAAACTTCATTCTCTCCTTCCATTTTTTCCCTATGTAAGCTTGATTCTGTTTTTTAATAAATTGCCCTTCATATTAGTCCCCTTCCTTTCTGGATCATTCCCTTTCATTATAGTCATCAAAATCTGGTTGTCCCCTGAAGACAAAGCATCCTTGATTACCCTCTCTATTATTGGATGTACCTTCTCTCCCTATCATACCAGGTAAGAAAGAATAGATATAAGTCTATCAAGGTGGCTTAATGGATTAAGAGCCAGGCCTATAGGAGGAGGTCCTGGGTTCAAATCTGGTTTCAGCTACTTCTTAGTTTGGTGACACTGAGCAAGTCATTTAATGTCCATTGCCTTGCCCTAACCATTCTTTTGCCTTGGAACCAATATCTAGTATTGATTTTCAAATGGAAGGTAAGGATTAAAAAAAAAGAGTAGGCATACTTCTTTTTCATTAATGTCATTTTATGCCCACTCTCTAATACAAAAATTTCTCTACCTTTGTGTTTATTTTATTCATCTATATCACCCTATGAAGGGCCTGGTGGCTATTACCTATTGGGCCCTCAGTCCATTCTTCCTTCCTTCTCAAGAAATTCAGTATGCCCCTCATAATCTTTCGCTCGTCTCTCATCCCCTGATAATTTAGTATGTCCACTCAAAAACTCTTCTCTCTTATTTCATTAAACTTCCCAAAGTTCTGTATGCTATGAGGGTAAATCCAAGTGATCATAAGTTTGATTATACTATTACCTGTACATATACCAACATCAGGAGCTCCAGGAATTTTATTTCTGAAAATCATGTTTAACTATAACCTCTTATTCTTTCATCTTTTTCTGAATTCTCCAAAACGCTTTTTCTTTCTTCACCAAAATCTCCACTCTATCCTTCTTTACTTTCTCTAGCTTATAGTCTCACTTTCTTCCTGAAAAAAAACAACTTTTTTTAGTGAAAGTTCAATTTTACACAACTTTCTACCCTTGAATCTATTGCACCATTGTGCTATCTCCATTCATCCCTTTCTAAATTGTAATACCAGATTATTATCATCATATAACTTTTATTCTCCTGTTCATGTTTCTTTAAAAAAAAACTCTTTACCTTCAGCCTTACCAATTCTTTTCTTGTGCCCTAGATCTTGTGCCATAGCTGCTTTCCAATAGTCCAGTTCACCATGCTTAAAACAAATAAAAATAAAAACTCTTACTACAACTCTTCTACTTTTCATAGTCAAATTCTTAGAAAAGCATCTATATTAATTATTTTAAATCTCTCATATTCTACTAAGTTCTGAATCTTTTGAAATATGTAGTCCAAATGACTAACTCTACCACATGACTAAAACTGTTCTAGCCAAGGTCAGTAATGATCACTTTTAAAAAACCCTTCCATCTTAGAATCAATACTATTTTTGATTTCAAAGCAGAAAAGTGGTACGGGATAGGCAATGAGGGGTAACTGATTATTAGTCTAGGGTCACATACAGCTAAGAACTGTAGTAAGGATCACTTTCTTTTCATTTATTTATTCATTTATTCATTTATTTATTTATTTATTCATTCATTCATTCATTCATTCGTTTGTTTGTTTGTTTATTTGTTTGTTTGTTTAATTTAAAACACTTACCTTCCACCTTGGAATCAATACTGTTTATTGGTTTCAAGGCAGAAGAGTGGTAAGGGGTAGGCAATGGGGGTCAAGTGACTTGCCCAGGGTCACACAGCTGGGAAGTGTATGAGGCCAGATTTGAACCTAGGACTTCCCATCTCTAGGCCTGGCTCTCAATCTACCCAGCTACCCAGCTGCTCCCTAGGGATCTCTTTCTTGTGAAATATAATAGCCATGACTAACTAATTCTTCATTTTTCTGAATCACTCTGTAGCTTTTCAGATTATTGACCACTCCCTTCTTCTGGGTATTCTTTCCTCTTCTCCCCTTTGAATTGTCACAATACTACTCTGGACTAGTACATTACAATTCTCTAGTGAGACTATCATATATGTGACTTAGCTGATATATTTTAATATGCAAAGGCTTTGTCCCAGGTCCTTTCCTCTTCTCTGTCTATGTAGTTTGTCTTTGTGTTTTCATGAATTTCTATTGCACTGATTGTCACCTTCACATGGAAGATTTCTAAAGCTACATATCCAGACCCTGTCTCAGCCCTAAGATTCACTTTCATGTAATCAACTGCCTGAGTTCAACCTTTGTAGAATGGAACTTTTTAATCTTCTAACATTGGCACTCCTATTCTTTTAGTCACTTAGGTCTACAATCAAGAAATCATTTTCAAACTTCTCAATTCTGTTTTCTCAACATTTGCCCTAACTATATCTTCCTCTCTACTCACACCACAACTATACTGGTCTGGACCTTCATCTCTCTCGGACTACCGGAATAGCCTCCTAATTGGTCCTACTTCATCCAGTTTCTCCTTTACCCAATCCACTCTTCATGCAACTGCCAAATGGAAATTTGTAAAATCTATATCTATTCATATAACTTGCTTATATCAATCAATCAATCAATCAATCAATTAATAAGTACTTATTAAGTACTTAAAATAAACTAGGTACTATAGTAGGCACTGAAGAAAAAAAGGCAAGACCAAAGAGTTCCTACATTCAAGAAGTGTACAGGCTGATAGAGATAATAGCATGATTATCTAGGTATGAAGGGAGACTAGTCAAGGAATCAGTTATATAATTAATATGTATGAAGTAGATACAAGATAACCTTAGAAAGGAAATCAATAGTAGTGCACTGAAGAAGTAGAGAGGAGGACCAAGAATAGCATCCTAGAGAAGATGGTGTTTGAAAGTTTTTAAGAAAACCTGAGATTTCAAAATAGAGAATAGAGAAGGGAGAAATTTCTTTCAATATGGGAAGAAGGGATATTTTTGTGACTTGTTTTTAGGATAAAATATAAAACTTTTCTCTTTGCATTCAGATCCCTTATAATCTCCAATATAATGGAAACTTCTTGAGTGTAAATGTTTAACCTATATTTTATTGTCTATAACACCGAAAGCATTATCTAATGCATAACAGGAATTTAATAACTGCTTTTTACTTATTTGATTTCTGAGAATAGTTGAGAAGGGAGAGACTTATCTTTGTTTCAACCTTGAACTAACTACCAAAACATCCAATATTTCTCTATTTCAAAGAATGCAAGATCCTGGATTTAAAACAAACACACAAACAAACAAACAAACAACTTTTAATCATACAAATGAGAAGCTCTTCCAAATGAATGCAAATCAGTATTTATAATTTAAGTTGAAAGCAATCAAATTAGATTAGAATGAAATGAGTATAAGGAGAATGATAGGTTATTTAAATTTCTTTGACAAAAATTTATTAATATTTTGCTACAATATAGAGATTGGTCTATAGACCATCTTCTGTAATTTATTCCTTCGTAATTTTCATATTAGGGACATATTTATCTTACAGAACATTTTGTTAGGGATACAATTTTTTCCTCTAAAATATAATAAAATTAAAATCCCAAAGCAATGGTTTTCTGAATATTTAATAGAATTCACTGTGAATCCATTTGTAATTGGTTATCCCTGCTTGCCTCAGTCCTAGCATACTACTCACAGTTTGCTCAATATCTCTTTTTCTGAAATTGTATTGTTTATTATCTCTTCTTAAATTTCTGGAAATAAGACCATTTTAGAGTTTTAAATATATTAATCTTTTTAAGTCAAAATTTATATGGCATATTATTGTTTGTCTCCTATGGTTCTTAAAGTTCTCATGATCTAGGGGGCAGCTGGGTAGCTCAGAGGATTGAGAGCCAGGCCTAGAGACGGGAGGTCCTAGGTTCAAATGTGGCCTCAGACACTTCCCAGCTGTGTGGCCCTAGGCAAGTCACTTGACCCCCATTGCCTAGCCCTTACCACTCTTCTGCCTTGGAGCCACTACACAGTATTGACTCCAAGACGGAAGGTAAGGGTTTAAAAAAAAAAGTTCTCATGATCTAGAACTTTATTATTTTTTGTTATTTTAACATAGTTCTTTTTAAAAGTTCAGTGGTCATTTTGTTTTATAATTTAACTAATTTTTCTACTTTTCCTAAAGTTCCTTTTTTGTACTTGTTAAAGTTAATATTTAGGTCTTCCAATTCTTGCAAATTGTGTGCTCCATGTGGTAATTGCTACCTTTTCTATTTTACTACATTTTTAGAGATAAAAATTTTACTCTTAAGATTATTAAATCCCATCTATTTTGGTATGTTATCTCACTGAAATAATTTTTAAAATATAATTTTTATCTATGATTTATTCTTTGACAAAGTATTAGTAAAGATTGTATTACTCTATTTAGGTCTATTTTTTCATTCATATTTCTTTTATTCCATCCATAAAAGTTTAAATATTTCTTCTTAATATAATTTAATTTGTTCAACAGTTACATTTTTTCTAAAGGTATTGATTGTCATCAGGTGAAGAAATGCATTCTTTAAGATTCTCATTCAGGAATCAAAATAACTATATCAAATATATTTCCCCCCAGGAATTATATTGATTTCCCTCCTACATTTTTATCTTTCTTTTGGGCTCATCAAAATCTGAAGGAGAGATGTCAAAACTGCTTACAGTTATTTGATTTGCAGAATATATTTTTAAAATTTTGGTTAGCTTTTACTTTAATATACTATACTATGATCCACACAGAAATATATTTTAGTATCTATGGTTCCTTTAAGTCTTATTTGTATTTTAATCCTATTTTTAACACTTTATTCTTCTTTAACATTTAGATGCATCTCTTGCATTCAGCAAATAGTTGTGTTTCATTTCTAATTCAAACATTCTTTTTTTTTAAGTGGTCATTTTAATCTTGTTTCACATTCAAGGTTATAATTGTCAAGTCTGAGCTTCTTCTGAATAAATTCTGTTTGTTTATGTTTTTCCCCTTACTTTTTGGTCACTATTAAATTCCTCTGTTCTATTTTCCTCACACCTAATATAGCACATTTTCCTTATAATGTGGTCTGTTTCATTTTATAGACATTTCTCTCCATTTCACCATACAGATATAATCTCTTTGCCATTTTTAGGCTCATATTGGAAAGGATGATATTTTACACACTCAAAGGAGTCTAAGGTACAGCATGGTTTAAACTTGAATTGGATGATGTTTTCCCTCTCTCTTTGTCATTTCCTATTGTAAAATGGAGATTTGAACCCCAGAATTCAATTTTCAGAAGTCCTTTGTAGTTCCCAGAATTCCCTATAATATCACCCTGAGTCCTCACCTGAGTGCGAGAACACAATTTGTACTTAAATTGACTCTCTGCCTACTTTGCCCCTCTCCCTGTTTCCACTTCTAAGCACAGGAGTCTCTCAAGATATAGTAAGTGAATTGAATGGGTTTTTCAGCCCACCTAGACACGCGCTTTTCTTATTTTGTATTTTCTTTATTTCTTAATCTTTAATAAATGTCATAAAAATACAATACTTTTAGTAGAGAAACTAATTTTAATTGTTACACTATCTGTTTTTGACTATTTCTCTCAGAATCCCCTTTCCCAAAGTCATGCCTCCGTATGAAAATTTACAGATTGAATGGCATTGTTCATCCTCTTTACTGTTTTTTCTCCTTCTCAAGTTCTCTATCATCCAATACTCTTTCACTGTATATGTTTACAAAATGATTTCTCATTATTTCTCTGGGAGTTTCATGGAAGCAGACCTGAGGTAGCCAATAATTTTACTATGTCATTTACTGGAATCCATAGGCACAAGCTAAAAATGAGGTGCCTATACCATCAATCTCTATGGTCCTAAAATATGTGGGTAAGATGGATAGAAAGGTTTGTTGACTTGTAACAAGAGAATAGGCCAACAGGCTTGAGAGGCAGTTTGTAAGTTAAAAACACTATCTGACTAGATTACAAAATAGCAATTTAGGTTTATTATTATCCAAGTAAAAGAGGAAGGGAGGAGGACCAGGCAAAGGAGTCCCTAAGCTTAAAATCTGTATATGCCACCCAAATTCCTATGGGGTCTACAAGAAACTGTCTTCAGAGTCTTCTGGCTAGCTTATCTCTACACTGGCTTTCTCTAAAACCCACAATAGCTATCTAATCGGTGCTACTGGTCCTCCAAGTTATGGAGTGACAAGTTAAAGTTCATCAGATATTTAACAGCTTGACCTCTTGGTGAGATCACCCTCCTGGGCTGTTCTCACTGGCAGATTTTCACTGGGTACTGGCAGCTGTCTCTCCTAGTAGTTAGTAAACTCTCTCGGGATACAGGATCTTATAGGAACACAAGTAGAGGGAAATTGGAGACAGGCATGGTCAGGATCTCCGGATAAATGCAAAGTAGCATATCTTCAGCTCCCAGGGAACAAGTAGCACAGCTCCCCTGTGCTCAGACAGACCAAGACCCAGGAAGTTACCTCTCCCAGGACAGGAACCAAGAGCTTCCAACTGTCTTTGTGTGTCCTGTTTTATCAAGCCCCTAGATTCTAGAAGACTCTTTCAGTTCTATGCATGTGGCCAGACCCTCTTTGCAAACCCTTGCCTTTAGCCTCTTTTGCAAAAGTCCCTCTTTTTTTCATTCTCTTCTACAGTCCCTTACCTCAACATTAAAATGTAACGATCATTATTATTACTATATTATTACTACCTAAATTATTTCATTCATCTTCCAGAAAAAAATCCCATTCTTTTTATTAATTGAATTTACATATTTATATAAATTTAAAAAATTAATATTCTCTGTTGTCTGAATGTCTCTAAAGCAAGGTAAAAGGTCTCAAGAAGTTTTTTGTCTCTCTTTTTTTAATCTTCTATATAAGTATTTTTACATCAGCATTCCCAACTGTATTCTTTTTCCCCACCTCTTTGTCTACATATTCCTTATTTTTTGCAATCATTTGCAATTTCCCATTACAGAATTATGCAATTGAATTCTTCCTCCTTCTAACTTCATTTCTCTTTTACTTTTGTCCCTTGTTTTTGCATTCATCCATAAATGCTCTTTTTATTCTTTCAGTGATCCTTATACTAGGTGTGAGTTTAAAACAACACACCACTGAAGCAAATAAACATTGATTCATCTGCTTATTCTTTTTATTGTACTTGCTACTTAACAGTCTGTCTGTCTTAAGTTTCTTTTGCTTGATAAATTAACATGAAAATGTCCTGTTCACCTTTTGCCTTTTCATTGGGAATGAATCAAATTCTTCTTTTCTGCTAAAAATCAATGTTTTTCATTGAAAATTGGGCTCAGCTTTGAAACAGTATATAATTTTAGAATAGAGGATTATTTCTTTTAATTGTATAACACATTAACCTTTTCTTTGACTTCTCATGAAGAAAAGTAAGTTTTCACAATTTTAATTATTCTTCACTGGTGTGTAAAGGGTCTTTTCCTAGATTTTTATAAGTTTAGCTGTTTACGATTAAAGTTTTAAAGTCTAATCATGACATTTCTGGGTCAAGAATTGGGATTTATTTTTCTCAGCAATCTATAGGTGCTTATCAATCTGTATTTCATCTTCTTTTGTTATTTCTGTTAAATTTTCTTGTATAATTTCCAGAAGTGTGACTTTTAAAGTCATTATGTTTAATGAAATATCTATAATCCTCACATTGTTTTAGCACATTCTAGCTATAAGTCTAATTGCTTTGGATTGTAGAGACCTCATGAGTTCTTATGTGATTGTCATTTATTTTGTTATATTATTTGTCAGTTTATTTTATTATTTACTTGTTTTTTCTACCTTGGTTACTTTTTTGAGTTCCAAATTTATTCATTTCATTTTCAAACAATCTGTTTTTATCTTTATCTATGCTTTGACTTTATGAATTTTAGGAACTTTTGTATTTGTGAGTTTTGTATTTTAAACTATTTTAATGGCCTACAAAAATGGTTGGCAAACTATGACCCATAAACAAACTGATCCCAACAAATATTTTCGTAGTCCTTATGAGTATGAACATAGTCATTCAAAAATAGGGAGTGGTTTAGATTTGACCCATGGGTTTCAGTTTGCTGATCTCTTATTTAAACTATTTTAAATAATCTTATGTTTCTTGATTATTTCTGAGGCTCCCAGTTTTCTGAACATAGTAATTTTCTTTTCTTTATAATTTTGAATAACTTTATTTTGATCTCTATAATTCACTTATTGTACTAGGTCCTCTTTTTAGAAATTTACTCATTTTATGGTCTTTATGCTAGTTTGAGTTTCCTTTAATCATAAGGTTATTTTTATCTTCTCTTTGATATTTATTATTTTACTTTTGTCCACTTTGTACTATTTTGAGGTGATGAAGGACTAGCCATAAACAGTACCTTTCACTCAGCCATCTTGCTGGAAATTCTTCTCACCTTTCATTTCAACATTTGAAGTCTTACCAATTTTAAGGGTCAGAGGTTATATTCCTGAACTGGAAATTCAATATGCCTCTATTGTAAACTATTATAAGAAAGATAATAAAAGTATTTAATATTTGTGAAATGGATATTATGTTGAAATAATTAAAGGAATGATTGAAAGATTTTCCCCATAGAGTTATATGCAGGTTCTTTTCATATTATTTTGAGAAACAAACCCTATTTATCACTTTATCAGTATTACTGGTAAATCTGGAAGATTGCATATTCATCATTCACAAAAAGAACAGTAAGTAGAATATTACCATAAATAGTATGCTTGCTCAATTACTATAACAAGTCACCATTTAAAAAATGTGTAGAAAATATATTACAACCTCAACATTTAATTAAGTGATGCAATTGTGAGAAGAAATATAAGAATATTTTTCAGTATGATCTGATGCTAGAATTCAAACCCTGAATGGGATATCTGGGGTCTCAATTCTTTAAACAGAAAAGTTTCACTATTCATTAGCTAATAAAATGTATCTCCCTTATTCTTAGGTGTCATTTGCTATATCATCAAATTTTATTTGCATAGGTATTTGAAGAATTATCGGTTTCTTTTATTATATATTGCTTTATATTTGTATATAAGAACTCAGTGTGTTACTAATAGAGGTTAAATTGTTTTCATGCATATAAACAGTGAGCACAACTTGTATGTGTATATACATGTGTTTGCATGCATATATTCCATATTACACTCTTATGTGATATATAGATATAGCTATATACACACATCATCCTATGTAGACAGTGTAACATTAATGTAGTGCTGGTTTGAGTCCAAATTATTTACTGTTATACTGGAATTCAAGCTTAGAGTGAGGTAGTGTTTTTTTAAACCTGTATGACCTGCAAATAGATACAGTATTTTAAAAGTAGGTATTAGACTTAAAAAGGTTGTATCTGTCCACTCAATGATTCCTGAATTTATATACTACATACTGCCTCCTCTCCTCTGCATAGTCTAATTAACCTCAGATAGGTATGTAACTGTAGGTGCTGAGTGAACTGCTAGGCAATTATTACTATATTATCCACTAGAGAGCATGATGACATTTCCAAACTCATTTCACTTATGGCCAAAGGTTCTAAACGAGGTCCTCCTGGCATTCTATATAACAACACTATACAAGAAATCTGTTATGCAATCTGTCACACAAACATAGATAGAAAATGTACATAATGCAATGCTTGAAGGAAAAAAAATCCAATAGACCATGAACTTTTAATGAATGAATTTTAACAGTTTGCAATCTGGTGTTCAGATTTCAAAGTTTCCTGATGAAAAGGAATGTAGTTTGTGTTATGTGTTTTCTCCATTCGCCTATTCCCCCATTTAATTGGAATGACAAAAAGAGAGAGTACATTTTTTACTCCTGCAAAAGAAAACCATAAAAAACCACCATCGCTTATCAGTATGCCAGACAAGAGCTGTTTACTTTCTAATTCTGCAATGGATTGGGATGATGTCAGGACACTTTTAATTCTCATTAAAACTCCATTTTAACAGTTGGCATTCCGTTCAACAATAAACACATTAGAAAAAATGCATTTTAAAATCTAATATTTGCAGAAAACAATGCCATAATCTATGGTGAGTTCCTTAGCAGCTTGAAGCAATGCAGTTGAAAAAACATAAACATTTGGCAAATTTTCTAGAAATCTTTCATCAGGGACATTTGATGAAAAACATGTGGCAATAAATTTTCTCATAGATCTTTGTTAATTCCCATGGAATTCGCTTAGAATTTACATGTACAGTACAGTAGAGACGGCACTGATTTTGAGGTCAGTGAACCTGAGTTCAAGGTACAGCTCTGCTACTTACTAATGAGTAACATTATGTCATGCCAAGAACTTATAGTTAAGAGTACTCAATCAAATTACTTATAATGTATGACCTTGGGTAATTTAATTGGGTAAGTCAATTATCTGGGCATTGGTTTCATCATACAGAAATAAGAAGGTGTGACTATATAACATGAATATATATATATATATATATATATATATACATATATATGTTCTAATTTCCTTATTTCCTCTAAAGACCTATTATCTTAAGTCACAGCATTCTAGAAGGTCAGTTCTTTTTCTGGTAAAATAGACATAATAATGTGGGATATTAATATGACAAAAAAGGAAAATAATAAATATTGGAGGGGCTGTGGGAAAATTGGGACATTAAGCAACCATGCCCAAAGGGCTATAAAACTGTGCATATCCACTGAACCAATGGTGTCATTCCTAGGTCTCTATCTCACAAAGATCAAAGATACAGAAAAAGGGCTTAATTGTCTAAAAATATTTATAGCAGCTCTTTTTGAGGTAGCAAAAAACTGAAAACTGAAGAAATGTCCATCAATTGGAGAATAGATGAACCAGTTGTAGCATATGATTATAATGGAATACTTTTACGCTATAAGAAATGATGAACAAGATGATCACAAAAAATGGAAAAGCTTATATGAAGTAATGTAAAGTGAAGTGGGCAGAATCAGGAGAATGTTGAACACAAAAACTGCAATAATATACAATGATCAGCTGTGGATGAATAAAATATTATCAACAATGCAAGGATCCAGATCAGTTCCAAGCGACTCAGGACTAAAAAGGCTATCCACTGCCATAGAAGGAACTGATGAAATCTGAATGCAGACTGAAATATACCATTCTTCATTTTATTTCCTCTAAGAACTTTTTTCTAGTGTAAATGATGTGTTTTCTTTCACAATAGAATGAATATGGAAATGTATATGGTCTGATAATACTTATAAAATCTCTATCTTATTACCTGTCATCTTGGGAAATGGAAAGGAATGGAGAGACCATGGATTGGAAAATATCAGAAAATTGTTATTTAAAATTGTATTGATATATAAAATAAATAAAAATAATAAAAATAATAGTGATACAGGATTGACCGAACTCACTGGGTTTTTTTCTGGGGCTAAAATTGGATAATATAAGTTAGTGTGAAGCACAGAAAAGATGTTAGATTTGCCTACCTAGAGTCCTTAGTTATGATGATTTATATACACACAAATACACACACGAATACATATTCATCTATATATGCACACATATATGCACATCTATACATGTGTATATACACACATACATGTGTAATATCAGGAAAGTCATTAAATGAATCTGAACATCAGTTGTCTTATTTTAAAGTGAGAAGATTGTGACAGATAACCTTTAAAGTCATCTCAACTTCCAAATATTTAAGACCATGATCCTTCTCAGTTCCCTCTAAGGATTATGATTCTAAGTCATTCTGATCCTCAGTACCTTCACCTATAAAATTAGGATGAAACTACTTGAAGTATGTTTATCATCACTTTGTTTAGAAGGTTAAAAGTGAGAATGTAAGACACTGTCTTGTTGAATTATTTCAGTCATGTTTGACTTTTCATGATGTCGTTTGGATTTTTCTTAGTAAAGATAATGAGATAGTTTGCCATTTTTTTCTCCAACTCATTACATAGATGAGGAAACTGAGGCAAACAGTCTTGAGTGAATTGCTCACGGTCACAAAACTAGTGTTTTGGACTGGATTTGAAAAAGGTACTTTCTGACTCCAGGTTCAGCTCTCTATCTTCTGTGCTAAATAAATCCTAAGACTTTGTGATATACTGGAAGAAACAATGGAATCAGAGTTGGGAGATCTTGGAATCTAAGCTTTGTCACTTACTAGGTGACCTTTGATAGGTCACTTCACTTTAGGAGTCTTTGTTTCCTTATCTGTAAAATAAATGGCTTGGATTAGATGAGCTCTTAAGTTCTTCTGACTTACAAACTTTGCTTTAGTGTAAAGTATTAGCTAAATTTTGAAGAAATATATGAATACAAATTATTGAAATAATTACCATGCATAATAGCTAAATTAGAATGTGATCCTGAAAGAATGGCGAAGTTTGATCTTACAGGCACCTTGCTTTTTCTATGTTCAGTTTCTTAAACAAGAATTGCTCCACAGGAACCAGAGTCTTTTCTGAGGTTTTCTTTGGGGTATGTGGTGGTGGTGGTGGTGCGTGTGGGTAAGTGTACATGTGTGCATATGTATGTACACCCACATGTACCAATTTTCACACATATGTGGAAAATTAAGATAGGAAAACAGAGGGAAGTGTTGAAGATATAAAGCCACAAAAGCTATTCCTACTCCAAGGAAGGGAAGAAACCAAAAACTCTCATTTTCATGTTGGGGAATTTGGGTTTGAACCTTGAAACTTCTTCAATTGTCTCTTGAAGTAAATACTTGTGAAACCTAAGGTCTGAAAGCTAAGTGTTGCAGACAGCTTCTCTGAGGCCAAATGAACAAGAAGGCACATTTGGAACTGGGGGTGACCTGCTACCATTAGTGGCCAAGGAAATCACACAAAGAAGTCATCCTTATTACAATGACTTGCATGGATTTCACAAAATCTTTAAACCACATGTAAACAAATCTCTTTGACTTTTAATGCCCTTCAAAACCCACCCTGCTTACACATTACTCTCCTTCCCATACTCTATGGTCCAAACGATCTGGAATGCTTATTGGATGCATTCTACAGTGAACACCCCCACTTCCCAATATCAGAGTGGAGAGAATGCTAATGTCTTTATGTAGCAGTATGTAGAAAAGATGGGCATGTTATTTTTAAACAGATGGATTTTACTTTAATAATAGATGTTACAATCCTAGAATTTTAGAACAGAGAAACAGAGAGAGACAAAGACAGAGACAAAGAAGAGAAACACACAGAGAGAGGCAGAAAAAGACTGACAGAAACAGGGAAAGCGAGAGAGACAGAGACAGAGAGACAGACAGAGACAGAGACAGAGACACACACACACACACACACACACAGAGAGAGAGAGAGAGAGAGAGAGAGAGAGAGAGAGAGAGAGAGAGAGAGAGAGAGAGAAACAGAGAGAGTAATATTTGAGGTTTATAGGTAGGATATAAGCTCCTTGAGATCAGGGGCTATGTTGTTTTAATCTTCATGTTCCTCAGTGCCTAGCTCAGCACATGGTACTGGAAGGAGCAGCCAAATTAAATGTGTTAGTTGACACAAGGATTTTAAATAATTTTTAACAATCTTATTATAATTTCTTCTATCTATATATGCACAAATAATTACAATTATTTTATTTATATATATGGAGATAGGAAAATGGGAGCAGGAGACAACCAGGGTCTTTCTTGTTCTCTGGAATTAAAATCAGGCTGAATGGAGTGAACTGAGAGCCCTCTGTAAAGGAAGACATTGGGAGAGGAGTTTTCACTCCACTCCCCAATCCTCCAGTCATACAGCAGAGAAGGCTGAGGAAGGTGGAGCTGATCCAGCCTTTAGTAAGCAGGATTATTTACTACACATTAGATATTAAATAAATATTTGTTGGCTGGCTGATATATAAGGAAATAAGAGTTTGGGACTACCATCTAGGGAGGGATTGGGGAGAATATATTGATATATTTTATATTTTACTCATCCTTAAAGTATATAATTCATATTTGAGTTCTCAATGGAGAAAAACAGGATGAATGACTTGGCCAACTGTAGTAGAGGCCTAGTGTGGATGGGAGAAGAAGAGTGGCCAAGGGACTTTTGAAGATTTATCACCCTTTATCATTTGTCTGAATATTTCTTTAGTCACTGGTCCTGAGCAAAGGAACAGCCTGTTAAGAGCCTGAATGATTTCTGCCGAGATCACATCCCGTTAATCACTCCTGTCAGGATCCTAGGGAAGGAGAGGTTGGCTGTTCTGACAATCTGCATTAACATGGGTGGATGGTGTTTGATTATACCTCCATGGAGGCAGTTTCAATTTCCATCTTTTATCAGAAGTATGACAGCAGTGGGTCCCATGAAAGATGTGCTCAATGCTTTGATTGTACCATGGCCTGTTGCTTGCATTGCCTTCTCATCATCTATCCTCTAAAGGAACACAATCTTTAGACTGTAAGAGAGATATTGAATAGGACAGAAAGGATTTGATTAGCCTCCTCATGAGGGTCATAGCTTCGGTGTTGTCAATAAAAATATCTGGATGCACTCTCCAAGCAGCTATTTGTGCTCTTTTCTCATGATCCTTTTTTTTCACCCCTCAGTGAGAAATCTGTAGCAGTGTAGACCTTGAAGCAGACAGTGTTAAAAAAAAGAATACCCCTCATACTAAGTCATTGGGGTTCTCATTTTTCCATATCTGTTTCCTTATCTGCAGAAGTGGGTGAACAAGACTAGGTGAATTTACTTCTGTTAGACATTTCTGCATATAGTCAATATGGTCAAATGCTTTAAAATATTTATATACTCCAAATAAAAACCATTCACTGAAAAGTGGAATACCCTCTGAATTAGGGCCAGTTTTCTATGAGAGTTTTGAAAGGCATGGTTTTCTATCTAGAGCTCTATTTACATTCTATTTAACAGAAAAAGAGGGTATGGGGAAAGAGCAGATTAAAAAAAGAATTATTCCTGACAAACATCATAAACCATGCAATAAGATGTGAAATGTGCAATAATGATGAAATTAACTATAGAGGTTATGGACACAGCAATAAAAGAAAACCCTCAAACACTGGGTCTTTGAACCTCAAAAGAAAATGGGAAACAATCCTTTCTGCCTAGTTCTACACAGATAGATAATTTGTAAGAATCAAATTCACCACATAAAACATGAATTAAACTCAGATTGAAATATACCTATTTAGATGTTCCAGGCTAACAGTCCATCTTCAACATTAGAAGCAGTATTTAATTTCATTGTCATTACATTTTGAGTACAGAGTGTCTTTGCAAATCAAATGGAGTTAAGATATATTCTTAATGCCATTTAAAAACCTAGATGAAGACTTCTGTCAGAATCTCTAAAATAGCCAAAGAACCAAAAATACAGAGTAACTCCAATTTCAGCACGAATGAGGCTTCTTTCTTTATATAGCTGTCTTAAAATAGACAATTCTGATTTGGGGTTTGCAGTACCGAATATGCTCCTGTCCATTAATGGAAAACTAGATTTAAAATTAAACCTAGAGAGCTATTACACCTTGCTTCGATTTAGATACCTTTGCAAACTTCCTAAACAGGCTATTATCTTTTTTTTTTCCCATCCATTCATTGCCTGATGTGATTAAGAAGCTACAAGCAAAGAAAACGCATTTTTCCCGTGGACATTTTTTTGTGTGTGGTGCATCTGTGGGGATATATAACTTACTAAGTATGGCAAAAAGATTTAAAGAAAGGTTTAAAAACAAATACCAAACAGAATTTTATTTATTTTGGGGGAAATCTCTGCCTGTATACCTTTGCTTCTTTGTGGAGCACATATTGTATAGCTCAGGTATGATTGTGTTCTTTTATTGGTAGACAGCAGATGAATAGGCTAGTACAGCAGAGTAGCTGTTTGGTAAAGAAATGTAAGCATATTAGTGAGTCAGAATAATCTTAGTGCCATTCCCATTAGTCATTCTTACTTCTAGTTAGAATTATAACTTCACTCATAGCTGATCACAGTGGCTAAAACATAAAAATGATTTGTCAGTATGCCTAAGTTTATTTTACTCATCAGAGCAGGGAATGCCCATTTTTATTTCAAAGAATAAAACTCCTACTCATGTTGGCCTTCTCTGACAAAGAGAATAACTAATAAATCAGTCCATACGAATATATTAAGAACTAACTATGTGCCAAGCCCTATGATAACCACAAAGAGAAATGTGAAGCACCCCCTATCCACAAGGAGCTTATATTCAAATTGGGGAAACAATATTAATGCCTACACATATATTTAATATGTGCATACAGAAAACAAATGTATGGATATAGATACATAACTGTGTATTTATTACATAAATACAAATAATGTAGAAACGAGGAAACAATGAGGGGCAAAGGGGGACCCTAACAGTTGAAGGGAGCAAAAAAGGTTTCATACTGAAGATGGTAGTTGAGTTGAGTCTGTAAACCAGAGACTCCAAAAGGTGGAGGTCATTTTTAGATTGAGAAAAGTGGAACTGACACTATTTAGAAGTGAAGGGATTACTATTATCAACAAGGCAAGGATCCAGGACAACTCCAAGGGGCTTATGAAGAAAAAAAGATATCTATCACCAGAAAAGGAACAGATGGAGTCTGAATGTAGATTGAAACAAACCATTCTTCACTTTATTTCCTCTCTGAAATTTTCTCTAGTGGAAGCAATATGTGTCTTGTTTCACAATGTGGCAAACATCAAAATAGCCATTATATAATATAAATACAACCTATATCATATTACTTGGCTTCTAGTGGGGTAGGAGGAAAGGAGAGAACATGGATTGCAAAATGTCAGAAAACAAATATTAAAAGTTGTTTTGATCTCTAATCTGGACAAATATTCAAAAATACATAAAATAAAAAAGAAGTGAAGTGAATTGATTTAGAATTGAAACAGGCTCTAAAGTGGCATAATGGCTAGAGTATTGGGCATTCAGTGGGAGCTTATATTGGTTCATTAAGAAAAAGTAAGGTCAAAGTACCCTGCTAACATTGTTACTGCAGTATGTAGAAGTGATATAGACATTATTCTCTCTGACTGCAGAAAGATATTTTTCCAAATCCCTCTGACAGTCTTGTGAACAAGATGGAGAATAGCTATATGGATTCATGGCAGAATGAAAAAAGTATATTTTGAAAAGAACAAAATAAGTCTAAATTCAAGTTTTAAAAAATTCTCTGGGCTTTGAAAGCACCATGCTAGGAGCTAGAGGTACAAAAATTAAAAAAAAATTAGAACAGTGCTCTCAAGTCATGACAAAAATAAGCCATGCGAACAAAAAAAAATCATATAGCATGAAACGTTCTCTACTTCTGTTCTGACTTGTCCTTTTCAACAGGTTAATTATAATTTTACTGAAGCATTGGAGGGCTGAGGCAATATAAGGAAAATTACAATTCCAACTAAAATAATTTACCTATTCAATGCTATGCCAAATTACACAAAAATGATTTCATAGAGCTAGAAAAAAATAATAAAATTCATATGGAAGAACAAAAAGCAAAGAATATCTGGGAAAATGATAAAAAATATGAAAGAAGTTAACTTATTTGTACTGTATTTCAAGTTGTATTAAAAGTGGCAACCATCAAAAGTGGTACTGGTTAAGAAAAAGAGTAGTGGAACAATGGAATACATTAGGGACTCAATACTTAATAGTAAATGACCATGGCAACCTAGTATTTGACAAACCCCAACATCCAAATTTTGGAAGAGTTCTCTATTAGACAAAAGATGTTGAGAGAACTGGAAAAAAGTATGACAGAAACTAGGCACAACCCTATACCTCACGCCATATACCAAGGCAAAGTCAAAATGGATATATGACTTAGAAATAAAGGGTGATTTCATAAACAAATTAGAGGAGCATGGAATATTTACTTGTCAGATTTATGGTTAAAGGAAGAGTTTTATGTACAAATGACAGAGAATATTATGAGATGTAAAGTAAATAACTGACTGCATTATATTTTTTAAAATGTTTTTATACAAACAAAACTAATGCAACTTAGATTAGAAAGGAAACAAGGAAATGGAAAAAAAATTTGTAACAAGTGTCTCTGACAAAGGACTCATTTTGCAAATATATAGAAAACTGAACCAAATTTATAAGAATAGAAAACATCCCCCAATTGGCAGATGGTTAAAGGATATGAACAGGCAATTCTCAGATGAAGAAATTAAAAATATCTTTAATCATATGAAAAAATGCTCTAAATCATTATTAACTTGAGGAATGCAAATTAAAACAATCCTGAGGTACTACTTCATGCCCATCAGACTGTCTATCATAACAAAATGGGAAAATGGTAAATGTTGGAGGGGATGTGGAAAAAGTGGGATACTAATACATTGTTATTAGAGCTGTTAACTGATATAACCAATCTTGGAATCAATATGGAACCACACCCAAAAGACCATAAAACTTGTGAATATCCATTGATCCAGTAATACTACTACTAGGTCTGTATCCCAAAGTATAAAAGTATAAAAATATTTACAGTAGCTCTTTTTGTGGTGGCAAAGAACTAGACACTGAAGGGATGTCCATCACGGCTGAACAAGCTGTGGTATATTATTGTAGGGGAATATTATTGTTCCATAAGAAATGGTGAACAAGATGATCACACAAAAACCTGAAAATATGTGTATGAAGTAATACAAAGTGAAATGAGCAGAACCAGGAGAATGATGTACACAGTAACAACAATAAAGTATGATGATCAACTTGGAATGATTAATTACAGCAAGATACCGGACATCTCCAAGGGATTAATGACACTCACCATAGAACAAATTAATGGATTCTGAAAGCTGATTGAAGCATACTATTCTTCACTTTATTTCCTCCATGAATTTTCTCTACTGTAAGGGACATGTGTCTTCTTTTACAAAATAATGAACATGGAAATATGTATTATATGATAACACACGTAAAATTTGGGGATGGGGCAGGGACGAGAGGGAGAGAGAGAACATGTGTTGCAAGATGTCAGAAAACACTTATTTAAAGTTAAACTGTTAAAAAATTAAAGGCATAGGAGATTTTTTCCCTTTTATGGGTGATAACATAACTAAAATGGATAGA
Source organism: Monodelphis domestica (assembly GCF_027887165.1). Lineage (NCBI taxonomy): Eukaryota > Metazoa > Chordata > Mammalia > Didelphimorphia > Didelphidae > Monodelphis > Monodelphis domestica. Next base: position 176,407,747 of record NC_077233.1, on the reverse strand, counting down.
TGATGACTGTGGTGGCTAGATGACAAAAGTAGTTTTCCAAATAATTTTAAAATTCTAGAAAATGCACCAAATCCAAGAGGAAATTTGACTGGAATAAATGTAAACTTCAGCATTTAGTTTAAAAATCACTTTAATGAGGAGATGGGAGATTCAATATGGCAGAAATTTGTGACAAAGTTTTTGTTTATTACAAATTTATAATGTGGATGACAGAGTACTGGATTTTAGGGCTTGGATTTTTGTCATGCTATGCCATTACAAGTTACATGACCTTGGGTAAGTCACCTTCTTTACAGATGTCAGTTTATTCTTCTACAAAATGAGAAGTTTGGGTTAGATGAAATTTAAGTCCCTCAGCAGTAAGTTTATGATTCTAAAATTCAATGAGAAGTGGTAGCTTAAAACATCAATTCAAAATCTCCAATAACAGAAACATATTGTCCAGAGAAAGGGAGTTTATATTCCCTTTGTACTCTATGGTGTTCAGACCACATCTGTGTCACATTTGGTTTAGGGAAAATGTATTTTAATAAAGATATTGAAAAACTAGGAAACACCCAGAGGAGTGCATTAGGGATTGTGAAAGTCTTAAAACCAATTCACATATGGATTTAATGAAGTAATTGGAGAATTTAAACCTGTAAAACAAAATAGTGGGCAGGGCATGGTTTTTGACCCATTTTCCAATATTGTAAGTATATATAAGTAAAATAAATTTGTATTTAAAAAATCATCTTTTTCCAGAGACCTTAATTCACACTAAGGGGAAACAGTTTCTAGACTAATATAAGAAAGAATTTTCCAATGGAAAAATTTATCCAAAAATGGCATGATTTTTCCTTCTAAACGATGAGCTCTGCCACAGGAGATATTCAAGAGAATCTAGACTACTGCTTAAGGATGTTGTGGAAGGTTCTGCATACAGTGAAAGGTTAGACCAGATGACTTCAAATATACCTTATAAAACTTAACTCTAGAAATCCCTTCCCACTTCCTGTTATCCCTTAAAATAAGACTGGCTCTGCATACATATTTTAAAGAAACATTTGAAACTTGGTTGATTATAATTAAATTCTAGTACCAATCACATTGACAATCCAAAGGAGGCTCAGACATTTCACAGATAATAACTGAATAATCTCCCTTAATCTTCCACAACATAAGTATGCATGACAAATAATTCACAGTAGACTATGTACAACTTCTTTGGTACTGAAGATATAATACAAATATACTTCAATTTATATAACATCTTCCTCAAAAGTTATGTGTACATAATGTTTTTTTATAAATTGAATCATATTTCAAAAACTCTTGACATTGGAATTAGCCTTTTAAAATACCCCTGTGGAGAATACATTGATAAAGCAAATAATACTTTGATCAAAAGAATAATTATTCCCCAATTCACTTGCACTATATTTAGTGATTCAATAAACCAAAGAGAAAAATACCATCCAAGAATATGGACATGATAGTCTTATACTATGCCCTCATTATACCACAGGCAGAATATTATGTTCAGGTCTTGGAACAGCATTTTAGAAAGAACACCAGTAATACGGAGAGAAGTGATGGATTGGCAAATTGGCAAAAATTGGCAAAAAATGTTAAAGGACTAGAAATCATGCTATGAGGATTGATTAAAGGAATTGAGAATCATTAGGCTGAAGAAGAGAAGAATAAAACTTTAAGAAATAAACTTATGCTTTTATATCAAGAACTATTCAAAAATGGAATGAGTTGCCACCAAAGATATAATGTCCCCCTTCAATGTGGTCTTAATAAAGACCTCATTCAAGTCAATCAATCAATAAACATATTAAGGGGCATTTTTACTGAGAAGGGATAGCTTAAAATATAGAATTTTAGTGCTAATCAGAACCTTAGTGGTCAATTAGGTTAAATCACTAATTTTAACAGGGTATCCAACAAGATAACAGACAGGTAGGATAAAATATTCTCATATTAAGGGACAACAAAGGCCCAGTGGTGTGGTAGGGAAGGGAAGGGGGAAAATGACAAGTATTTGTATTCTTCCTACTATTAGTCAACCACTGGGATGAGTAATTTTTTAAACCCTTATCTTCCAGCTTAGAATCAATATTGATTCTAAGGCAGAAGAGCAATAAAGGGTAGACAATGGGGGTTAAATTACTTGCCCAAGGTCCACACAGCTAGGAAGTGTCTGAATTCATATTTGAACCCAGGACTTCCTGTCTCTGGTTCTGGCTCTTAATCTACTGAGCAACCTAGCTGCCCCATGGGATAAGCAATTTAAAAATGGATTATGTCATCTGATCTCACAACCATCCTAGGTGCTATAATATTATCCCTATTTTTACAGTTGAGAAAAATGAGCCAAATAGAAGTTATGTGTTTCCCAGGGTCACATAGCTATTGAATGTCTGAGGCTGTATTAGAATACACAGATTTCTGAATCCAATAAAAAGTAAGTTTAGGGAATAATGTGAAGGTGATTAATGAAGAAATAGCCTCTTTAGTACACTGAATATACAACTTTCATTTTATTAAAGACTGAAATGAGTCAATAAGGTTTATATTATAGTTTATGTATGTTATGCATATATGAGAGAAAGCAAGAGCATTAGAAAACTAAATTTGATCATTAGGATTATTAATCTCTAGCAATAATATAGAAAGGAGAAGCAACTTGCATTTAGTGCACCTGAACAAACTCCAGTTTTCTTTTTCCTCCCGAACAAATACCAATGCCAGTGTCTATTGCTGGCTTATCTATAGTCTCCCTACAGTTTTACCTGGAGGAGGAAATCCAAATCCACTTAGTGCTATATGTTCACAGCCTTAGTACTTGGCCCCACTAAGCAGATTTCAACATTGAAAGAAATGATTCCTCTAGACTGAGGTGGGAAGTTCTCAGTGACAAGAAGAATAATGCAAATGGACGAAGATGAAGATAATGTACAAATACCTGGGTCCATTTTATCAGCCAGGATTTTCAGGAATGATGCCAGAGTAACTGAAGCATATTCCATCAGCCAAGTACACATTCATCAGTTCAGTCTGACATTCCTTTTATGCGATTTAATATGGAAATACCATATTTAAAAAGATTTATATAAAAGTTCCTTTTCCCCATTGTTATCAGTTTTCCATGTCATTCTCCAGCATATCAACTCTCTCAGAGCTGGCAATATCAGCAAGACTAATCTATAATAGCATAACTGTCTGAAGCTCACCCCCATCTTCTGCATTGGAATCATGAAACTCAATTATTATGTGAGAAAAAAATTGAAAAGCACAAAACAATGATCTAGAGTTAGTGTCAGTATGTCAATGGGACTACTGTAGCTGTCACAGTGTGAAATCCAAACATTTAGAAAATTTAGAGTAGTCAATAGAGTCTATTATCAGCCAACACACAATAATGTAGGACACAAGTAGTTTCAAGGGATATATCCAAGGTGGCCGCAGTCAAGATTTGTAGTATCTAATTTTCCTTTGTTTATTTTCTTTGGGTAAAGCAAACAAGCCTTATGTTTCAAAAAAACTTTTTAAATCCTGCCTCTTCCTTCCCTCAGTCTGTCTTTCTGTGTTTATGTCTCTCTCAGTTCCTCTCTGTCTCTGTCCATTCATTCATCTCTGTATTGATCTGATCATTTGGTCATGTGTCCATATATTTTTTTTCTCTCACATACATATACACACACATCATCATCATCATCATTATCATCATCATCACAGAGCCTTAAAAATTCCAAAGATTCAAAAATTCCATTAAGTAAGAATTTACAAAATACTTACTCTGAAGAGCATTCATAAAATGCATAAAAGCAATAACATGAAAGATATTTTAAAACAATCTTGAAATGAATGAATGATACTGAGCAAGATTTTATTGGAAATGTAATTCATCAAACTGAATTTAAAATATAAGATGTTATTAAATGAAATTTCAAAATATTAGATAATTTTAAATTCATCTTTTTATTTCAGAAATAAATGACTTGCTATTTTTATAATTGCTACAGACATCCAACCAGCAGGACTGTCATGATACATACATTTTCTAAGCCCACCAAGATAGCCATGGAGAAAGATATAGAAAGAAGAAATTAGGGGGCAGCTGGGTAGCTCAGTGGATTGAGAGTCAGTCCTAGAGACAGGAGGTCCTAGGTTCAAATCTGGCCTCAGACACTTCCCAACTGTGTGACACTGGGCAAGTCACTTGACCCCCATTGCCTAGCCCTTACCACTCTTCTGCCTTGGAGCCAATACACCGTATTGACTCCAAGATGGAAGGTAAGGGTTTTAAAAAAAAAGAAAGAAGAAATTACATTAAGAAACTTAATTGAATGGAAATTAACTTGAACTATTTGGGAAGTAAATCAGTTGGATTATGGATATTTGTAGAAGAGGATTAAAATTTGGGAGCATTTTGCCTCTATCCCCAATTTCTTAATTGACATCTTTTTTTAAAACCCTTAAAATCTTAGAATTGATACTAGGTATTGATTCCAAGACATACGAGTGGTAAGGGCTAGGCAATTGGATTTAAGTGACTTCACCAGCATCACACAGGAAGTATGTAAATCCAGATTTGAACTCAGGATCTCTTGTCTCCACACCCTGTTCTCTATCTATTGACACCTACCTGCCCCTTTAAATGGGATCTGAATTTATTTTGATTCCATTTTAACAGATGAAGAAACTTAAACCCAGAAGTAAGTGACTTGTCAATAGACACACTTGTCTAAGTAAAATTCCTAAAGAACAGCTCTGATGATATCACTGACTACTCAGAAAATTGAATTGGTTCCATATTGTTGCTAGTATCAGATACAAAGTCCTTTGTCATTTAAAGCCCTTTGGAACATTTATGGGCAGCTAGATGGTACAGTGAATTGCGTGCCAGAACAAGAGGAATCAGGAAGAACTGAATTCAAATCTGGGCTCAGACACTTAATACCTGTGTGACTCTAGGCAAGTCACTTCTCCTTGTTTGCTCAGTTTCTCCATCTGTAATATGAGCTGGAGAAGGGAATGGCGAACCACTCCAGTATCTTTGCCAAGAAAACCCTAAATGAGGTTGAATATGATTAAAAAGACTGAACAACAATATTCATATATAATTCTAATCTTACTGCACATTCCTCCCCTTCACATACTCTATGGTTTGGCCAAAATTACCTTCCTCATGTTATTCATACATCCCATCCCATCTTGTCACTGAGACTTTAATATATATATATAATATATATTTAATATTTAATATATATATAATCTTCTTTATTTATTGTATATACTTGCACGTGTACATGCGCTTTCCCTCAACAGAATTTAATCTCCTCATTGGGATGGGATGGCTCAGCTTTTTTTCCATCTCCAAAGTCTACTTGAGTAGATAAAAGGATAAGTGCTTAATATATGCTCTTGATTTATAATGCAGAAGAACTGGGATTGGATGGAGCTCTTCTGACTTTTTCATTTTATCATTTTTTCACATATTACACCATGTGGAGCATGCCATTTGTCAGACATTCCTTATTTCCTCACTTGGTCAGGGAAGGCTATTTAATTAGATATCAACATTGTTCCTAACTTGGAGATATTTAAGAGTTTTTCAGAATCTTTGAGTTGGCATATTTATATTTATTTTAAAATAAATTTAATTGAAGTCTTTAAAAGTCATCTTATTTTTCACTATATCCTTTCCTCTCCTTTCCCATAGAGCTATTCCATGTAAAAAAATTAAAATATAAAAATGGAAAAAAATCAACAAGACTATATTCAAAGCATGAGAAATATGATAATATAAATAATGTTTTACATCCATGGATCTCCTAACTACTCAAAGAATTATAGGTGATTGGATCTTCTCATATCTCTTCATTAGGACCATGTTTGCTCTTTGTAATTCATCATTCACCCTGTATATTTGTGTATATGTTTTATTGTTCTTTATGTTTTCAATGGTATTGTACATATAATAATCATTGTATATATAATTTTCTTGACTCTGCTTACTTCATTCTACATAAATTCATATTTTCCATACCTCGCTGTTTTCTTCATAGCCATTATTTCTTTCAACACATATTGTCTATATGTCTATTTTAAACACATACAAAATGGTTTTGTGACTACCATATAAAGCTCCATTTCTAAAGTTAGTGCCTCATATCTTTTACACCTTCTTCTCAGCACCTGATCTTTAATTGCCCAGATTTTTTGGCTTCTAAATTGCTCAGAATCTTTATTTACCTGTGGGTTTGACCAATTGCTCTATTATCACCATGACCCCATTTTTACTCACTTCTTGGAATTTGGATTTATTCTCTTTTCATATTTAAGGTATCCACCGATTATTACTGCATGGAACAATTGGCTCTTATGGATGTAACCTTAGTATTGCCACCTTAAACTAATTGGGGATTTTTACCTATTAATCAGACTATTGTCATTGTCCCATGGGCTGACTTTTTTATTATTCACCAAGTTCCAGAAAAATATCAGTTCTTTTTAGTTTCTTTATTTCTTGGCTAATAGAAAAAGAATTGTACTATTTATATTTATGTTTTATATATATATATATATATACATATATATATATATGTAGGCAAAATACATTTCATGCTCATCAAAATATATACATATGATTTATTATTTCTTTGATATAAAGGGGTAGTAGAAGACCAGGCTTGAAACTATAAAAACTTGGGTTTAAGCTCTTTTTTTGAAAAAAGAAAACTAGAATGTGTTGGATCATTGCCAAGTCATTTAACCCATAAATACCATAAGTAATTCTCTAGAAATCTGAGGAATTGACAATTTTGGTCTGAGGGATATCTATATTTCAATCAAAAATAAAATCTCAGGTCTGGACCTCAAAAGAATTCAAAAAAAGCAGAACATGCTAATTCATTGTTTTTCATTTTAATGACTGCCTAGAGAAGCAACATGAATTAATGAATAGGGAACTTGTTTTAGGGTCCTGAAGACCAGGGTTCATGTCTTCCCCCCCCTTAAGCATACCAGCTGTGTGATTCTGGGCAATTCATGCAATTTTTCAGTACTCAAGTAACTATTAGAGAGTAAATTATAAAACAGTTTGGGAGATCTACTGTTGATAAAATGTTTCCTTACCACGATTCTTTGATTCCAACAAAATCATAGGTTGAGGACAAATAATACTAAATTTTGTTAAAACCATAAAAATCTTTCCAAAATAATTTTCACTTTTTGGAAAAAATACTTGGTGGACAATAAATACCTGTGCATGGTTCAAAAATAAGCACTTTAAGGTAAATATCCCTTCATATAACATCAAGGTCCTTAGATTTGTCAAAGTTGTATCCTTGATAACAAAATCTATCAAATTTTCAATGCAATTTGTCAAATGTTTTCAAGTTATCATTCAACAAAAAGTCAATACAGTGAAAAACTATTCAGTAAGATAATGACTACAAAACCGAGAACAAAAAAAAAATTGTAACTGGCTGTCCCCTCCATCTCTACCCCACAAAGTACTCCCAAGTCAGACAACTAGATCTATGACTCACGGTTCTGAAATTAGTGTTAAAAGGCATTGGGAAGGTCATTTCTTCCTGTTTACTCTGTTAACTGCTATTTCAAATCTGAGTTTTCTAAGTATTCTCTTTCATTTGATGGATTCACAAATTGGAGTATGAATATTCTTTTGTATCATCTAGAAATTAACCAGTATAGAATAGAATAGATTCAACAGAAAGATATAAAACATTCACTTTGAAGCAAGGGATTACTGTAGGAGAGTCCTTCAATCCTCTTGCTTTCGGGCTTAAAGTAAGTGCCCTTGAAAGCAGGTCTAGCCCTTTTAAAATGACAACAGTATTTATTCTTGGCACTATCTCAACTCGTCCTAGGCTAAAGCACCTATGAGAGTGTCCAATGCATCTTTTCCATTTCCCCATATTTTACCTCTTCAATCTCACCTCTGTTTGAATCATTTTCCTGTATTTGAAGTAGTATTGGTTCTCAAGAGCTGTCAATACTACAAATAAGTGACATAAAAAAATTAATGGCTCCAGATTCAGATTTTCCTCTAAACAAACTCCTCAATACACTAAAACTGAGAAACAAGTATACTAGGAAACTGGTAAATAGAGTTTGTATTTGTACATTAGTTGCAATGAGAGCTATCATTCATATTGCTAGATGACTTTCCAATATCACTCATCTACTCCTAATTTTTGCTTGAAAGGTGAAATTTTCCAACTTCGTCAATCAAGTCAAGAGATCCTTCTGCCTCTCAACTCACCAATCAATTTGTCAGAGAGTTGCCAAAATTGAAAACTCATAAAAAAGGTTCTTCATGGCCCTCTTCTCCTTAAACAATCAGTGGTCTTCTATAACCCCTGAGTAAATGCAAAGTCCTATGTTTGGCATTTAAATCCCTTCACTAACTGACACTAACCAATATTTCCATACTAATCAAATTGATATATTTGTATATGCCATTCATACCATTATATCTCCTAGCACTGAGCATTTGCATGGACTATCTTAAGTGATTTTTTCTGAGCCATAAGTTGTTAGTATGTTCCCCTTTCCCAAAGTTACTTTGTATTTGATTTCCATATATTTCAAATTTGCTGCCTGTATGCTGTATCCTCTCCCCTATCAATGGAATTTAAGTTTCTCAAGGGCAAGCAATATATTACTTTTAGCCTTTTATCCCCAGCACTGTTCCTTACATATAGTAGATGCTCAATAAATGCTTATAGATAGAATTAAATTGAACCAAATCTGAAGATTAGCTTTTGATGGATCACATAAGAGAACATGAAACATTTCTTTTTTTTATTAGTACATACACATTTAAAAAGATTCACTAACAACTTAGAAGGGTGGTTTGTAGTCTATGCAGTTAGTCAAAATGAAGATGAAAATCATTGTTCATTTGAAAATAAGGAAATAAAGAGATTGTCACAAATAACTTGAAATAGCTCAGTGGGATCCATTAAGATTTTTAACAGCTCAGTGAAATTCACCTCCTCTTTGACAGCACTGATTGTGAGGAGGGAGAACTGTCTCCATAATTTTGCATCTTTCTATCTATGCATTAAGCAAACAAACTTATATTGACTGACAGTTTGAAAATACCAAACTGACCCCCACCTTCAATTAACTCAGTGTGAAACTACTCCTAACAGCCCACACAGCTCTTACTTGTAATCCCTGATAATAACTATAAATGTTCAACAAGACAAAAAATAAATGATGTGAAATTCTAGAAGCTGTATCCTACTCTATGAAAGATACCTATATACCAGAATTAAAAGTGTGCTTTCATCTACCAAAAAAGGAGAGGGTGGGAAGAAACACACAAAAAAGTTTCAGATAAAACTTTTGTATTTTCTGTAATATTAAATTAGTAGAGGACCTAGTTTAGTCTTTAATTCCTATGTAGTTACTTAGTCAGCAAACACTGATTGTGGGAAATTACTTAATACTGTCTTTTATACAGAAAACATGGTCATTAACTTAGTATCTATATAATATAATGAACTAATCTTTTGTCAGTGACTAATCAATTAGTTCTTTCCCTTACTCCTTCTTTTTTTGTGAACAACTTGGATGTAGTCTAGGTCACTGGTATAGTCTATGAATTTTGAACAGAGAGGAACTAACCTTGAAAGCATTCTATGCCAACTGAACCAAGTCTGCACCAATGTAGCCCAAGGGAAACCTGCTTCAGTGGTATCTGAAAGGTAGGTGATTGTGTTGATTTATCATGAAGAGAAATTCCTAAGAGAGCTCTTCAAACATAAGATTATCTTTCCTTGATTCTCCAGTTACTATTATGCAAGGGTTTCTTCCAAGAATTCTTAACTATTTTGATGGAGTATTTCAGTGTCATGTGAAATTATCTATTGAGATTTATGTACTCATGTACTTGGATATTGGCTGTCCATCCAACTGCATATCACACTTTAGGAGACAGGCATTCTTCATTCACTCAGCATTCCTTTTGTGGATAGTTTGATTAAATACTACTGAGTGCTTCTGGATTTCAAGAGGTATAGCAATCTTTTCTGGCTTGATAGTGTTAGCACATCATCCAAAACTGGGAGTATCTCCAGCACTCCACCATTTGTAGAAAATGAATTACATCTGTAATGTAATTATATTTGTAATGCACCTTCTTATATTTATAAGGTGATTACATTTTTACATGTAAACTACATGCTACATATCCCATACAGTAGTGGAAAAGCACACTATAGGTATAAATAGGCATTAATATTTTATCAATTTTTGTTATTATAGTTATTATATTCAAACAAAAAGATGATAATAAAGGTCATGTGAAAAAGATTTGTGCCTTGGAAAAATAGTGGGTCAATTATGTAGTAAGAGCACATGATTAATGGAAGGCAAGTTTTGTGCTGTGGTGGAACCCATATAAAAAGAGATTTCAGAAAAGGTCCCTAGGACATGGAGTGGATACTTGAAGACGATTTGTGGAAGCATAAGAGTTACACATGAGAAAGTATGAATGGGCTGTAATCTGCATCAGTGAAGGGGTTACACTCATGGAAAAAATTACAAATTATACAAAAGTCCTGGAACAGTCTTTAGGGCTGAGAGATATTCATCCATTGAAAAAGAATATTGAGGGAAAAATAATAGTATTAAACATTAAATATTCCATCACATTCTATACTTTTTTTTTCAATTTGAAAGAACATTAAATTTGGAACTCAAAGACAATGGCCCAAATCCTAGTACATATATTAGCTATATGCAATCTGAAATGTCATGAAACCTACTAGTCCTAAGTTCCCTTTTTGGTAAAAAGAGGAGGACCATGACCATGTATTTTATAGATGTCATTCTCGGTCACATGCTGATTTAACTAGATGGCCTCTGTTAGCCCCATCCAGTTCTAAGAATTCTATGATTCTTTATTGACATAATCTCTAAAGTCTGCATCTTCACTAATTCTGTCATCCGAGACTTCCAGAATCCCTTACTGAATACAGACTTGGCAAACCAATCAAGTATTTAAACTACTAGTGAGCTATAGATATCTTCCTAAGAGTTTCTTTCTTGTGTTATTTTAATTTTGAAACAGATGGTAGTATTGGCCATACTATCCCTCTTTGATTCCACTTTTATTTGTTTTTGGTTCTTTAATTCTATATCCTTACTAATTTGCAGGTTTGATGGAACACTTTGGGAGGGGAAAGGATTTATTGTCTTTTCTCTAACACCTTTTCTCTAATGTCCTCTGAAACAAACAACCTCAGAGGTGACAGAGTTGAACCAATCATGAGGGCAAATAGTCATTCTCTTTGTCCATTTGTAATCTGTGTATTAGAAACACATATCAGAAACAATATCCCTATCTGTAGCTATATTCATAAAATTTTAACTAGATCTGTGATACACTGGCATAGGGAAAGCTCACCAGTGAACTTGAACAACTCTCTAACTGATAGTCCTAATGAGTTGCTTTAGGAAGACTATTTTTACTTTATCTGCCCATGTAGCCCAGTTAATATATTAAAAAGGCAGAATGCAAGCCCAGGTCTTCTTGACTCCAAGGCTGACTTATTATTCCCCATGTCACATTTGTTTCTTATCTAGAGCTTATTGAATATTTTACTTAAATTAATTTGCAGTATTAATTAGTGGATGTCAGAGTTGTTATCATCATGGAACCAACAAGGATGGGAAAAGGGGAGAACTTAATATATAAGAACCAAAAGAATTTCCAGATATCTGATGATAACATGGGAACAATGACATGGATAAGTTTAATAAATGCTTTGGGGGGGGGCAGCTGGGTGGCTCAGTGGATTGATAGTCAGGCCTAGAGATGGGAGGTCCTAGGTTCAAATCTGGCCTCAGACGCTTCCTGGCTGTGTGACCCTGGGCAAGTCACTTGACCCCCATTGCCTAGCCCTTACTCCAAGACAGAAGGTAAGGGTTTTTTAAAAAAAATAAATGCTTTGCAAGTGATTGATTGATAATAAGATGTTAACAGAAAATCTATGCCAGTAATGATATACTTAGATGAAAAGAAAACCTACCTTCTTGAACTCCATTATTATTCTCTAAATCTTGGAAATATTTAAACTTTGTATAACTAATGTGACTTTTAAATTATGGTGCTGTACACCAGTTACAAATGGCATGGCTACCTGTAAAGACTTAGAAATACCACCTCAGAGGTGGTTATTACTACTTGGGGTTACCTATATAATGCACTGAGTTGCATTGTGTCTATGAATAATATAACACAAGACACTGAATAGAATGTAGAATAGAATTCTACATTTTCTTTCCAGAACACTGGACTCACCAACTCCCTCCTGAAACAGCCACTTGGGAATTATCTATATCCTTGTTATCTTTAACATCATATTGATCCTTAATTCCCATTACCTAACTGTATTATATAATTTTTCCCTCAGAAAAATGATTAGCTATAACAGTTGTTTAAGAATGGATTTTTTGATCAAAGACTGGGATTTTTTAAACTCTTAGGTGATCTTATAGGTTCAATAAAATCAAATACTTGGTTTGGCCATGTTTTGATCTTGGGAAAAAGATTGCTAAAAATAGTCTATCTCTAGAATGAAAAACAACATCAGGATGCTGTTCTTTCTTTGGATAAATGATAAACATGAATGATTTTGTTTGAAGGACCTTGCTGCATATTGTTCTAAAATGTAGACACAGGCTTTGTTGTCTAGTTAGAGATGATAAATATTCATCCCAGTGAATCACAGCACACTAATGGCCCAATGTCTGCACACCTGTTGTGGCTCATCTCTTAAATGGCAGTTACAGAGTTTAATGTGACAACTCTGACAGGATATTGTGACAAAAAGCAAGAAAAAAATAAATTCCAAGTCTCAGACTGAGCCAAGGTTCCCTAAGCTTACAATCTTACCTGGTGTTCATCTGGAGAATGTTGATCATTTTTCAAAATACACTGAGGACCCAGAATCAGCTATCAGAATCAGATAGCCACAATAGTATTCTACCAGTAGCCATTGGGGATACACACACACACACACACACACACACACACACACATCCAAGTCATTACTGTTTGTGGGTTTTTACTTTCTATTTTCAGTTGAGTGGGTTACTTAGTCTAGGCATTAATCTCTGGATTCCAGCTTGAAGATAGGAACCATATTATCTCTTGCTTTGATTATAATCACTTCCTTTTCCAATCAAATACCTCTACGATTATATATATATATATATATATATATATATTATACTTACTATGCTTTTATTAAAAATTAACTTTATCATTAACTTAATAACCAATAATTATTAAACACACAAAGAACAAAAGATTATATGTAAAACTATGAAGGTTGTGAACATTCCTTTTATAAGAAGTATAAAATTCATAACAAAACTGTTCAATTACTTTATGTCCCATTCTATCTTTTATAAAATTTATTTATCTACATATCTATTATCTACCTACAGACTTTTTCTATGCCCATAGAATTGTCACCGAAAAAGCAGTCAGTATATAGATAATAGTTAAATTTATTTATAAATATGAATGCTTATCTTGTGTATTTTTGTTACATTGATTTTCTCTCCCTTCCTTTCTTTATTCTTCCTTCCTTCTATACTTCATTCCTTCCTCCTTCCTTCCTTCCCTTCATTCTTCCCTTCTCCCTTCTTTCTACTTTCTCTTTTTTTCCTGCTTTCTTCAGTTTCTGACTTCAATACCAAGTCTTCTGTTCACTCATTTTCCACTTCATATTCTCATTCATAAAGTGATATGCTTCATAACCTTCTACATTCCATTTCTAAGAAATTTTACAAATAACTATATATTTTAAACTGCTGCTGCCCATGGCAGCCATACCTCTATGACAAGGAGATCATATTTTTGCTGACTAAAATGAATTCTAGGCTCTTTTGCCTAGAATACTATATTATGGTCACGATTTTATGTCAACAGAACTCAGATTTAATCTTTGTTGATATCTGTTTCATCATCTAGTTCCCATTTAGGGGCCTTCAATAGATCATTTTAATAGGCCAGTGTAAGGTTGATCTAATTGAATACCATGTTTTAAAAATAATTTTTATTCTTTTATCTAATTTTTGTATAGCTTTTCAGTCTTTGTTCTAATTCCAGTGGTCTGACTGCACACAGTCATCTAATTAAAAATTTAATAAATAGCAAATATATTTGCTAGTATTAACTTTCTGTTTATCAATATAATAAGTTTAATTTTGGGTGATTTTCTTTGGTAATCTCCACATGTAGCATCTTTTAACTATTTTCTTGAAGAAGGTATTCACACCATATATTTCTGAGGCTTCCATATAAATTATAGTTTTAATAACTTTTTTTCCTTGACCAGAAATCAAATCTTCCAACATATCTTCCCCTCTTTCCCCCTGCATCTAACCTTGCAGTTGAATTCATAGTAAACACAGTTGATTTGACATTAAAGCTTTAGATTGAGCTCTTTGTAGAACTTTTTTTTACCATTACATACTCTGAAACAGATGCTGAATAAAAGCCTCACCTATTTTCCTGATGGCCCTTTTGCTTATCTTCATATAAAACACTGTAAGTAGAAATGATCAAGTATCCATGAGAATATAGTCTGTGTTGATTTTGGATATATGGCCTGTCCAAAGAGAACCTGTATTGTACCTTTTATTTAGTTGGAACCCCCTACAACTTATATTAATGGCAAAAATGTCAATGCTGCAATAATCTCATTTTTCCAAAAATATCTCACTGGTCATTTGCCCATCAATTAATTAATTAATTAATTATTAATAGAAGATGTAAAAATTGATAGATGCAAGACAGCTAGGTTGCTCAGTAGATAGAGTGCCAGGTCTAAGGATGGGAGGTCCTAGGTTCAAATTTGGATTCAGACATTGCCTAGTTATATGAGTCACTAAACCCCAATTGCCTAACCCAATTGCTCTTCTACCTTAGAAATGATACGTTATTCAATTCTAATACAGAAGGTAACAGTTTAAAAAACTGAGAGAAGTTTATACACTGATATTATAAGATTGTAAATATTTATGAAATAATTTTGAGACCTTTTTTCTTTGAGTTTCCTTTCAAGCCTGAGGCATGAGCTTTTAAAAAAATTAATTAATTAAGAATATTTTTTCCATGATTACATGATTCATGATCTTTACCACCCCTCAGCTCTCCCCCTCCCAGAGCCAACAAGTAATTTCGCCAGGTTATACATGTACCATTGTTCAGATATTTTCAAATGATTAATATTTGTAATAGAATGATTATTTAAAGCCAAAACCCCCAGTCATACACCAATTGGATCACGTGATCAATCATATGTTTTTTTTTTTTTTCTGAGCTTCTACTCCCACAGTTCTTTCTCTGGATGTGGATAGTGCTCTTTCTCATAAATCTCCCTGGATTGTCCTGAATCATTGTATTGCTACTAATAGAGAAGTCCATTACATTTGATTGTGCCACAGTGTATCAGTTTCTGTGCACAATATTCTCCTGGTTCTGCTCCTTTTGCTCAGCATCAGCTCCTGAAGGTCATTCCAGTTCACATGGAATTCTTTTATTTCATTATTTCTTTCAGCACAGTAATATTCCATCACCATCAGATATCACAATTCATTCAGTCATTCTGCAATTGATGGACAAACCCCTCATTTTCCATTTTTTTTTTGCCATCACAAAGAATGCTGTTATGAATATTTTTGTGCAAGTCTTGCTTTGTCTTAAATTCTTTCCTTTCCCATAGATCTGACAGGTATACTATTCTATGTCCAACTAATTTACTTATAATTTCCCTCTTTATATTCAAGTCATTTACCCATTGTGAATTTATCTTGGTGTAGGGTGTGAGATGCTGATTTAAACCTAATCTCTCCCATATGTTTTCCCAATTTTCCCAGCAGTTTTTGTCAAATAGTGAGTTCTTGCTCTAAAAGCTAGGATCTTTGGGTTTACTGTATACTATCTTGCTGAGGTCATTTACCCCATGAATATTCCATTGATCCACCTTTCTGTCTCTTAGTACCATATTGTTTTGATGATAAGTACTTTATAGAACAATTTAAGATCTGGTACTCCTAGGCTCCCATCCTTCACATTTTTTTTCATTAGTTCCCTTGATATATTTGATCTTTTGTTCTTCCAAATGAACTTTGTTATAATTTTTTTCTGATTCTATAAAAAAAGTTTTTTGGTAGTTTGATAGGTATGGCACTGAATAAGTAAAATCATTTGGGTAGGATTGTCATTTTTATTATATTAGGTCATCCTACTCACGAGCAATTAATGTTTTTTTTCCAATTATTTAGATCTAGGTTTAATTGTGTGGAAAGTGTTTTGTAGTTGAGTTCATATAGTTCCTGTGTTTCTCTTGGCAAATAGATTCCCAAATATTTTATATTGCCTAGGGTGAATTAAATGGAATTTCTCTTTTTAACTCTTGCTACTGAGTTGTATTGGAAATATATAGGAATCCTGATGATTTATGTGGGTTTATTTTGTATCCTGCAACTTTGCTAAAGTTGTTGATTATTTCCACTAGCTTTTTAGTTGATTCTCTAGGATTCGTTAAGTAGACCATCATATCATCTGCACATAGTGAGAGCTTCATCTCCTCATTGCCTACTTTTATCCCTTCAATTACTTTTTTCTTCTCTAATAGCTACTGCTAGTGTTTCTAGTACAATGTTAAATAATACAGGTGATAATGGGCATGCTTGTTTCACTCCTGTTCTTATTGGAAAGGCTTTTAATTTATTCCCATTAAAGATAATACTTGCTGATGGTTTTAATGTTTACTGTTTATTATTTTTAGGAAAGGCCAATCTATTCCTAAAATTTCTAGTGTTTTCAATAGGAATGGGTGTTGTGTTTTGTCAAAGGCTTTTTCTGTAGCTATTGAGGTTACCATGTAATTTCTTTGTTTAATTACTGCTATGGTCAATTATGTGGATGGTTTTCTTAATATTAAACCATGCATTCATGGTTTATCATCCTTGTGATAACTTGCTATAGTCTTTTTGCTATTATTATATTCAAGATTTTTGTATCTATGTTCATTAAGGAGATTGGTCTGTATTTTTCTTTCTCTGTTTCTGGTCTTATTGGCTTTGGAATTAGTACCCTATTTGTGTCATTAAAGGAATTTGGTTGAACTTCCTTTTTGCTTATTTTATCAGAGAGTTTGTATAGTTTGGGGATTAGTTGTTCTTTAAATGTTTGATAGAATTCATTCATGAATCCATATGGCCCTAGGGATTTTTTCTTAGGGAGTTGTTCAATTTCTTTTTCTGAGATGGAATTATTTAAGTATTCTATTTCCTCTTTTGTTAGTATAGGCAGTTTATATTTTTATAAATATTCACCAATTTCACCTTGATTGTCATATTTATTGCCATGTAATTGGGCAAAATAGCTCTTAATAATCATCTTAATTTCCTCTTCATTAGAGATGAGTTGCCCTTTTCATATCTGATAATCTTAATATGATTTTCTTCTTTCTTTTTTATTAGATTAACCAGTACTTTATTTTTATGAGTTTTTTTCAAAGTGCCTGGTTCTTCTACTCTTATTTATTAGTTCAATAGTTCTTTTACTTTCAATTTTATTAATTTCTCTTTGATTTTTAGGATTTCCAGTTTTGTTTTTATTTGGGGATTTTTAAATTTGTTCTCTTTGTAGTTTTTTAAGTTATATGTCCAATTCATTGACCTTTTCCCTCTCTGATTTGTTGATATATGCATTCAGGGATATAATTTTTCACCTGAGTACTGCTTTGGCCATATCCCATAGATTTTGATATATTGTTACTTCATTATCATTCTTTTCAATGTAATCAGTAATTGTTTCTTTGATTTGTTCTTTGACCCACAAGTTTTGAAGAATTAAGTTATTTAGTTTCCAATTAATTTTAAATCTGCCCTTCCATTAGCCCTTATTATGATTTTTATTGCATTATGGTCTGAAAATTATATTTATTATTTCTGCTTTTCTACAATTGTTTGCAGTGTTTTTATGCCCCAGTACATGGCCATTCTTTGTATATGTACCATGTGCTGCTGAAAAGAAGGTATATTCCTTTTTATTCCTATTTATTTTTTCCTCTGGATGTCTATTACCTCTAATTTTTCTAATATTTCATTCACTTAATTTACTTCTTTCTTATTTTGAGGGGTTCAATTTATCTAGTTCTGATAGGGGAAGATTGAGGTTCCCCACTAGTATGGTTTTACTGTCTATTTCCTCCTTAAGCTCATTTAATTTCTCCTTTAGAAATCTGAATACTATACCATTTGGTGGGTATATGCTAAGTACTGATACTTCGTTATTTATACTGCCTTTCATCAAGATCTAATTACCTTCCTTATCTCTTTTAATCAGATTTATTTTTGCATTAGCTTTGTCTTTGATCATAATTGATACTCTTGCCTTCTTTTTCTTAGTTGCAGGGCAGTAAATTCTGCTCCACCTTCTTACCATTGTGTCTGTCTGTCTCAAGTGTGTTTCTTGTAGACAACTTATGGTAGGATTCTGGTTTTTAATTCATTCTGCTATCTGCTTCCTCTTTAGGGGTGAGTTCATCCCATTCACATTCACAGTTATGATTACTATCTGTGTATTCCCCTCCATTTTGACTTCCTCCTTTGATTCCAACTTTTCTCTTATCCCTCTTACCCTCCAACTTTTCCCTTTTATTTCCTTTTTCCTTCCCTAATGTTACTCCCTTCCTATGCCCTTCCTTCTTATTATTCCCCTATTACTACAGTGCTTTTTAAAAGACCCCCAACCTCTCACTCCCTGGTATTGTTCCCCCTCCCCACCAGCCTATTTATTACCTTTCTACTTCTCTATAGGGCATAATACAATTCTCTGCCCCCATGAAACTCACTGTTCTTCCCTCTCTGAGCCAATTTCACTGAGCATAAGATTTAAATATTACCTGTCACCAACCTCTTCCTCCCTTCCATTGAATTGGTCTTCTCCCCTTTCCCCCATATGCTTCTTTATGAGACATATATTTACTCCATTTTATTTCTTTTTCCATTTCTCTTAGTATTATCCTGTTTTTTACCCCCAGTTTATATATATATATATATATATATATATATATATATATATATATATATATATATATATATATTTCACATAGAATCCTATACAGTTTGTCACTGTACCCTCTAACTATACTTCTTCTAGCTACCCTGATGATCATAACAATTTTTAAGAGTTACCAATATTATCTTTTCTTATAGGAATACAAGTCATTTGAACTTATGGGTTCTCTAATTTTTTTTTTCCTTTCGCAATTACTTTTTGGTGATTCTCTTACTCATTTCCCCCCTTCTTTCCCCTTCCTTATTGGCTATATTTTTACTCCTCTGTTTATTTGGTGGATCTATGAGTTTGGGCTTTTCTGCCCTGAATGGGCTTCATCTCTGCTCCACTGATTAGCTGGATTAACCTGATGGAGCTGAACAGTTCTATTAATGTGCGCTGAGTCCAGATCTTCCCCAGCTGCCAACAGAGGCTGAAGGTAAAAGTGAAAATGTGGAGACTTAAGGTAGTTACCCTTGGTCTTCATCTCTCCTCCCTTCTACTAGCCACCTCCCTGCCAGCTGCCCAATCAGAGCCTTGAACTTTCCTTGGTGATACCAAGGCACTCTGTCATGGTTGCAGCCTGCATCCTGGGATCCCAGTAAGCCAGATACCCACTGCTGGTCTCAGTGCAGTAGGTAGAGGAGGGGTGTTGGATCTTTCCCTTATACGGGGGAATGCGACTTTATCTCTGTATCTTTCAAGTTGAGTCAAGTAGGAGAGACCTGTGGCTCTGTCTTGTTAAGTTTTGCTTTCTGTATAGTTCGTATACTTTTTCTTCTGGTTGTTTATTAGCTCTGTGAGATTGAGCTTTTCTTCCCTCTGGAGGCTTCTTCTATGAAATATTGATAAATTGGATTAAGCCAGTTGAGCTGATCTGCAGAGCTGAATGTACCCTGAGGTCAAAACTTCTAGAGATGAAGGCCCAAGATGGAAGTGTTTGGCTGAAGACTGTGACCAGCGTGCCCTCTTCTCTACTTCTCTCCTCTAACTGCTTCCTTGCCAGCTGTGGTCAGAGCCCTGAGCTTCACATAGTTGTTGCAGCAAAGCACTCCATCCTGGTTGGAGCATCATCCTGAGATCCCACCAACCAGCCAAGTCTCAGCACAGTAGGTGGGGGAGGGCACTGGGACTCTCCTTTCTTTTCCTTACACCTGAGAATTCAACCTTCTCTGACTACCTTTTAATTTGAATAGAGCAGGAGGGTCCTGTAGGTCTGTGCTATTGTTGGATTTGGTTTTCTGTCCCCCTTGAAGTGTTTTGTTTTCGATTGATGTAGAAGAGTTTTCACAAAGGAATTGACTTTTGCTGCTTCCAAGCTGCCATCTTGACTCTGCTACCATGATCTTTAAAATATCACCAGTAAAGACAAATCTTAAATCTTTTTTTTTAACTGGGGACTTGCTTTTTTGGGAAAAAAAACTATTAAATAAAAATATATAAAACTTTAGTGAGTAAAGTGTATTTTGGAAGAAAAAAGTATTTTTTGATTAGCAAATAAATTTTGGTATATAATTTATTGAATAAAGTAGTCCAAATATTTTCCTAATAATTTATTTTATAGAATTATTTTAAACAATTCATTTATAGATATTTTAATGGCAATCTTCTTATTTACACATTTCTTATTAGAGGCTTTTTATATATTTTTGCCCAAGAACCTTCCAGATTAGCAGTATGAGAAAATGACATCCCCCCAAACACACATTTTTACATACATGCCCACATGTGGACACTATTTGTGAAAGTATCATGAAGGGTACATTAAGGAATAAGATTCCCTCCTCTTTAATAGCTTAAAAAATACTGAAAAGAAAATGACTCAAGATATCTAGTTAAATAAAAGAAGAGACATTCCGAAGTACAGTATAAAGCACATAGAATTTGGAGCTGGAGCATGTGGATTTGAAAGTATTCTATAACATCTTATTATATATGGAAATCTGAGTAGGTCATCTTGCCATAAGATGTATGGTATAGCAGATGGATTGAAAAGACCTGAGTCTGGAAGCTGACTTCAAACACTTACTAATTGTGTGATACTGGGCAAGTTACTTAATCTGTCTTATATCCAGCTTCCTCTTCTTTAAAACCAGAGGTAATAATAGCACCTTCCTCACAGAGATTTTATAGAAATAAAATGAGATAATAAATGTAAAATGCTTTTCAAATCTTAAAGTACTGTATAAAGTTATTATCATTATTATTATACATTTCTTTTCTTTAGTCTCCTTACCTGTAAACTAAAGATTTTGAACTAGATAAAATCTCTCATCTTTTCTAGCTCTTAACCTAAAGGTATTATTCCCCCCCTAAATTTCCCTTTGAGAACTCTAATCTCAAAGAAAGTCAAAGATATGAAATGTTATTGGGAGTTAGAAGAACAATAATCTCTTCATAGTCACAAGTGTTAAACATTTCTCCTTCTCTGAAAGAGTTAACAAATCTCTCTTATAGCCTAACTTAACATCACTTAATAACCACATGTGAAGAGTTTCTTGTTGGGATAATAATGATGACCTGAACAAGTGGATTGTGTCAGTTAACCATAGGTGCCAAGAAAGAATATGAAAAGGAAGAAAAACAGAGAAACCTAGGAGGTCCACAAGGGTGAGCAGAGGTTCTCCATGAAAGTCAGAAAACTAAATTCTGTTTTCCTCATTATAAATGCAGTGTGTGCCAGTTCAACAATGGCAAAGGTATTCTTTGTATTCTTGCTATAAATATTCTTCCTTTTCTGAAGGTATTTGTTATTTCCCTATTAAGATTTAAGTCCATAGTTTTTAGAATATGGAAAATTTCCAGCATTTAGTCATTGTGATTGGTCTATTTTTCTTATTTTATTAAGATTTTAATCATTGAATCAAAAAAACTGGTAACCACCCAAATCTTACATTTTACCACCAATTGCTTATTTTATGCAAAGTACCATAAGAACTTTCAATAATAAAAGCTGATCACACAGTAGGCTAGATTCATCAAAGGAGATAGAATGGAGGATAATTTTCATTTTCTCATTTTTAACTCATAAATAGCATTCTTATCAATTATTTATCTATTTTCAAATTTAATTAATGGTTCTAGTGATAATTGCATAATTTCTATGGTCACAGAAAAAGCAGTCAGTATGTAGATAATAGGACTTTTTAATATTTATGAAGTTCAAAGTTTTCTATAAATAGAGAAATTCAGAAATTATCACCAGACCTATAAATTATTATACAAAGAGAAATAAATAATAGAAAGGGCATTTGTTTGAGAAAATAAAAGAGAGAGAGTGAGTAATGGTAATATATTTACCCAATGGGACTTTGAACAATATTACTTGGTGATGGCAAAGATATGGCTGATCACCTCAAAAGGAATGGGTAATAAGAAATATTAGGATTATTAAAGACTTACTTTTGTTTCAATTTCATAATTGTTAAACATTTTATCAAATCAACCTTTTCCCTCTCTAGTTCTATTGCACTGCAGTATATTATAAACTTATTCAAATCCATTTTGAATGGAAAAACATATGATCTACAATCTTTTCCCTAGGGGCAGAAATTTATATCGTCATATGCTTTGGCCTTTGAGTCTTTCTCTCACACAGTGGTTCCAATAGACGAATCCTTGTTTCAAGGTTTTATTAAAGTCTCCTCAGGGGAAAGTGGGCTTTGGATTATTTTTTTTGCCCTCCACTTAAACAAATAAAATGACAATATAATTCCTGTAATCTATAAAATATTAATATATATTAGAAGAAAGGGGATATTTTAAACATATACTAATAGAATTAGAACATTGGAAAATACTGCTGATGCACTATCAAAGTCATCTTTTTTTAAAAAAAAAGCCATAATGTTGGATTCTACCTGCTTATATTCATAGCACAGGGAGAAGAGTCAAAAATGGAGCGGCAGCCTTGGGCAGTAGCTGATTTTAGATGCTTCACAGGTGCATGCTCCATGTATTTCTGAATAGTATCAAATCCTAAGATTTTAAACCTGAACTCTTCAAGAACATTGACAGCAGACTCTCAAGGACAAAACTATTATCTCAGATCTCAGGAAACCGAGCAGTGTACGGTCTACAAAAAAATGAAGAGCCACTTGTGGATTTGATTTTCTTAGGAATTCCACATCCTCTTTACACCTTCTCCCTCTAAAATGGCATTCATATCCTGATGAGCATACAGAATGAGTGTTGGCTGCAATCTAAACCACAAAAAATTATATTGCTGGAATCAAATTACCTGCATCATTCAAATCAAAGGATTTAGAGCTGGAAGGGCACCTTAGAGATCATATTTTATATTTAAACATTGCACAAATAAAATGTTCACAAGATTATTTTTCAGTTGCTGTCCTCAATTCCCACCACTGAGACATGAGATATACCACACTTCTTTTTTTATTTTCAGAGATCTTGCTAGAACAAAATTAGTAGCAAAATTATTACTATGTCAATTATTTTCTGATTAAAAGTTATCATGATATTAAATTCAAACATTATTTATCGGTCAATCCATAAAAACTTATTAAACAACCACTATGAATCCCACACTGTGCTAGGTGCAAAGGTTATAAATCCAAAATAAAAAGAACAATTTCTACTCTTGAGAAACCTATATTCATGTAACATGTGATCCAAGGAAGTATGAAGTTGGGGAAAGAACAGAGAACTTTTAAAAGTTCTGTTTTCAAGTCCATGGTGGATCCCTTACTATGATATTGCTTAATTTTTCCAGTCCTTGGTTATCTTATCAGTGAAATGGGGGTAATGACACTTCCATTATTTATCTCAAAAAACAAAATGAGACAAATTTTTAAAGGTTTTTTAAGTATAAAGGTCTAGATCAAAGTGAGTTGCTGTTATTCTAGAAATTAGATCTCACTATCAACTTAATGTTTACCTTGGGGATCTATATGGGGAGAGTCAAAACAATCACAACTAATATTCTGTCCTTTATTCTTGGAAGGAAATCAGCCAAATATTTTTTCAAAGGTTGGATATGAAAAAGGAAGAGGGGAGATGAGATCTCATATGATCATATATATGTATATATTCATATATAATCTCATAATCTTATTTTTCATTTATGTTAGAGGTAACTGATTATTTTAAACACCCTAAAAGAGAAAGTGTTTGTTGTTCATAATGTGATAAAATTTCAGAGGAGAAAAAGTCTACCGAGGTGTTTGAGGGATTTAAATATATGTAAATAAAACATCCTATGGGTGCAATGAGGAATCAGAACCAAGTGGGGATTAAACCAGAGAATAAAAAGTGAAAATTTGAATGATGATATTAAATCTTACATTGAACCATATGGTGATTTGTCAGATATTGCCCTTGCTTCAGTCAAAATTGTGTTATCTTTTATTCTCTTATTCAGGAAATTACAAATTATGAGTATTTCTGGTAAAGAAGACCTTTTCTCTTTCAAGTGAAGAAAGGAAAATTAAATGGAAAGAAATGGCAAGGGCTAGAAGAGAAAGGAGAAGGGAAAGGAGCAAATAGTAGAGATGGAGAGATAAGAAGAGGTAAGGGAAGAGGAGGAAGAGGAAAGAAAAAAAGAAGGGGATGGAATTGAAGAGAAAGGAACTGGTTAATCTTAATAATTAAACTTCTTAAGAGCATAAATTTGATATTTTATTTTTGTTTCAACCGACAATACATATCATCTTTTATACGTAGTAGGAACACAATAAATCATTTTACTCTAAACATACAATGTAAACAATAGTATTATTAAGGTTACATCTATACAAGCAAAATGGAGAGTCAAAGCAATTACCTATTAATCTATTCAAAACCATCCTCTTCATTCCAGATTTTATTTCAAAGGACACTTACATAGTCTTGAGTCTGGCTTATCCTGATCTGCTCTTTATGTTTTATTATCCAATCATCCATTTAACTTATGTTGACAAATACTAGTGGACAGAGTACTTTCAAAGAAACTAAACTGTTTTAGAGTCATTTTTTTCACAGTTGTGGTAGAAAGAATTTCATTTGGGGTACAGAAAGCAAGCTTCAGATTCTGAAACTTAAGAACACATTCTCTTTAAGTGATCAATCTATCCTAATATTCTGTCCTTTGCTACAGGTTCTACAAGATCTCTCAAATACATATACCTATATATGCAAATGCATGTATACAAATAAAGCATAAATATAAATATGTGTATGTATACACAGACTCACCTCAGACATAGAAGATCATCAATATAGGGGAGTTTATACTGAGGAGAGGAAAGACCTCTCATATCAATGCAGATTGGCAATTATCCTGCAACTTCCAGTTTTGGAGGATTCACTGGAGAACTGAGAGATTAAGTAACTTACTTGCCTCGGATCCTACAGCCAGTCTGTGCCAGAGGTCAAATGTAAACCCAGGCATTCTGACTAGGAAGCCAGTTCTCTATTTTGTAGGTCAGGCTGTCGCTACAAATATCATTTACCACCAATACATATTTAAGTTAACACAAAGAATAATTAATAGCCATAGCATCATTTTCAGAGCTAGCCAGTGTTGTGAATGACAGACACAGCAGCTTTGCCCCTTGATGGCAATAAATCAAAACTACTGTTTATGTACCAAGTCTCTATAATGATCTTTTAACAGAAGGCTAGGGATTTCTTGAGAGAAATAAAGGGAAGGCAAAAGACACCCACCAGTGAACCCCCTGATACTATATACTCACCTCAAGTAGGGAAGTATTGGGTTATCCATTTATAATCACACACATATACACAAAGTTCCACAGTATTAGTGACTTTCACATTTTTTTGAATTTTCTGCTCTTTTGACAGAGGGTGACATTGCATACACAGCCACTGAGCACGTCTTAAAGCCTGATGTGGAATTAGAGACGGTGGCCACTGATTATATCAGGAAGCACCAGCTGCAAAGGCCAACCATCCCCAAGTGACAAGAGGACTGCATTATAATTAATGGGTGTTACAACTCTAAGGATCATTTTAATTCTTCAGGGAAAATATTTCAGATACTAAACATCCTATTGTGATGGGCAGTTTTAGGCTGGGAAAATATTAGAAATAATAATGATGATGATGATGATGATGATGATGGTTGTGATCTTGCAAGATGCTTTTCCTTAAAATCAGTATATCTGAAAAAGAATAGGGATGCCTTCAGTCCTTCAGCTGTGGCTTTCACACACTGCTACTTAGCTGAACTGCACTGGGCATCATTACATTTTATAATAATTATGATGATGATAAAAATGATACAGTCGCTGACATTTGTCTAGCACTTACATAGTGCTGTCACGTACATCATCACATTTAATCCTCCCTTTACCTGTGAGGGAGATAGTACAAGTATTATTACAATCTTACAGAAAAGGACATTAAGGCCTAGAGACATACACTGACTTAGTTCAAGGTCATGTAACCTCCAAGTGCTATAACTAAGCCTTATACCCATTTTTCTAGATTTTAAAACCTGGGTTCCTTCCACTAGACCACTTAACTGATCCATGAAGATATTCATAAAAGGGATGAGGTAGGGCTTTTGTGAACTTAATATATATGTATATATATATACATCTATAAAACATTACATTCTATATTAATATAATAAGTAATAATGTAATGTCATATAATATATATATATATCAATGTACTTATATTAGAGAGATGTGCAATATATACTGATAACTGTATTCCAATACAGTTGCTTTCTTTTGTAGCCCTAAACATCTGATTATTTGCATTTGAAAATATTACTCTGAAATGGGGTTCTTAGCTATCACCAGATTGCCAAAGGGATCCTTGTCACAAAAAAATGATTAAGAACTGCTGGAATGGAGAGATGCAGACAACCAGCTTTTCCTTGTATTTTGAAAAGAATTCCCATCTAGCATAGGGAGTGAAAGAGGGTTTATTTACCTAATGTCTTTCATCATATTCCCATCCCTCTGAGCAGGAGAAGTGATCTCCTGATTATATGGTGATAGTAAGTTTCTCCTTCCCACCTTCCCCTGTTTACCAATTAATTTCTCTACTTCTCAAAGTCAAACCTGTAATGAGGCAAAAAAAATTCCTCATGACCATAACTACAACTGACTTAGCCGTATTATCACCCATATGACCAAACTTGAAATAATTTTAGGTGAGAAGTATTTGCATAATTCTCTCCTCTTTGATAAATCTGGAAATGTCTCCCCAGAATGGGAGACAGCAGTAAAGAAGGAATGATTACATGAATGTGATTTTGCCTTAAACCCCACCCAACTGCAGGGGAGTAGATTTATCAGACATCTTTGCATTATCAGCCTGGTGCCCTCATTTAACAATGAACCTAATGATGATGATGATCATTATGATGAAAATGACAATGTCACATAAATATTAGCCACAATAATTGTGGTTATTATTATAGTATCTACTATGTGCAAATCTCTATTATAAGAATTTCATAAATATTATTTATTGGATTCTCATAACAATCCTGGGAGGTAGAAGCTATTAATATCCCCATTTTACAAATGAGGAAATTGAGGCCAAAAGAGATTAAGCAACTTGGTCAATTACAAAGTTACAACGTATCTGAGGTGAAACTTAAATTTGGGTCTTCTTGACCCCAGACCTTCTATCCACTGCTCCACCTAGCTCTTTAGGGAAAATTCATGATCATAGAACTTTAGATTTAGATATCGATACCTATTAGAGATGAAAGAGATATAGATACCATTCTCCTTACCAAATCTGACAGACGAGTAAACTGGTCTTCAAAGAGAAGAAATTGATAGCTCAAGATCACACAACTAGACAATGGAAGAGGCAGGATGAATTTTTCTAATTATTTTTGAATTTATGAGCAGATGCTGGTGTTTCACAAGCAATAAGCAATGAAATTTCAGCATGTAAAATTGAGTTTAGTACTATAATGAAATAACATTTAGAGGAATCTTAATCTTAATCCAGCATACTTTAATGCTATGCACAATGTAAGAAATAATTGTAATAAGTTACTTTGACACAACCAAATCAAAAACTTCTTGGGTCAGCAGGTGAAGAGAAATCCTGAGGAAAATAATACTTCATTAATGTCTTTCTGAAGGTCCCTATTTCCATAATTCATGTCTTGGTGTGGAAAGCCAGGATTTGGTGGACATTGAGGTACTAATTCATGTTTACCTTGCTTGGAAGAGGCTTATTGCTTCTATGGTGAACAATGCCCCTTCATTGAGAAATGAAGATTGGGCAAATTAATGAGTTTAGATGAATAAAGGCAAGCCAGGGTTGTGATTGATCATCTCTTTCTAGTAGGGAGAGCAGTATGAGGGGTGTCTTCTGGAACATGAGGTCACATCCTCCCCTATCTTTTTGATGGTATGATATGAAGTGAGATATTTTGTCTCCAAAATATGATTATACTTGAAATTCTATCAGTTAAAGATTCATTTGGGTTAACAAGCAAATGCCTCAGAAAAGATTAGGAAAGGGAGTATAGGGTATGAGGCAGGGGAAATAGAGGCTAATGGTTTATCAGTTATTTCATATAACTGTGAATTCATTTTGATGTCATCAGAGACATGTATGATTAAAAAAAAGTATCACCAGGGCAAGATGTAGATATAGATAGCCAACTTATTCAACTAGTATGCCAAGGAACCTAAAAGAAAACCAGCAGAATGTGAGCGGCCATTCTTTGGAAGGTTTACAGGAGCAAACGGACAGACATATGCAGGTATGTATGGTTTGACATCTGCATTGTTGAAAGGCATACAAACATCAGTGAATATATAGATCTATTGAAGAATTAATTAATTTAATCAGCTGATTTTCCCTTGACAAAATAGGAGTCAGTACATGTGTGTGAAGGGGCTTAGAGGGGTAATTTGCTTCACTGGGCACTACAGGAGATTAGTCAAAATTATGGTGGGAAAATCAGTACAATAAAATCAGAGGCTAGGATGAGAGAACTAGGTTTTTAAAACGAGACTGTGGGGTAAGAAAAGGGCCAAAAGATGGAGGGAATGAGGGGAAAAGAACAGAAGGTGGTAAAAAATGTTTGAGACCAGAACTTGGATACTCTGATTCTCAGCCAAGAGCCCTT
Source organism: Monodelphis domestica (assembly GCF_027887165.1). Classification (NCBI taxonomy): domain Eukaryota; kingdom Metazoa; phylum Chordata; class Mammalia; order Didelphimorphia; family Didelphidae; genus Monodelphis; species Monodelphis domestica. Next base: position 176,378,552 of record NC_077233.1, on the reverse strand, counting down.
TGAACTAAATAACTTTAAAAATAACCTAGTCCCCAAACTCCCCCATTCCCCATCCTATCTACAGTTCCCCCAAAGCCATAATTTAGTGGTTTCTTCTGTGCTTGTGATTTATTGATTAAAGCACAAAACTTCCTTTTCAAGCATTTAACACAGAGTAATTTCTACCATTTCCACCATACACTGAGCTCCTAAGTTATGAAATGAGGGCACAGTATGAAAATTTAAAACATTAAGTGTTAATACAGAAAAGTCATCTCTCCAGCCGACTTGATTAGACTGCTTCATGTTTAAGCTCACTGTTTCAAATACAATTATACTTGGGTCACACCTCATTCTGTCCCCATATACTCAGAATTCAAGAATTAATCAATAACTAAACCACATGGGCTACATACCCTGACTAGAAAGGCAAGGAGACATAAATCAAATATTTAAGTATTTGTGTAACAAGAGCTCAGATTTGAACTTTTCTTTGCTAAAGATATTTTATCAAAGGCATTGTGTAAATTGTGTTTTCTAAATTGATGTAATGCAACCATAATAATGGGTTTGGGGAATACCAACTCAGCTGAGTCATATAAATCAAAAGGAGGCAGTGTAGTGCAAAGGAATGCTAGCTTGATCTGGAGGAAGGGGAGATGAGTTCAAATACAAACTCAGGGGTTGACCACCAGTTGACTTGGACAAGTCACATCATTTTGTCAGGTCTCAGTTCCCTTAGTTATTAAGAGAAGTAGTTGGACATGATATCTGAGGTTCTTTCCAAGTGAAAATCTATAAACTATGACAGAGAAAATTTGCATAACAGTAATGGTGTGATTATCTTTGGAGACAATTTAGAAAGAAACATTGTGCTAACATCTAATCCACTCCAATTCAATAAACATTTATTATGTGCCTAGTATATGTCGGGCACTATACAATGAGGATACTATAAATAAAAATAAAGACATTTCAAGATGCAAAGAGCTTAGCATCTAAAGAGAAAACAAACCAAAGAAGGCAGGGAAATGTTGGGAGAGGGGTAAAAAAACCCCATGAGTTATCTGGTATGGGAGCATCTTGTTCCATGGAAATGAAACCAGATATAACATAAGAGGTAAAGTGGAGTGAGCTGAGAGTCCAGTTTCTGCCCTTTATAAAGGGAGACTTTGGAAGGAGTTTGGTACTTTGTCTTCCAGATCTCCAATTACAGGGTAAAAGAGGTTGAGAAAGTATTAATTAAGGCTTAAGTTAGCATCATGGTGGTGGGCATCTTGTTCTATGGAGTTTAAATTAGGCAAAACAGCAGATTCAAAGTGGAGTGAGGATTTCACATTGAGGATGTTTGGGCTATAATCAATGATGTTTTATGCAATAACATGGGCTGCCATGGGAAGGAATCATCGCAGAAAAAAATATACAGTTTTAAAAATGGAAGGAACCTGTGGGTTAATCTAATCCAACTCTTCCCTTTTACAGAGAAGGAAATCAAGGTCCCAAAAACTAAGATAGTTGTTTGAGGTTACACAGGCACAAAGTAACAGAGCCAAGATTTGAACCCACATACTCAAACTCTGATTCCAGGGATAATATTTATAAAATATTTAGTACAGTTCATGGCACATGGTAGGACCTTAATAAGAGCTTACTGGCTTCTCTTTCTACTGCCACTCTATTGATATTGGCCTGGTCTAAATAAAAAGATGCTAGCTTAAATTTTTATATTAAATTTTTATATTGTTGTTGTTGTTCAGACATTTCAGTCATGTCCAACTCTTCATGACATTTGGCAAAGATACTGAAGAAGTTTGCCATTTCCTCTTCCAGCTTATTTTCCAGATGAGGAAACTGAGGCAAATACATTTAAATGGTCTGCCCAAGATCACATAGCCACTAAGAGTCTGAGGACAGATTTAAAACTAGGTCTTCCTGACTCTAGTTCCAGTGCCCTATCCATGGTACCAAACTAAACATTTAGAATTGATTTAATTCTGTCAAGTGCTATAATAATGGAAGCAATTGGTTAATCAATCAACTGTGTCTACTCTTGCCAAGAAATTGTATTATGCTGTCTGTCATAATCCCTTCTATTCTCTATTAGCAACTCCATTACCCTGTGGGGTGCACATTTGGCATTAGGGGCAAAGTCGTCGCCATGAGGGGCACCAGATCAATGAGAACAGCAATGATCAGGCATCCACTGTTCTCTGACCTCTATTTCCTTCCCTGTCATTATTAGAGAAGGGAATGGAGAAGAATTAGAATAGCATATGTTCTATTGGAAATAGTTGTTCTCATTCCCATCATTCTATAAACTTGCATTATAGAAAAATGTGCAATTCAGAAAGAATCTGATGACTTTTAATTTTAATACTATCAATGCATACGTGTTAGGATTTTCCTGATTTGGTAGGGAATCACCTCATATTATATGAGTGATTAAAAAACTCTCATCCCTAGGAAAAACTAAAAACACCACTGGCTGGCATTTAAGGAACTACACCATCTGGCTCAAGCTACCCTTACAAATTGATTACACATTCTTCTCCTTCATGCACTCTAGTTTCCAATCAAACTGGCCTACTTGTTCTTACTCCCTGAACATGATATTCCATCATCTCTCCTGCCTCCGTGTCTCTACACAGGCTGCCTTGCATTCCTGAAATTCAGTCCCTCCTCTCCTCATTTCACAGAATCCCAAGATTTTTTCAATTGAGCTCAAATGTATTCCATATAGGATTTTTATCCTGATGACCACAACTGTTATTGCTACTCTTTCATTACTTTATATTTATCTTGCACATATTTTATAATTCCTTGACTGATGCAAGTTATTTTTCCTCCAAATACCACATAAGCTCTTTGAAGGCAAGAAATGTTATTTTGATATTTTTTTTATTTTTGTGTACTATGCACCTAGCAGTGTTCATGACACATAATAGGAGTTTCATAGATACTTGTGGAATAAGTAATGAATCTCATCTCTGAAAAGCTCTCATTCCCAAATGAGTGTTTTTGGTCAGGTATTCAATTAATTAGCATTTATTAAGTGTACCATATATCCTAGGCACTGTGATGAGAAGACACATGAATACATATAAAATGAATGAATGGTATCTCTTTGATTTGTTGGCATTTGGTTCTGACTACTCTCCTAGAAGTCATTTTACAATACATCAGGGTTACAGAGGGGTTCCCCCATCCCAAATATGTGGTTTATCTTCTAGGCAAAGCACTTTTAAATGTTTTCTAATTGCACATTTTCCTCTTATGGAACTGGCTTTCTTCCTTTGCTTAATTTGTCAACGTTACAATATCACAGAAAGTGCTATCTTTATGTTTTTTTCTGCTTTAAAAATATAATAAGCTGTGATGGTTATTTTGTGGGTAGCCAAGTACCTGTAATTTAGCTCAGTAGGTTCTCTTTTGTTCCTACATCGATTACTCTTTATATATATATATATATATATATACACATATATATATATATAATTTCCACTCAAAGCCTTTCATCTGTTGATCTCAGCATTTCACAAACTAATTAATCTTCACAATATGCCTGGATCAGCATCATCCCCCTTTTTTAAAAAAAATGAGCAAACAAAGACCATGAAATTAAGCAGATTGTTCAAGGTCAGATAAAGAGATTGACAGCCAAATATGATTTGAACTCATTGTCCCTATTCTCTAATCTCAGGTGAGAAGGCCACATTTAAAACAGAACTCTAATTGAAAGTACATCCTACATTTTTCTTTCATTGGCCTACATAACTTAGGGAAATATTCGATATTGAAGTAATTGTCAATACAATGTTGAAAAATATAATTTGTCTTTCAAAACAAATTGTATTTCAGCAATGAACTAGGCATGCACTCAACCAACAGTTCTGAGTTTCCTTGCCCTACCATTTTCCCTATCCTCTTCCCCATCTATATCCTCACAGTCAGCTGTCAAAGGGGGAAAAAAAAGTAAAGACAACAGCATCTGTTGGGGCTGGGCTGGGGGAGGGGGTAGACACAGCCATACTTTTATCTTCTCAAAGACAGATTCACATGAAGAAAAAGAAGAAGAAGAAAAATAAGGGAAGCAGATTGAATAGATCTGTTGCCTGATTTCCAACAGGACAAGAACCTAGTCTCCTTTAGACCTCCAGCATGTTAGGGTCAGTGACTATCTTCATGCCTGATTTACTGGACATCAGAATCTAAATCATCACAAGGTACTTCTATTTCTTTTTCTCCAGAGAAGAATGGGGAAGAACCAAGTGTATCATCCTTCATATAAAGTTTCATCTGATGAAAATACATCCCCTGATGTGTAACTTCAATTGTGCATATGTTTACTAAACTGTAAACTATTAATTTATTATCCAATTTTCTTGTCAATTTGAGGAATGCTTTTTAATCCTCATAAAGGACTGAAAGAATTGAGCATACCATCTACACATCTCATGGTTCCACTACAAAAGACACCTTTGTATTTATTGAACAGCCTCCATACTTAGTCACTGTCTACATGCCATTAGAATATTTCCTTTAGGAAAAGGGAGGGAAACAGAGGGGAATAGAGATGATATAAAACAAAAGATATTGGTAAAAATATTTATTTGAATTTTTATGTCGACTACAGTTGATTTCAAGGTAGGAACTGAATCTTTCATTCAGGACCTAATGCTCAATGTCCGTTTGGGGCAATGAGGTGAAAACAACTGAAGATGACCTTTGCTGAATTCAGAGCTCTTTTTTTTCTTTTTTAAGAAGAAAGGTACTGTGTACAATGGGATATCTCTTCTTTGAGTTTGAAGCAGTTTTTGATATTTCCTCTCTATCCAAGTTAAAAGGCATCTTTCTCTTAATAGGTCAAAATTGATATCAAACATGCTGTACCTCAGTTTTTCAGTCCCCCATCCATAAAATGGGATTACTATTTTTAATTTCTTTCCAGACCATGCTTCTAAGATAGTCTGAGATACTGAGATAAAAATATCATTGAGAAAGTGTTAAGTAGCCATACTTCGTGGGACCACACTTCTTTGAATAAAGGCTGCTGTGAAAAAAAAAATCTTAATTTAGAAGCAATGAATACTTCTATGGCAAAAAAAAATTAAAAATCAGATCTCTTAAATGTTAAGCTCTAGAAAATAAATGTCTAACTCAAATGCCAACCTCAGAGAACATGTTTAAGATAATAAAATTATGAGCAATTAACTCCCCAACCTCTCCCTCTAAGAAGAAAGTGCATTCAGAGTCTGCTTTTCCTCTAGGTAACTCACCCTTGTGTTTTTGAACAGTAGTCTGCATATTGTCACTGTCTCCAGGACTTTGTTTTGCATTCTCTTTTGAGCTCAAATGTTAATTTATATGATAGTTATTTGTTTATCATAGGACAAAGCTTTAGAGCTAGAAGAATCCTCAAGTCTAACACCTTTCACTTTATAGATGAAGAAACTGAGAACTATAGAGATGAAGTCGCATGTCAAAGTCACACAAGAGTGATGATCAAGGCAGGATTTGAATCCCTTCTTCTAACTGCAAGGTTACAATATACAGCCTCAGAATATTTACACATCTTGCCTCTTTTCTTTAGAGTGTAAGGACTGTAAGAATGTTGTCATTGAACCCTAGAGAAGGTAACATGACCACCTACTATTTTGGCCCAATTTCAAGAGAATATTTCTGAGTTTTGTTTTTTTTTTTTCCCCTCCCATCCTTCCATCATCTATCCTGTCTGCAAAAGATAAGAATCTCACCCTTTCTAATCCCATGGCATGGAGGAAGGGAATGCTGTTTAAGAATCGTGTTTATAAAAAATAGAAATATGTTTGGTAAATATGCATAAATCTACACATTAACGCACAAGGGTACAGTGCCAGTGGTGACAATAAATCTTTTAATTAATGTATTAGGTCCCACTCAGAGAACAGCAATGCAGAGTCAATGCACTCAGCTGGGGTTTTTCCCATGCATCTGCTTTCCAAAGCTAAGAGAAGATGGTGTTCCTGATCTGAGGCAATTTAGATCAAACACATTTAACCCAGCTTTCCAAAAAGGTTAAAAACCTGCAACCCACAAAAATTTCACTGGCTCCTTTCACATTTTCCTAGTGATTTGAAGATGATACAGCTAACAAGTATAGGCATAAGCAGTCTAAAAAAAGAAGGTCCCAGGATCCCAAACCTAGGGACAAGAGCATCAATTTTTATTGCAAACTTTCTTAGCCTACAGCCTGATTTCTCTGGGGCCAAGACTCATGTCTTTCTGTCCCTGGGCTGCTTGACCTTTGTGAATGTATATAGCCGGTTTAACCTGAGGTGATTCTCTCAACATGGAAGTTGTAATTTATTAAAAGGAGAAGCCTGCTTGGTGCTATCTTTGTTATTCAACTTCTGATGCTTGTTAATATACCAGCCTCTCACCATGGCGCATCCAAGAAGAATCTGAGATCAAAACCTTACAGATTCTTAGAAGAATAATTGGACAAAGTGGGGCTTCAATTTGGAGGTATGAGAATCAAGTCACAGAGGAGATGGAAATGAAGAAATCTCATATTTTAGAAGTCGAATCCTGCTTTCATGATGATGTACCTAATGATCTCGTTTTCTTGAGCATGTGAGGAAAAAAGAACACTTTAACAATGGAAAAGGTCTTCAAGTAATAAGCAAAGATCATTCATTGATTCACATAATGATACACATCGCATAAGCATTAAACTTCATCTGTGTTATCAGTCACATACATTTGTCTATGTTTTTATATATACATGATTTCATTTGCAGAATTCTATTTTTCATCTCACCATCAGTCCATTGTCCCCAAAAGATGAGAGGAGAAAAATAATATGAAAGTAAAGAGATTTAACATATGAAATACTTCCCAAAGTCTAAATCATGGCAAAATGCATCTGTTAAATTATCTTCTCCCACTGTGTAAATGTTAACAAAGCTCTCTTATAATCTCACTGGCTAGGGTATTAAGGAGAATCTAGCCCAGATCCTAGTCAGGTCAAGTGAGCAAAACTTAAGTAGCATGCAGTGCCTAGTTGAGTTAGAGAATGTCCTTCTTTGTTGATACCTTAGAGCATGCTGATGAGTGTTGACTCAGTGCTAACTCACTATGGCATTGGTCTTAATATTCAAGTTAGTGCTAATGGTTTCATTTAAAAAAAAATTTGTCACATTAAAGCTATTTTCCAATCAAGTTCATGGATGTCCAAGATGGAACTTTCCACTGAATATTAACCAATCCAAGTCCAAGTGATAGAAGTCCCAGCGAGTTATAACAATAATACCTTAGCTATACCAGTGAGACTTCTAGAGTGCTACATATAAATCTAAAAGCCACAGGGAAACTGGATGGGTCTTAAGTATTTGGTTCCAGTTAAAATTGGGACTATCAACATTTTTATTTACTAATATTTTATTTTAACTTAATTACATGAAAAAACAAATTTTAACCATTTTCTTTAAGTTTGAGCCAAATTCTTACCCTCCATCTCTTCTTCCTTTCCCTCCCTACTCCTCAAGATGGCCGGCAATCTGGTAAAGATTTTTCATGTATAATAGTATAAAATATCTTTCTATATTAGTTCTTTTGTGAAAGGGAACTTAAAGAAATGAAAGAAAAGTAAAGAAATAAGTGAAATATAATATGTCCTGGCATTCAATCAGACTCCATCAGTTCTTTCTCTGGAGGCAGATGACATTTTTTAATCTTGAGTCTTTGAGTATTTTCTTTGATCTCTGTATTGCCAGGAATAGCGAAGTCATTCATAAATGTTCATCGTATAATATTGCTAATTCTGTGTACAGTGTTCTTTTGGTTCTTCCCATTTCACTTTGCATCATTTCATGTAGGTCTTTCTAGATTTTTCTTAAATTATTCTTCATATCATTTCTTATATCATAATAGTATTTCAATATTATCATATGCCACAACTTGTTCATCCATTCCCCAATTGATGAACAAGGGATATCAGCTTTATGGTTGCTCATTGCAGTAGGCGAGCAATAGGAAATATGCTTTGATGTAAAGAAATTGTTGTAACTTATACATCATGCTTATATTGCTATTAAGCATCTGAATGAGGATTCAAACACACATCTTTCTGATTCCTTATTAAATAAATTAAGAACCTGCTGTATTCCCAAGGGGAATATATAAGATATTTACAATGATCACTATGGAAAGAATCTCAGATGGACTTAGAAAATATTCTAATGTATATTTGTTTCCAACTTATAATAAAATATACTTTATTAATTATACTAATGATAATATATAAATATATGTTCATAATAACATTTATATAGTTTTTGCTATGTGCCAGTCACTGTGCTAACTCTTGGTCTATATCAAGAACCAGGAAGCACTATCCCTAGTAACATATTAGTGACAACAGGCTAGTTTAGATAAGTTTTTTTCAATTATGTTGCAAGCTGGGGAGAGCTTTATCTATTAGAAGAGAAGGAGGATACTGAAGTACTATGATTTCATGGGCACTGGGAATATGTGTGAAATCAAATTAATAATCTCTCTTATTATTCATGGGTCCAATAGACCCATGTGTTAACATTCTTTTGGTTTTATCCATTCTTGAAATGTAAATCCCTCTAAGAACGATAACATCAAAAACCTCTAGGCACAACTTGGGTGCCATTTCTTCAATGAAGCACCACATAAACCCTCCACCAAACAGATCCAAAGGGTTTTTGCTGTTTTAGACTTCTTATTGAACTTGATTTTACCTTCTACTTAGATATCACATTCTGATTTGTATTATAATTACTTATTTATATGCCTTACATTACTCTTTTCCCCTGAGATTTTAAGGATTTTTCTTATTCCATTCTTGTATTTTCAGTTTATGGCATTGTCCTTGCATTTAAAGGCATTAAGTATTTTTGTTGTTGGATTTTTCATGCCTTACTGCAAATAAATTTATCAGAGCCTTTCCTGAGAATGGGCTTTAGCTGGGAGAAGGAGGAAAAAGAATACTTGAAGGAATAAGAAGAGGTGCCAACATGACAGAAAAGGGTGAAAATTGGGGAAACCAAAGATGCTGTAGACAGATTTAGACAACTTAATACTATTTTTTATTCTAGCCAGAAACAATATTTGGAAGAAGTAGGTTTAGAACAAAGGCCCAAAAGGTAAAGCAACTATTTTGCTGATTTAAAAAAATGGAGACAAAGGAGCACTGGATTTGGAAGCAATGAGAAAACAGGGAAGAATGGAAAGAGGTATGACTCTGGAGCCAAATGACTTGGGTTCAAATCCTAAATCCAATATTTACTCACTGTGTGCTGGGCAATCTGTCTCTCAGTCTCAGTTTCCTCATCTTTTAGTAAAATGAGTATTTGTGACTTGATGGCCTCTGAGGTCTCTGTCAGCTCTAAATCTATGATCCTATGAACCTGTATAACCTTGAGACACTTACTTTCCTAAGAATAAGCAGATAAAAAGAACACAAGTATCATATTCAGGATATTCAAGATAAAGAAAACAACCAAAATAAGCATCTCAAAATTTTACAGAATGGGAACATTCACAAACCTATTCAGATTTTTAAAATTATGATGCAAATTATTTTAGTGGTTTAGGGGCAGCAAAGCCAATCAAGTCCCACTTCAATGCAGCACTTGAGATAAAATTCCCTATTTATCCCTTCTGAGAAACCATCTGAGGATTAGATAAAGAATAGTAATAACTTTGTAAGCTAGATTCCTTCACCTTGTACACTTTAGAGGCTCTGTATAAACTATATTTTCATCTAACGGAAACAAATATAAACCTTCTAGAAAAACAATGTATAAGGAGAAAATTGACGGCATAATTGGAGCGATAGTGACACTGCTACAGCAAAAGGCAGCAGATCTGAAACACAAAGGGAGGGGGGAAAATACAATTTGACTGTAATATTTGTATATTATTTTTATCTCCCTCCACAAATACGATGATGATTGGATTCAAATCACATTTCAAACAGGATTCATTGCTGAAATGTCAAAAAGGAGGTAGTGCTCAACTCTTGCAAAACCTTGAAATCTGTTCCATAAAAGTCAATTTCAGCACAAACCTTGGTTAACCTTGAACAGTTAGATTAATGATCCAGCACCCTTCAACTGAGCTCCCATGAATAAACAAAACTTTACAAGCAAATTTAGCAACATCTTCGAAGAAGAAAAGCAAAACCAATCAAGAGAGATGAATGGCAATGAAACAGAAACATTTCAGGGCAGGAGGAGAGAACAGCAGTAAATGCACTACAGAGAATAAGCAATCACTGTCCCCTGGGGTCTCAACATAGGGGAGTACTCATTCTGCTAAAACACTGATATTTCCCCCCTTTTTAGCAATCATTTATACCATTGACAATTGGTTGGAGATCTTTAGTTTGTAACTACTTAATGCATCCTGCCTGTTGGGCTGTTTTGGAGCAAGGACATGGAGTATTTATGGTAGTCTTTCCCATCCCACCCAAACAAAGGATGCGAGGTGGAAAGGATGGTATAGGCAGTGAAGATTAGTGAAGATTAAAGATGGATGCAAGCATATGAAAGTAAAAAAGCAAATGCTATGCTTCAAGTCTTCTGGGGCCATTTATGTCTTAGGACCTCTGGGACAGAGTTAATAGCAAGGATGCCTGCCAAAGATAAAACACAGATTGCTCAGTTTAAAGAGCTTACCCTCCACTTTTAACTACTTTCAAAATATCACTCAATATTCACTCCACCCTGGCCATCATAAAACCTTTCCTTTAAGATAACCTTTAGGAAAATTAGCCTCTCTGGAATTATTAAAAAATATTGCCTAGGGAGATAGATTTTAAACTCATTTCTTTACACAGATCTTTTTTGGGGGAAGGAGTTAAAGCAGTTGTTTAGTTGATGAGGCTGACTTGGATCCAGTTTATTTCAGGTGCCAAAGAGTGGGCACTCTTGATCTTAGTATCATAATTATTATTAATCTTGAGTCCCAGTACTACATAATGTCCAAATTCTCCAACCTCAGATTCAAAGTCTCTGGGGATTGCCGAGTCCTCACTATTGGCATCTTCCATGGATCAGTCCCACCTCTTCCTGTCTGCTCCTGAACAAGAGATTTCCTCCAATTCAGTGTTTCATGAAGTTTCATTCCTCAAGTTGACACTGGCTCCCTATCTCTCTCAGTCACTCTACTTTTACACATTCCAAATTTCAATTCATTTTATGTCTTCTGGTTGAAAACAAATTAGAATATACAATTTCTTAATAATTGCCAAATGTCCTACTGATTCCAGTTCCAATAGCTTCTCTATAGCCTCTCCTCAATCTACTCTTTGCCCTTTACCTACAGATTGCTCAGCACTGATAAGTCTTTACCTGCTTTGCCATATCATACCTTCTATTAATCTTCACTCCATAGCATGTGCTGAAATCTTCCATCTGGATTTTGCCTTTCTTCCCAGGTATATATTCAATGCCTGAACATGGCACAGTGGAATGGCATAGGACTTGGTTTCCTCAGCTGCCTCTGGCAATGAATAGCTAGATGATCATGAACAAATGGGGATAATGATGCCTGTAATACTGTCACAAGGTTGTAATCAGAATCAAATAAAATAGACATGATGTAAATATCAGCTACATTTTTTGGTGTTCCTCTTAGTCTTGCCCAATCCCCAGTTCCTCGGCCATTCAAAATTTTTCTCACTTGAAAATCTTTCAAAATAACCTTACCTACTGCTAAGGTAGAATTCACTAAGCAAAACCTCTTGTTTGTACCATGTAAACAATCATGATGATGATGATAATGACAATGGTAAAGATGAGACTGGCATTTAAGCAGTACCTATATACAAAGTGCTTAACTACATTATCTCAGTTGTACTTTACAATTCTAACTTAACTACTATTAGTTATTATTAAAATTTTTAAACACTATCTACTTGTCTTAGAATCAAAATAGTGTGTTAGTTCCAAGGTGGAAGAGTGCTAAGGGCTAGGCAATGGGGGTCAAGTGACTTGCCCAGGGCCCCAGAGCTAGGAAGTGTCTGAGGCTAGATTTGAACCTAGGACCTCCCATCTCTAGGCTTGGCTCTCAATCCACTGACCCAGCTTACTGCTAGTTATTATTAGCCCATTTTTATAACCAAGAAAAGGGAAGTTTACAGAGGTTGGGTGAGATATTCTTAATTACACAACTAATATTACTCCTTAGTGGGGTCCAGGCACTTTTATGAAGCAAGTATGCAAAGGTTTCTATGATGGGTATGGAAGAGAACATGTGGCATTCAAAATAACATTGCAACCAATGGTAATGGAATTGAAAGTTACCAATGAATAAAACAGATACCAGTCATAAACTAAGAATTGTTCGGTGAAGACAGAGACTTATTCCCCTTCTATAGGGGAGATTATTAGCCAAGAAAATCCTGAGTATGACTGGCTTTCTATATAATGTAATGCATTCACCAGGGGGATCTCTTGGCAGCATTAGGGTAGTCAAAGGTAGAGAAGACTAGGTAAGGACCTTAACTTGGAGGGCAAGACAGTTACCACTGAACAGAACTCAGTGAGAGCTCATCTTAACCAGCATGCAATCAGTATTGGCAGTAATAGCATCTTTGTAGTGATAAACTCCAACATCTGGTCTAACAAAAAAGATGCCCAGATTCTGATGCAGGTGAAAAGAACACATTCAATTACCTTGTGAATCTATGAAATGCTAAGTAAATGAAATAGAATGAACATATTATTTATTTCTTGAAATTCAAAAAGGTATTGAATGTCCAGAGGCATCTTGTAATTATGCAATGGAAAGGTGGCAGAAAATAATAATGGGGTGACTTCAGGACCAGTTATTATGGAAAAATGAGCCAGCAATGAAATGACACTTTAGGTCAGAATAAGAACCCATCTTCATAACTTCATAACTTTGCATGACTTTATTGAGTTGCTCTATAAAGACAGGTATTTTCTCATTGGATAGGGCTTCTCCCACCCACCCATGACTTTGCTTATAAACCTCAGTTCAGCAGCTTTAACGGAGCAGTGACAATTCAGCTCTTAGATCTGCTCATCAAACACATTGTCTTGAATCTCAGTTTGCTGAGTGAGCTTCCCCACCTATCTGGCAAACCCCCAGATGCAATATGCCACTATATGTGAAAATGGACAATTAAAAAAAGAAATAGATATATTATTTGTGGCCTAAAAGATTTATCCCTGAATTCAAACAGCCTTGAAGGATTCATTTCAGTTATTTCTGTTGGTATCACATCCAGTGCATAGATGAGGAACCCATGCTTTCTAGTACCTATAAGAAAAGGAAACATTGATAAAACCTGGGCAGAAGAACATTAGGCAAGACCAGATGAGTAGAAAACCAATGAGGAATTGTGTTGAATCAGTAGAGTATAGTAGATACTTAGGGTCTAAATATGAAGTCATAGCCAGTCCAGTAAGTAAAGAGAGAAAAAGTGAGTATATGGAAACCTGAACACAAGGGAGTAAAGTTAAGTTTAGGGTTCAGATGTGGAGCCAAAATAGGAGCAAAGTGAGAACCTCTTTGTCTTTGGCAGTGCCTTGGAAGTCTAGTTGGATAGAAACAGGCAGAAACATAGTCTGATCATATATATGTGGGGGTTGGAATATAATGTGATCTAAAATATAATTTAGGAGGTCAGTGCCTAGAGGAATAGGCAATGGAATTCATATAAAAAGCTGTAGGATGGATGGGCAGGGATTCAGGTAGAGAGAATAAGCATCAGGTTTAGACAGAAGAGGAAAGAAAATGAGGGGGAAAGGAGAGAAGAAGAGGGGGAAGGGGAATAGAAGAAGGGGTGAGGAGAGGAGGCAAGAGAGCAAGATAGACAGAGAGACAAAGATGATAAAAAACAACCACCACCATGCAACTGAGAAAGAACCTAAGCATCAAGAGACAGGGCAGAGAAATGTAATTCCCTTATTTTAAAAGTGGTTAATAGCTCTAGGAGAGCAGTGGAAGGCTCAGTTCTAATTTTGAGTTAATTTCTAATGCAAGGGATTACAAATTCCCTGCTCAGGACAAGAATTGGATTAAGCCACTGCCCACAAAAAGGCACACCTGTTCTGACAGGTTTTACAAGAGAAAGGAAGCATACCAACTTCTAGCAAGAACTTTAGCATCAGATTTTGCTTCCCAGCTACAATTAAGACCAAGTGGCATGTTTTTCAGTACAGTATATTCAAATGGCAATTGAGTTTGAAGGAAGAAATCACAAGGATTATCTAGTTCAACTCTAATATTTTAGACAAGGAAACAGGTTTTTAAGAGTAGAAACCAAGCTCACCTAGGGAATAAGTGAAGAATGAGAACTCAGATCCTTGGCCCCAAACCCAATGTTCATCCTCCCACAACATACCATGATACCTAACTTTGTAGTGATAGCCAAGAGCTCACTTTACTTTCCATCAAAAGAAAAGGACCATAGGATGATGGAATATTGAATTTGGAAAGGATTTCAAAGATCTTTTAGCTTAATCTGTGTAGGAACAGGAAAGCCCCCTCAGATACCAATCTGATATGACATACTAGGTATGTCCCTACACTCTAATAAGGAACAAATGTTAAGGAAAAGAATAAGAACTCCATCACATTTATTCCCCATGTCTCCCTATGTGCTCTGTACATATCATGTGCTTAATGAAGGTTTGCTGAATTCATTTTTATTAAAGATTAATCAATGCTTGTGAAGTAAGTTAGGATTTCCTGTTGGTTAAGAGCAGTCATCAACATACAAGGGCTGTTCTACCAACCCTCTTTTAGGCTATTCTGTGGTGTTTTTCTTGTCCAAAGAATGAAACACCAATGAACCAATATATGTTAATGAACCATCATCAAAATGCTACTTTACACCACTGTCTATACTTATTAAGTTAAAGCCTTTTCACAAGCACTCAAGCACACATATATGCACATGCATACACAGACACACTCACCATCTAGCAGATGGACCAACTGGGCCCAAATGTGGTACAGCCATTTGCTATAATCATGTCATGCTGGGAAAACATGGAAAAAGTGACCCTCACGCTAGCTTTTCCAGAAGAGATTGATTAGAGGCACCTTCTAAATACCAAGGGAAAACTCTTAGGAGGATACCTTGGGGGTAACTACAGAAGGATTATGGGTCCAAGGATGCTGGAGTTTGACCTAGACAGTCCTGTACAAAACCAACCCAATCATCAGGAACCTCGGCAACAATTGGGAGCGAGTGGAGCTGGATGCGGGTGGGGATGGCATGGGGGATGCTGGCAGCTGTGCCTGTACTCATGGCAGATGGCGCTCTGAGACTGTTGGGAGCTGTGGAGATGACAAACATCTGCTGCTGGCAATCATTGTCCTAAACAATAGTAGCTCTGGTGGCAAAGGCTCCTGTCTGAGCATGATAAATGAGACCCTGGTAAAGACCCTGCAGAGGTAGGAGGGAGGTGGACATCTCCATCTATACTCCTTATAAAATGACTGTGATCATTCAAGGAAGAGATAGGATGGGAGGATTCATAAATGAGTGCATAATTAACTTATTTTATTGAGGATAATTAGACATTGGAATTTTTTTATAAAACACAAACATGTGAGCTGCAAGCATCTTACCAAAAAAAAAAAAAGGTCCTATTTTGAGTTAGGAGTTTTGTTTCTCACCTGAAATCAGGCAGGTTGCTGTATTCCTTCATTCGGAAATCAAGTCTGGGCTGCATCATTCTATTATGTGTGGCCTACCACTCCATTACTGCCTCTATATAAAATTACATTCCTGATTAAAATTTTAGTGCCAAACATTTTATATGATTACAGACAGAAAGTCAAAATTTGCATTTAAATAGACATATTAAAAACTCTGCAGAGGGGGAAGGACAGGAAAGCAGTGTCTTGAGAAGCTTTTTTGAGAAAGGATGAAACACACATAGGAGAGGATTTTTCCATCTTTGTAAACAATCACAAGGACCCCTCTATGACTACTTTCAGTGATGTCCTCAATGTGTAGAACAACACTCAGAGGTAGTGACCTTATCTTTGTTTTAGAGAAAAGGAGAAAGAGGAAATTACTAGAACAGTTTTGCTTTCTCCATCACATAGTCAATCACTCATTTGATCCACCAACATTGTAAGCACCCAAAATGTACCAGGTATTCTGTTAGGTGCTAGAGTTTCAAAGCCAAAAATCAAACAGTCCTTTTGCACCCAAGGACATGACACTCTCTACTCTATATAACAAGAAGTACAGAAACACACAAATATGTAATGTGTATATATGCATATATATAAACAAATAATATATACTAAACAAGCAAAGTATGGAGGTAAGGGTGAGCAGTATACACAGCCACCTTCAATCTTTATGCTGTAGAAGAAATCTAAAAATTCTTCCTTGGATTCTTTTCAGGTACCAGCATGAAGAGATGGGAGAGGGGCTCCAAGTGGATGGCGAAAGGGAGGGGAAAGAGACAGGTTTGTGTGGAAGACAGATTCCTGGACTAGAAGTCAGGGAAACTAGGTCCTATTTCTTTCTTTACCACCAAACTAGTTGTATAACTTCAAGCAAGTAATTTAACTCCGAGCCTCATTTTCTGTATGTATAGGAGGTTGGACCAGATGTTCTCTAAGTTCCCTTCCAGTTCTAAATTTCTTTAAGTTGACAATTCTAAATGTCACATGAGAATCAACAGAAATATTCCTTATCTCTCATTCACAAGTGAACCAAGACAGCAACTAACTCAAATTTTGACATCTTCTTCCACTTCCTACAAGGATGATCTGTCTAAAGATGGACCAGAAACTCATCTTGCCCTGTTTTGTCTTAGCCATAGGAAAAAAAAAACTCTCTCTTTATATGCAAAATTCAAAAACATATACTAGATTTGGAGAGAAACATCTGTCAAGCACCCTCCCAGTTCTATTTTTTTGATGCTGTCATATGAAGAAATAATTAATGACAAGCTGAAGACTTTTCATCTGTGGTATATACATATTATTGTTGTTGCTGATTCATTTCAATTGTATCCAAATCTTTATGGTGACACCGTGGCAAAGAAATGAAGTGATTTGCCATTTACTTCTCCATATATTATTTGTGCATGCATATATATACACATTACATATATATGTGTGTGTATAGTCTATCTGTCTGTCTATACTCATATACAGTAGAGAGTGTCACGTCCTTTTGTGCAAAAGGACTGTTTAATTTTTGTCTTTGAATCTCTACAGTTGAGGAAACTGAGGTAAACAGGGGTCCCACAGCTAGTGAGTGATGGAACCTAGAACTGAATTCAGGTTTTCCTGTCTCCATGCCCAGAACTTTATTCAGTGCTCCATCTCATTTCTCTCTATTGACATACATATATTGCATATGTATGCATACATAGAGATACTGATTATCTGTGAACATCACACGCATATACTGAGACTTGATTGGTCAATATGTTCGATGGCGTCCAAGAAGAGCAGGGGCTACCTTGAAGAGACTCAGTTTCTTTTGGAGTTCTGGCAAATCATACCCTTTGTTTTGCCCTGATAGAAGCATCCTTGCATTTAGCACCTCAGGAAACTTCCTCAAAGAAGCTGCTTCTCGACTTACCCTTTCTGTTCCCACTGGGTTGGAAACATTTTAAGGTCGGTCCTAGCAAAACGTCAAACATGAGAAAAGGAAAGAAAAAAAGGAGCAAATACAAACTCGATAGAATGCTCACTCAGAGCCTTTTTCTGCAGGCTGTTTTCACACTTCCTCAGGCGAATGGATTTTAAAAATTGCCAGTCGCTAACATGAATCCCACCTCTTCAACCTGATAAGATAAATCTTGACAGCCTAAGAAATCTTTATTTCACTCAGAAGTTATTGGTTCACTTCTCATGCTCACAGATTAGGAGTAAAAATTGATTTGACTTCAAAGGAAGAAATTTTAGGATCCTGATTGAAACCCCATCTACCCTCCCCCACATAATTTACTCAATTGCCTCTTAGAGTCAATAAATACAGTTTGTTTCCCATTTTCAGATAGTGAAATGTCATACTAAATGGCAATAGTCCTTTTATATCAGACATGCAGACCAAAGAACAGGACCACCAGGGCAAGCCAGTTCCAGCAGGAGAAGCCCATCTCTGCCTTTTCCACTTCAGATCACATTGTTTCCCGTTTCCCTCCCTAAAGCTCACTTACAATGATTTGTTCCCCTCAAGGCACTAAGAGTCTGCTACTGGGTCCAGAAAGGGTGAAAAAAAGTCACCTCATAAAATACTATTATTTATTATTATTATTTGGGGTACAACATCAGGGAGCAAAGAAGTAGCTCCATAGAGAAGGAACACTCAGACCTGAAAAAGAGGAAGCAAGCAAACATTGTAATACACAGTCCATTTATATCCACTGAAGGATTCTAGATACATATTGAGAAGGGACTTTTGAGAGCATCTTATTCGACCTCCTTATTTAACAGATAAGGAAACTGAGGCCTAGTTAGGTAAAACAACTTGGCCAAGGGGAGATAGTCAGACTATGAACTCAGGTCTTCTAATTTTCATTGAACTACTATTATTACTAGAGAAATCATCTCTAAGTAACTCAGATGCCTGACCTTTTAAGAGTTAGCATCTTTTTTTTTATGCCACTGCTATTATTAATGAAAATACCTTCTAAAATATGTGTGAATTTTTAAGGTCAAACATAACAATTTGCTCTTTGGAGGGGGAGGGGGAAGGGAGGGAGTCAGTCGATATTATTTTATTAGCATTGGGAACTTCCCAGTAAACTTTACTACCTTTACCACTGAAAATGGGCAAACTTTTGATCTTAGAGATTTGCCTGGAAAAATCAGAATTTCAGTGATTTGCCCAGGGTCATTTAGCCAGAGGCAAATCTTGAAATCAGGTTATCCTAAATTCAAAGCTGGTTCTTGACCATTATGCCATATTATCTCTTACCAATATATGTTTAATAATATGCAATCCTCAACCTTTGGAACAGACTTCATATTTGACACTGTGTAGCACTGTGATAGGTGTCCTAGAAGAAAGCTTTCAAACCTTTTACCTGGCTTGGGGAAGGCATTGGGAGGAAAGCTGGTATATAAAAATTACTGCCACATGTTTTAAGAGCTGTGGATGGATAAATTCTAATCACACTGACTCTCAAGAGAAGAAAAGAAGTAGAAGAGGATGAGGTAAATCACCGCCTTGTCCCATTTTACAATAGGCACCATTGGGTTGTAAATAGACTGCCCAGGAGACTATGATTCAAAAATTTTAACAATTCAACAAACCTTTATTAAGTGTAATATTTCTCTTCCCCATCTTGTCCAGCCCTCTGGTTATGATTTCAGAGGGACGGAGATTTAAACCTGGAAGAAATCTAGTTCAGTCTCTTCATTTTTGAAATGAATTAAATGATTGCCAGTAATCTCACAGCTAACAAATAAATAACAATTCAAACTTGAATCTTTAAACTTTAAATTGGACACTTTCTAGAGAGGCAGAACAAAGCTGATCTTTCCTAGAAATCCACAGGAAGATAGATCTCTTCCCATGGTCCTTTCTAGGGTATTGTGCAGGGACTCTACAGTAGTGATGTAGCAGACCCAAGAAGAATATTTTCTTTTATCATTACTGGCGAGTCTGAAATTCACTACAAATTAGAGAATGATCAGTCTACAAGGTATTTAAAAGTCTGATCAATCAATCTTTTAATTGAAAAGCATTCATTAAAATTTTACTAGGTGTTACACATTTTAAGTGCTGAGAATAGAAAGAAAAAATGAAAATGGTCTCTGCCTTCAAGAAGCTAGCATACTACTGGGAGAGACAACATGTAGAGCAAGTTAGATACAAAGGGCATAAAGAATAGAAGGAAGATATAGTCTTAGACAGAGGAAATAGCAGGTAGGAGAATTGAGAAAGGCATTAATATATGGTAGAAATAGGTACAAAGACCGAGATGTGAAATGGAGTTGAGCCAAGAATTTCACTGTCCAAAATCTATAGGAAAAATTATAAAATATTCTTCTATTGCTCATCCTTGGCTTCATAAAGTCAAATAATTTTGAGGGCCATTTAAAAAATATGATATGATAATAGAGACTCCAAAGGAACTTTGGGCAGCTAGGCAGTGTGGTGGAGAGATCACCATGTCTGAAGTCAGAAAAAGGAACTTCTCTTTCTGAGTTCAAATTTGGTCTCAGACATGTAATATCTATGCAACTCGGAGTTCATTACCTGCCTCAGATACTTACTAGTTGTGTGACCATGGGAAAGTCACTCTACCTCTATATGCCTCAGTTTCCTTATCTGCAAAACTGAGGTGATAATAATGCCTAAATTCCAGAGCTGTTGGGAAGATTAAATGAGATAATTATAAAGCATTTACCACAGGATTGACATACAGTAAATAATGCTATATAAATGTTGTTATGGTTGTTCAGTTATTTCAGTTGTCTAACACATTGTGCTCCCATTTGGGGTTTTCTTGGCAAAGATACCAGAATGGTAGGCCATTTCCTTCTCCAGCTCTTTTTACACATGAGGAAACTGAGGAAAAACAGAGTTAAGTGAGTTGCCCAAGGTCACCCAGCTAGTAAATTTCTGCAGCCAGATTTGAGTTCAGAAAGATGAGTATTTCTGATTCCAGGCTTGTCACTCTATCTAATGCACCACCTAGCTGCCCACATAAATGCTAGTTGTTGTTGTTATCACTGGCATTTGGAAGAATCAAGAATGACTTCATGCAGAAAATGGTATTCGAGCTGCATCTTAAAGGAAAAGAAGGACTCTATTAGGAAGGAGGAAATGCATTCTAGGCATGGAGGAAACCCCCTTGCAAAAACACTGAGACACAAGAGGTGAGCTGTGTGTGTGAAGAAGGTTTTTTTTTTTTAAAGGTCACTTTGGCCAGATCACAATGTGCTGTAGGTCCAAGAAAAAAATGTCTAAGAAAACTGAAAATGTAGGTTAGGAAAGAGTCATGGAAATAGGGTGTAGCCAGATGTTATTGGACTTTTTAAGTTAAAGAGAGGAGGGTTTTTTTTTTTTTTGGTCCTTTAGTGATTAAGAACCCAATGGAGTTGACTGAATATATGAGTTACGTGATCAAATCTTTGCTTAAGGAAATTACTTTGGCAGCAGTATGTGGGATGAACTGGAATAAGGAGTGACTTAAAGCAGGGGGACCAATTTTGAGGTTATCGCCATAATCCAGATGAGACTTGGTGACAGCTTGAAATGAAGTGGTAGCTATGTGGATAGAGATGGGTCTAAAATGAGAGATGTTGGAAAGGGAGACATGGCAAGATTTGCCAACTAAATGGATATTTGGGATGAGGAAGATTAAAAAGTCTAGAATAATGTTTAGGTTACAAATGTAGGATACTGGAGAGATATTGGTGCCACATTTATTTGTCAAAAATAGGGAAGTTTGGAAAGGAGATAATTTTGGGTAGGAGGGATATTATAAGTTTGAGACACTGACCATAAAACGTCTCTGAGACATATTCATTAGAAGTGCTTAAGTAGTGATAGAGGATTAAAGTTCAAGGAAGACACTGGAGCTAGGGAGTTATGAGACAGACAGAGAGAGATAGATAGAGACAAAGACACAGAGAAATAGAGAGACAGAGAAAGAGATGGACAGGTGAGAAGAGATGAGTTTAGGAAAAGAGGAGGAGAGAAGAGAGGTGGAAGAGGCAGAGAGAGAAACAGACAGAGGGGAAAAAAGAGACAGAAAGAGAAAGAGACAGAGAATTTGAGGATACAATATGTTGGAGAAGATAATAAGGGATGGAGCAAGTACAGCTATCCTGGAGTTGAGCTTGGACAGGGGAAAGTCGGAAGGAAAGGAGAAAAGAGCAGGAGATAATGTCAAGAGGTTCTATGATTAAGATGAAGGGAGAAGAAGATTGTGTTATATGGCTTTGATTTTCATGGCAAAGTAAGAAACAAAATCCTTAGCTGAGAAAGTAATACTTCAGCCCACCTTGGGAATTGCTGCTAGATACTATCTCAGTTTGTCATTATCTTTCCAACTGTATTTACATCATATCTAGGATCCTCTTTACTCACATTACCTGATAAGGTTTCCTTACCCTAGGAAAAAATATAATTAAATAAGAGTTCTTCACTGGACTACCAATTAAGAGCTCTAAAAGATTGTCCTAAGCATTAAGCCATATTAGAAAAAAGCAAAGGATATTTTTTCCTTTTGCCCTCTAGGACTTTACAATCTAGTTGAGAATGATGGGAAATATTAAAGTTAATAAAGAGTACAAAGGAGTATATGATAAATGTGTGAAAATAACAAGCTAGCATTTTATAGCACTTTGAAAATTGCAAAGTGCTTTACATATATTACCTCATTTGATCCTCATAAGAACTCTATGAAATAGGTGTTATAAATATCCTCATTTTACATATGAGGAAACTAAGACTCGGAGACTGAGTACAAAGTAACTTGCCCAGAACTATATAGCTAATTAAAGTCCGAGGCAGTACTCCAACTCTGCTATTCTGGATTCCAGGCCCAGATCTCTTTCCATTGTACCACCTAGAAGACAAATATTTAAATTCATGGCAAGGAGGAATTGTTTCTTTTTCTGTTCATACTCCCAGTGTCTGACACAAAGAAGGTGCTTAATAAACATTTGCTGATTGATTAATACAGCTGATGAAAACTATAGAATTCAGGGGAAAGAAAGATTATTGTTGTGGCTTGGTAAGATTCATGGAGGGGGTGGCATCAATATTAGACCCAGAGGGGATAGAGGGAGAAGAGATCAAGATGGAAGGACTCCATTCAGGAGTTGAGAAACATGAACAAAGGCACAATTAGTGTAGCGTAGGATAAGAATAGATCAAAAGCATTTTACGTTGGATGAAGTGCAAAATATATGAAAAATGATAAAATATTATAATAAGAGATAACTTTAGGGTTTGTTGAACAAAAACACTAGATGTTTAGAGTACTTTTAGGTTTTGACAGTATTTTTGTCTTTATTATCTCATTTGAGGCTTACGACAACTCCTTAAGTAAGCTGGTGCAAGAGTTGCTATACCATTTTACAAATAAGGACACTGAGATCCAGAGAAGTAAGTGATTCCCTCAGGACAACATAGCTAGTATTTGTAGTAGGATGTGAAACTACCTCTTCTGATTCTAAAACCTATAACTTTACCACTCTACCATGTTGTCTTCTTATTCCAGATTCAGCAATGAACTTTGTACTTTGTTCTGTAGGCAATGAGGACCTACTGAAATATTTTTTTTTAATTTTAATAGTTACAAGGATATAATGGTGTGCCGAAAAAATGATTTAGGAAGCAGAGCAAAGACTAGAGAAGAGGCAAACAGGAATTAGAAATATTAGCTAGGAAGTTATTATAATAATCTAGGTAAAAAGAGATGAAGTTCTAAGCTGGGGAGATTTCAGTAAAACTAAACATGAGAAACTTGGATAAGAGAAAAAATGTGATAGAAAAGACAAAATGTGGTAACTGATGAGATGCATGAGATAAGGCAAAGAGAAGACAAAGTCTTTTGATCACTGGGAGGATGCTGGTACAAGGAAAAGTGAGAAAAGATTGAGTGAGTTCAACTATGTTGGATCTGAGGAGTCCATAGACAGCCAAGTGGAACAGTGGATGAAGTGCCTGGCATGGAGTCAGGAAAACTCATCCACCTGAGTTCAAATCTGGCCTCAGATACTTACCAGCTGAGGTACCCTGGACAAGTCACTTAAACTTGCTTGCTTCAGCTTCTTCATCTGCACATTGGATTGGAGAAGAAAATGGCAAACCAAACACTCCAATTTCTTTGCCAAGAAAACCCAAAATGGGATCATTAAGAGTTGGATACCACCGAAGAATGGCTCAATAAAAACAATATAGGAGAGTTGGAAATAGAAGACTGGAAGTTTGGAGAGAGATTGTAAGTGGAAATAAAGATTTATATGTCTGCATAGTGGTAATCATTGAGGCCATTGGAATGAATGAAACTGCAAGGGAAAGACTAGAGGGAAAGACAAGAAAGCCTAGGAGAAAAATCATTAATGGACACCTACATTTGAGAGTTGGTAGAAGGCTGGTGAATCAACCAAATGTAGAGATAGAGAAACCTCTGAAGTAGCTGAACTATGAATTGTGTGTAAGATGAGACTTTTTATATTTTTTGAACATTGTATGAATGTTTTCACCCAATAATCTGAGAACATGAAGAGTAAAACAAAACCAAGCTGGAGACTTTTAATGGTTGGCAGAACATGATAGCTATCAATATTGGGAAAAAATAAAAGCAACTGAAATTAAGTAAAAAGAAATGTGTGTATGCATATTAATACATTTGGAGTATTGGAAAATGGATAGATACACAGATACATACAAACTTAGACACAGGCACATACTATACACAACCTCTCACATGCTCAGTACTAAGAAAGCATGGGTGAGTAACCAACAGTACTGGAGGAGTCACAAGAGCCCTGGCATACCCAGCTGCCTCCAGGACAACAGCATCAAGCTGGCCAGCTGTCTTTCATCCCTTCCTGGTGAGGTTGCTGTTGCTGCAGATACGGGTAGGAGGAGACAGGCAAAAGCTTGCAGGAGTGTCCTCCACACCATTCTGCATGCATGGATGAAGAGTGATCAAGGCAGCTGTGAGACCTCTTCAATATTTATCATACAGGACATATAATGAAACTCTCATATCCATAATTGCTAGAAGATTAAACCTTTTGCAGGAAGTCATTGAGGGAATGCTAATGCTAAATTTTCAAGAAATGAGGAAACAAGAAAATCTCAAGGGTGGAGGTTAGGAACAAAAATAAACGTTTTCAGATGAAAAGTCTCAAGAAGGACCCACAAATGGGCTAAGTGGTCTAGTAGAAAGAATGCTGGTAATCATATATCATACGTTTGATTCCTTGCTCCACCCCTTATTAAGGTTAGGCAAGTATCTTTTCACCTTTCTGGGCTTCAGGTATATCTGAAAAATGGGAGGAAAATACTGAGCCCATATCCTGCCTATCTAACAGGAATTTTTGGCAAGACTTGGGATTTCTTTGGCTTAGGAGACTCCCACCGTAGAAAGTTGTTCCACCAAATTAGATCAGCTGCTGCTCTAGATTTATGTTCTTAGAAAACTGTTTGGGGGCATTGAAATGCTAAAAGTTTTGCCCACAATCACACAGTGGACATTTGTCTAGAGAAAGTTTTGAAAACTTATTGTCCTGACTCTAAATGAAATCTTTCTCCTTTACCAAGCTATCCCCCCAAAGATCATTCTAAACAATTAATATATTTAGCTACTAATATTAGTTCCTAATATGTTTTAATACATGAGTTATTATTATGAGTTTCTCATTCTGAAACAACCCAACCCTCAGAATGCTCATAGCATTTAATGGATACGTCATTGCTTCACTGCATATTTTTCTATAAATACGAATCATTTGTGTACATGTGTGCCCCTGAGGTCAGGGATTGCTTCATCTTTGTTTTGGTATCCCCAAAGCCTAGCACAGTGTCTGGCTAACTGAATTTAAGGGATATATTTATAGAAGCAGCTGGATAAAATAGTGGATAAAAACATTATATTTAGGAATCAAGGAGGTTTGAATTCTAAACATGCCTTGGCAACCACAGTTATGTGACCAAAGACAAAGAGGCTTTTTTCTCTATAAAATATAATTGATAAAGAGTCCATACCTCCCAGGGTGGTTGTGAAGATCAAGTGAGATAATGTATGGAAACAGCTATGAAAAACTTGAAGTATGTATTCATGGTAATTATTATTATTATTATTCTAATACGGAGCTATTATGCTAGAAGCTAAGGTACACAAAGATCAAAAAACAAACAAAAACAGAAACAGAAACAAAAACAAAGAAAATCTACTGTCAAGAAGGTGCTACTGATATAAAGACTCTTTCTAAATGGATATATGAACTAATGAATGAAGGGACAAATGGATGAATTTATGGCAGTTCCTTCTCAGTCACCTTTGTTGGATCATTATCCATATTATGACCACTAGCTGTGGGTGCTCCCTAGAATTCTTCCTTAGAGACTTTTTTTTCCTTCCTCTTTATTGGTAAACTCACCAGCTCCTATGGATTTAATTACCATCTCTATCCAGATGATTCACAGAAGTCATAGTGTAAGTGGAGGTCTTGAGAATGAATTGGTATAACCTCTATCTGAGGGAAACTTCTACCATCAAACTCAGACTTTCCAAAGTCATAGTTCATGTTGTATTTGAGCCTGAATTGCCAAGAGTGCTGTTGTCAAAGAGACGTCTCCAATGGTAACTGCCATCATACCCACAAAATGTGCCCATCACCTGGGAAGATGTCCACAGTTTTGGGCTCCCACAGAACTCTGTTTTGGTCTCTTCTTCTTTCAATGTGTTCTATTTAAACCCAGAAACCACAAATTGCCTTTTTTAAAAAAATGTAACATAACAGAGGAAGATAAAATACATGGAGAGTGGTTCTGTCACACAAGAAAACAAATCATTCTGCTTCTATCTCCTCACCTTGCTTTTTTCCCCAACATCCTAATGCTTAAGAAACTACTTGGACAATCAAAGCAGTGGTGGCCCAGGGACCAGCTGATAATTTAATAAAACATAACAGTGGATTCTAGCTGCCATGTCTAGGCATATCCCTTTATCCATTCAGTCCTGGCTTCATAAAATGGGATGAAATGGAATTTCTTCCTGGGTTACTATGCTGAGGCACAGACAGGAGCAGTTCTCTTGTCAGTATGGAACTTTGAAGAAAACAATGGGAAAGAAGAGAGAAAGAGAAAGGTGGGGCATCACAGTGAAGACAAGAGACACTACCCCAATGGGATGCAGGCTCTCTTCTTGTGGGGAACCACATAGCTAGGGTCTTCTGATAGTGGTGCAAACATGCTGAGGGGCTGCAAAATGATAAATCCAGATGAGGGGCAACAGTTCAAACAAAGAATCCTCTGTTGCTCAGTAGGTCCTCCTGAAAGGTATACAGAGATGATGATTATAGGACAGTGCAGTTCCACCTTTGCCTAGAAGTCCAAAATTAGATCAGCTAGTGGTAATTTGGTTCGCGAGGGCACCCCATGTTATTTCACTGTAGGATTTTTTACATGTGAGTCAGAAAAAATCTATCTTATCTATTTATATGTCTATATAAGATTAGCTGCTCACTGAGAATTTATAGTTTTACATCTCCTAATCTTACCTCAAAAAGAAGTTGAACCATCCATCTACTCAAAATCCAAACACTGTTTAAAACAAAAGAGAGGGTCAGGACTAGGGGGTGGAAGAAAAAACAAAATGTGAGGAAGAATGCAATTGATATCTTTTACAACCATATCTCATATAGCTAAAATATTTACTATGTAGAGTGAGCAACTCTGGAATAATCCAAAAGAATTAGGTCACTTGACTGACATGAAATAAAATAAGACAGAAAAGATGATGCTGGGAGGATTTTTTGTTGAGGTGGATTTTGACTCTAGACCTTCTCCAAAAGAATACTTAGGACTTCCTGTCAAGATGGCAGCTTAGAGAAAGCTAAAGTTCAGAGCTCCAGAAACCCTTCCTTACTGATCTCAAACTGAATGCTCCTAGGGCACTGAAATTCAAAACAAACAACAGAATAGATCCCGGGAACACTCCTCTTGGACCTGGATCAAAAGGTAAGGCCCCCCAAAAGTCAGAACCCAAGATCACTCGGATCTATGGGGTAGGCAAAAGGAAGGTCCCAGGACCCCCCGCCCCCAACCCAGAGCACTGAATCCAAGGCAGCAGCAGGAACCTCAGGGCAGGCAAAAGGGCCTCGGGAGCCGGCTATTCTGAAGGCCAAACCCTGAAAACAACCTGAGCCAGTCGGGGGCACCCAGACAGCAGGGAAACAGAGAGAGACGGGGGGAGCCTGTAGCCCCTTGACCAGATCCTTCCATCAGAGTCTCACCGAAAGGTCCCTGCCTCAGGGCATACTCAGTCTGAGGTTAATCCTATCACCACCCCTCAGAGCTCCTGGAAGCCACGGCCCCTCCCCCTCAGAGTGCAGGCTCCTCTGGCCAGCAAAGGCATTGAAATACATCTGAGAGTGTCAAGCCAGGCGCAGAGCATAGAAGTAAGGCAACAGAGAAGGATCGGGAGGGAACTGAGGAGGGTAGTAACACCGAAACACCAGCAATTCCGGGCTTCCTGGGGAAGACAGACAATTTTTTGCCTGGGGCTAAAGACACTGAACACCAGACAGATAACAGAAGAGCCAGCCCCCCTCACTCAGATAGAGATGGCAAACAGCACAGAAGCAAAAAAGCCTCAAAACAACAAGAAAAACAAGAAGGGGGCAACTTTGGACACATTTTATGGAGCAAAAATACAAAATACAGAGGAGGTAGAAGAGGAAACACAAGCAAATGCGCCGAAACCTTCCAAGGGAAATGGAAACTCTCCACAAACTTTTGAAGAATTTGAATCAAAAATTATCAAAAAGATGGAAACCTTCTGGCAGGAAAAGTGGGAATTAATGCAAAAGAATTTCACGCAACTACAAAACCGGTTTGATCAAACTGAAAAGGAAAACCAGGCTTTAAAGGTCAGAATTAGGCAACTGGAAGACAATGAGCAGGTAAAAGAGCAAGAATCAATAAAGCAAAGCCAAAAGATCAAGAAATTAGAAGAGAACATAAAATATCTCACTGACAAGGTGACAGACTTGGAAAATAGAGGAAGAAGAGATAATTTAAGAATAATTGGACTACCAGAAAATCCAGAAATAAACAGCAAACTCGACATTGTAATACAAGATATAATCAAAGAAAATTGCCCAGAGATTCTAGAACAAGGGGGCAATACAGCCACTGAAAGAGCTCACAGAACACCCTCTACACTAAATGCCCAAAAGACAACTCCCAGGAATGTAATTGCCAAATTCTGAAGCTTTCAAGCAAAAGAAAAAATCCTACAAGAAGCCAGAAAAAGACAATTTAGATATAAAGGAATGCCAATCAGGGTCAAACAAGACCTTGCAAGTTCCACTCTGAATGATCGTAAGGCATGGAACATGATTTTCAGAAAGGCAAGAGAGCTGAATCAGAACTAAGAATCAGCTATCCAGCAAAACTGACTATATACTTCCAAGGGAAAGTATGGGCATTGAACAAAATAGAAGATTTCCAACGTTTTGCAAAGAAAAGACCAGAGCTCTGTGAAAAGTTCAATATCGAAAAATAAAGAGCATGGAATACCTGAAAAGGTAAATATGATGGAAAGGGAAAAGGAAAAAATTATTATCTTTTCATTTATTCAAACTCTCTTCTATAAGGACTACATTTATATCAATCTATATATATTAATATATGGAAATGTAATGTGTAAATAGGAGGAAAAGAAAAATCAAATAGAAGAATCTTTCTCACACAAAGATTCACATGGGAAGGGGAGGGGAAGAAAACTCCTATAAGGAAAGGAAGAGAGTTTTAACTTAAACCTTACTCTCAGGGAAATCAACTCTGAGAGGGAAAAACATCCAGATCCATTGGGATCTTGAATTCTATCTTACTCAACAAGGGTAGGGAGAAGGGAAAACCAAGGGGGGGAGGGGGAGGGAAAACAAAAGGGGAGGTAAGGAGGGGGGAGGGGGAGGGAATAAAAAGGGAGGGGCTAGAAAGGGAAACATATCAAGGGAGGGGACAAGGGGGACTGATTTAAAGTAAATCATTGGATTAAAAGGTTAGAGCTAAAGAAGAAAGGTTAGAATTAGGGAAGGATATCAAAATGCCAGGGAGTCCACAAGTGACAGTCATAACATTGAACGTGAATGGGATGAACTCACCCATAAAACGTAGACAAATCGCAGAATGGGTTAGAATCCAAAACCCTACCCATATGTTGTCTTCAAGAAACACACATGAGGCGGGTAGACACCCACAAGGTCAGAATTAAAGGATGGAGTAAGACCTTCTGGGCCTCAAATGATAGAAGGCAGGAGTTGCAATCATGATATCTGATAAAGCCAAAGCAAAAATAGACCTGATTAAAAGGGATAGCGAAGGTAATTATATTTTGTTAAAAGGGACTTTAGATAATGAGGAAATATCACTAATCAACATGTATGCACCAAATAATATAGCACCCAAATTTCTAATGGAGAAACCAGGAGAATTGAAGGAAGAAATAGACAGTAAAACAATATTAGTGGGAGATTTGAACCAACGATTATCAAATTTAGATAAATCAAATCAAAAAATAAATAAGAAAGAGGTAAAAGAAGTGAATGAAATCTTAGAAAAATTAGAGTTAATAGACATATGGAGAAAAATAAATAGGGACAAAAAGGAATACACCTTCTTCTCAGCACCACATGGCACATTCACAAAGATTGACCATACACTAGGTCACAGAAACATGGCATACAAATGCAGAAAAGCAGAAATAATAAATGCAGCCTTTTCAGATCACAAGGCAATAAAAATAATGATCAGTAATGGTACATGGAAAACCAAATCAAAAATCAATTGGAAATTAAACAATATGATACTCAAAAATCATTTAGTTAAAGAAATCACAGAAACAATTAATAATTTCATCAAGGAAAACGACAACAGCAAGACATCCTTTCAAACCTTTTGGTATGCAGCCAAAGCAGTAATCAGAGGTAAATTCATATCCCTGAGTGCATATATTAACAAACTAGGGAGAGCAGAAATTAATCAATTGGAAATGCAAATAAAAAAAATAGAAAGCGGTCAAATTAAAAACCCCCAGCAGAAAACCGAACTAGAAATCCTAAAATTAAGGGAGAAATTAATAAAATAGAAAGTGATAGAACTATTGATTTAATAAATAAGACTAGAAGCTGGTACTTTGAAAAAAAACAAACAAAATAGACAAAGTACTGGTCAATCTAATTAAAAAAAGGAAAGAAGAAAAGCAAATTAACAGCATCAAAGGAGGGGACATCACCTCCAATGAAGAGGAAATCAAGGCAATCCTTAAAAATTACTTTGTCCAATTATATGGCAATAAATACAGCAATCTAGGCGATATGGATGAATATATACAAAAATACAAACTGCCTAGACTAACAGAAGAAGAAATAGAATCCTTAAATAATCTCATATCAGAAAATGAAATCCAACAGGCCATCAAAGAACTCCCTAAGAAAAAATCCCCAGGGCCCGATGGATTCACAAGTGAATTCTATCAAACATTCAGAGAACAGTTAATCCCAATACTATACAAACTATTTGACATAATAAGCAAAGATGGAATTCTTCCAAACTCCTTTTATGACACAAACATGGTACTGATTCCAAAACCAGGCAGATCAAAAACAGAGAAAGAAAATTATAGACCAATCTCCCTAATGAATATAGATGCAAAAATCTTAAATAGGATACTAGCAAAAAGACTCCAGCAAGTGATCAGAAGGGTCATCCACCATGATCAAGTAGGATTTATACCAGGGATGCAGGGCTGGTTCAATATTAGGAAAACTATCCACATAATTGACCATATCAACAAGCAAACCAACAAAAATCACATGATTATTTCAATAGACTCAGAAAAAGCCTTTGATAAAATACAACATCCATTCCTATTGAAAACACTAGAAAGCATAGGAATAGAAGGGTCGTTCCTAAAAATAATAAACACTATATATCTAAAACCATCAGGCAATATCATCTGCAATGGGGATAAACTAAATGCATTCCAAGTAAGATCAGGAGTGAAACAAGGATGCCCATTAGCACCTCTACTATTTGACATTGTACTAGAAACACTAGCAGTAGCAATTAGAGAAGAAAAAGAAATTGAAGCTATCAAAATAGGCAAGGAGGAGACCAAGTTATCGCTCTTTGCAGATGACATGATGGTCTACTTAAAGAATCCTAGAGATTCGACCAAAAAGTTACTTGAAATAATCAACAACTTTAGCAAAGTTGCAGGATACAAAATAAACCCACATAAGTCATCAGCATTTCTATACATCTCCAACATAGTTCAGCAGCAAAACTAGAAAGAGAAATCCCATTCAAAATCACCGTAGACAAAATAAAATACCTAGGAATCTATCTCCCGAGACAAACACAGGAACTATATGAACACAACTACAAAACACTCTCCACACAACTAAAACTAGACTTTAGCAATTGGAAAAATATTAATTGCTCATGGGTAGGACGAGCCAATATAGTAAAAATGACCATCCTACCCAAACTTATCTATCTATTTAGTGCCATACCCATAGAACTTCCAAAAAATTTCTTTACCGATTTAGAAAAAACCATAACAAAGTTCATTTGGAATAACAAAGGATCAAGAATATCCAGGGAAATAATGAAAAAAAATACAAAGGATGAGGGCCTTGCAGTCCCATATCTCAAACTATATTACAAAGCAGCAGTCATCAAAACAATTTGGTACTGGCTAAGAGACAGAAAGGAGGATCAGTGGAATAGACTTGGGGCAAGTGACCTCAGCAAGACAATATATGATAAACCCAAAGATCCCAGCTTTTGGGTCAAAAATCCACTATTCGATAAAAACTGCTGGGAAAACTGGAAGACAGTGTGGGAGAGATTAGGATTAGATCAACACCTCACACCCTACACCAAGATAAATTCAAAATGGGTGACTGACATGAACAGAAAGAAGGAAACTATAAGTAAATTAGGTAAACACAGAATAGTATACATGTCAGATCTTTTGGAAGGGAAAGACTTTAAAACCAAGCAAGACATAGAAAGAGTCACAAAATGTAAAATAAATAATTTCGACTACATCAAATTAAAAAGCTTTTGTACAAACAAAACCAACATAACTAAAATCAGAAGTAAAGCAACAAATTGGGAAGCAATCTTCATAAAAACCTCTGACAAAGGTTTAATTACTCAAATTTACAAAGAGCTAAATCAATTGTACAAAAAATCAAGCCATTCTCCAATTGATAAATGGGCAAGGGACATGAACAGGTAGTTCTCAGCCAAAGAAATCAAAACTATTAATAAGCACATGAAAAAGTGCTCTACATCTCTTATAATCAGAGAGATGCAAATCAAAACAACTCTGAGTTATTACCTCACACCTAGCAGATTGGCTAACATGACAGCTATGGAAAGTAATGAATGCTGGAGGGGATGCGGCAAAGTAGGGACATTAATTCATTGCTGGTGGAGTTGTGAACTGATCCAACCATACTGGAGGGCAATTTGGAACTATGCCCAAAGGGCGATAAAAGATTGTCTGCCCTTTGATCCAGCCATGGCACTGCTGGGTTTGTACCCCAAAGAGACAATAAGTAAAAAGACTTGTACAAGAATATTCATAGCTGCACTCTTTGTGGTGGCCAAAAATTGGAAAATGAGGGGATGCCCATCAATTGGGGAATGGCTGAACAAATTGTGGTATCTGGTGGTGATGGAATACTATTGTGCTCAAAGGAATAATAAAGTGGAGGAATTCCATGGAGACTGGAACAACCTCCAGGAAGTGATGCAGAGCGAAAGGAGCAGAACCAGGAAAACATTGTACACAGAGACTGACACACTGTGGTACAATCGAAGGTAATGGACTCCTTCACTAGGGACAATGCAATGTCCCTGAACAATCTGCAGGGATCTAAAAATCACTATCCACAAGCAGAGGATAAACTGTGGGAGTAAAAACACTGATGAAAAGCAACTGCTTGACTACAGGGGCTGAGAGGAAATGACTGAGGAGAGACTCTAAATGAACACTCTATTGCAAATACCAACAACATGGAAATGGGTTCGAACCAAGAACACATGTGAAACCCAGTGGAATTGTGCGCAGGCTATGGGAGAAGTGGTGGGAGGGGGTGGGGGGAAGGAAAAGATAATGATCATTGTTTCCAATGAATAATGTTTATAAATAACCAAATAAAATAATGTTTAAAAAGTAAAAAAAAAAGAATACTTAATTCAGGCAAGGATCAGGGAAGGTTGTAATCCTGATGAGAGCAAGATTTGACCATTATTTTTCATTATTTTCATTTCATAAGAAAAGAGGACATTACTAGATTTATAGATCCTATTTTTGTAGAGCTCCCAAGCTGTTAAGAGAGAAGTTAATTTTTAAGAAGTATCCCCTTTTTTAAGGTGAATCACATTTTATGCTCATCAATATTAACAATGTTCCCTTTGCCTAGAATAGCCCCATGAACAGTTACAACCCAAATGTGATGGTGATGATAGAATAGTAAGCTTAATGATATTTTCCTCTCATTCCCTAATAAGACTCAGTAATATCCAATTCTCAAGTTTCTTTTTTATAGTGCCATAATGAGGAGGTACCCTGGGCAGCTGTTTTTGTTTGTCGCTGTTTTTGGTTAGTCAATTAGTAGGGTCTGACGCTTTGTGACCCTTTTTGGAATTTTCTTAGCAAAACCATTGGAGTGGCATGTCATTCCTTCAGATCATTTTACAGATGATAAAATGGAGGCAAACAGGGTTACCCAAAGTCACACAGCCAGGAAGTATGAGGCTAAATTTGAACTTAGATCCTCCTGACCAAAGAAAGGGCTGACTCTCTATCTACTGCACATTCCTGTTGTATGTGGCTAATAATTGTCAAAGGCAAGATCTGAATCCAGATCTTCATAACTCCAAGTTCCCCATTCTATCCACTATTTCATGATACAAGATGCCCTATACCTTTGAAATGCTTTGGTTCCTTGTCTGCTCATGAATAGCCATGTGAATTCTTCCCAAATGCCTCAACTTGTGTTCACTGTACAGAGCAGGAAGAATCAATAAATATTTGAAACTGGGAATGAACTTCGAAAAATACAAGGTTGACCACATAGGTTCTCTGATTGTATAAAAATTATTCTGTAAGAAAGTTGAGGAAAAAATCATATTCAGATTAGAAAATGGCTGATTCAGTTGAGGTTTTATAATAAGATATCCCTTTATAGGTTTCTAAGGCAAAACACCATTCAAGATGTGGTATGTTACAGAAGTAACAAAGCTAATAAGACATTAAATTTATTTTTTCAACTTTGATAAATTAAAAAAATTCTCATTGATAAATCAAATAAATCAAATATCAGTGCTATATAAATAGGAGGTGATTTTTAAAATTTGGGAAACCATAAATTCTAACATTATCTTCAAGAATTTAATATTTCTTTAAAAATCCAGTGTTTTAGTTGGCATTCAATCACGACATTCTATCATTATCATTCTACATAACTAGGTATAGGCCCCATGACATAAGGATAATTTCAGGGATTCAAGCATACTCATTGTGTCCCCACCACCCTTTTTTCCTTATCTGTGTCCTATGTCCTGACATAAGGCTTTAACCTGCAAAATCGATGATATCCTTTAAGAAAAATGATTTTATTTAATATATTGTATTTTTATTTTAAAGGAAAATGCATCTATTTTCTTTTTATTTCTAATTTTATGATGCATGTACAACACATATACTTCTACATAGGTACACCCATGCAGACCCAATTTCATTTAATAAAATATCTCTCTCATTTCCTGATCCAAAAATACTGCAGAATCAGACAGACCTCATTAAAAAGTAATGAGGGGTCTGATTTAACATGGACACGATTATTATTTCTGTCACTGAGTGTCACTGAATAGAGCAATTGATTTCTATGTGAAATTCTTTTCTTCTATTAGTCTTTTAGGTGGGTCTCCAAAGAATTTAAAAAAAAAATTACTTCTAAACTTTGAAAAGGATATTGTCTCAGAAGGGTTTTTTTTTTCCTGCTCTAAAAGTTCAATACTAATTTTTGTTAGACTTGATTCCATTTAAAATTCTTGCTCTGTATTTGAACCAAACCCTAAATGGCAAAATTATTTTTCTTGTTATTATTAATAACAACAACAACAGTAACAGATATACCTCAGAAATATTTTGGTCTCTAAAGAATCTTTTCAAAATATTTTGTTTTTCCATTGCTATATTTTAGCTCATTCCTATCAAGAAGACCAGAGAGTCCTGAAATTAAATTGATATTAATATGGACATCTAGGGATGGAAGGAGGCATTGTGGAATAGCAGAGATAAAGCCAAACTTGATTCCCTGGGATATGGGCTAAAATCGGCTTCTGACATATATCAGATAAATATTTTTGGTTATAAATCATTTAATCTCTGTGTCTGTGGAAAATTTCTAAAAATTAAAATTGCAGAGAAATTGGCAGTTTTTATATTGAAAATTTTCCAGAGATTAAAAGTACCCACACTTTGCAAATAAAGAATTGGGATTGAGAGATATGTTGCATTATATGATGAATTTGTAGTTATATCTTGTAATAGAATGTTTACTTTTGACCATAGCAACATGTATAATACCATATATTACACACTGAGTAGCACATATTGAAATTCTTTTTCTGCAATGTATATTAAATCAAGAAATTTTTAGAAATATCTACTTTTATTTTACTGTCATTTCTTAACATATATCTATATAAAATCTAATGTATATGCATTTCTAATGTCAATTATTACCATGATAGAGCACTGACCTTGGGATCATAAAGACCTGAGTTAAAATCCTGCCACAAGTACTTATTAGCTATATGATCCTGGATAAATCATTTAATATTTCTTAGCCTAGGGATCCTTATTTATTTTTAAAAAATGATGGAGTTGGACTTGATGGGTTTCTAAGATTTATGCCACCTTTAAATCAATGATCATGTTGACTCCCTCCCTTGGACCAGAATTTCACCCTTTCTTGTAACACATAAAGGGAGTAATATAACAATATATTCAACATTCTGCTTTAGCCTCCTACCTCTCAATGGAGAGTAAGAAATATATTTTACATCTGATATCTGGCACTATTACTCTTTTTTCAATTTTTCAGTGATTTATTGTTCTTTTTGCACCTTGCCTATTAAGGTTCTTTTCACTTGCCTTGTTATTGTCCTCATGTATCAAATTCTATTCTTATTACACACTGAGTCAGTTTACATATATCTTCCAGTATTTCTCTGAGTTCCCTGATTCATTATTTCTCAATAAACAATAATATTGTATTTTATTACTTATTCTATATTACTTAAATATTTCATATCATATATATTTATTGAACATTTCACATAAATATCACACTCTGCTTGGCTATTTTCCCAATCAACAGATAGTCACTCTTGTTTCCTCTTCTTTCCTAACACAGGAGGATGCTCTAAATCTGTTGGTAATTATTGTATCCAGAGGTTTGCACAGAGCATGTTCTCACTGATTATTCCTTCAGAGGAATAACTGAAGATTATGTTTCTTCTGGGATATACCAACCTCATCTATCACACACTTTCTGAATACCTATAGATCCATTATTTCAAAAAGAATCATTGGATATAAGAAATGCAAAACATATCAATGCTTGATATGATGACCAATATCTTCGGTCAAGGATAAATGATTAATTTAATGAAGGTCATTTTAGCTTCCTATTTATCTGAACTTACAGTCCTAGTGGTTTTATAAATATTACATAGAAGACAGAGTATATCTCTTCATATGCAGAAACTATGTATTTAAACAACTCCTGCAAGCTAGATAAAGAATATTAGCTTCATCCCAAGATACCCATTTCTATAGAAGCAAGATATAAAAATTTTCTACCTTTATATGAATATTAAAAATTCTCAATGTAGAAGGAATAACATCAGAGGCTACTGAGTCATTTGGGCTCTATTCTCTGCTAAAACCTCAAGCATATTTGTTTCTAAATGAAATTATATGTTACTGTACCAATAAATATTTACATAAAACTTTCACAATTATATGGATTTTAGACTGAGATAAAGTTGAACTGATACTTTATTGCTGACATTTTCTTTCCTACTAATGTTAACAACAATTTATTAAAATGATAAATAAAATTACCTTTTAAGGGAAAATATTTTAACCTTCATGCTTAGATTTCTGAGCTAAGAGTCAATGGAGTTCCAACACAATGGAATGTTCGGTTGTTCAGCAAAATCTGATAAAACCAACCATTTCCCCACAGACCACTACACAGACATCAATAATGAGAGTTCCTGATTACCAATGACCCAAGCTATACTTTAACCAGCCACCTTTTGGTTAAAGGTATTACAGTACCAGGATCAATCTTGAATGCCATCCATTTCCTCTGACCTATCCTTTAACCTAATTTAATGTGTACACTATACCAGAGATGTACTGTCAGGTAAACTTAATTTCATATGTTGTAATATACAAACCAATTCACTTTGACTGATGACAAATGGATGTGTGGACTCTTATTTGGGGGCATAATTAGTAACATGCTTAAATTTAGGGAGTTATTGACATTTACACTTGGTTTGTATTCACTTTTATGTAAATTCTAACAACATCCAGAAATTAATCTCTACCTTTGTAGTTTTCTTATGAACTATATACTTTCAATAAGCATTTCTTTTAGGCTTGGGGAATCTTTTCAATTTTGTTCTAACAAATCAATCAAAGGATATAGGATATCATTGTGAAAATGAATAAAGATAAGATGTTTCTGAAAGAGAAATTCAGAGTACACAACAAGTAAAAATAAAGCTTCTCCTTTTGTGTTCTCTTTCACTAGGCAAAGGTAACACCATCATGAGTACATCCCTCTTTCCTGACAGAAGGTCACAGACAGTAATTACCCCTCAGTAGCTGGTTAAGGATGAATCAGTACTGCCCATGTTCTCCAGAATGCTTCAAACTCCTTTTCTCAGTATTCTGGTCTCTCATTTAACATAGTTTCTCAGGTGTTCAATGCCCTCAGTTACCCAGAGTTCATCACTATGGCTCCTTACTCATTTACAATGCCCAGCAATGCCTTATCTTCTAAAACTTTCTGACTCTTCTCTCTCCTCCATCAACATTTCTTCCAGGCTGTCTTACATAACTGAAGCTCACCAAATAAAGGTATTTGTGTTCACGAGATTTGTTTTTGTGTGGACCTGTTATTTCACAAATAAGGGAAACAACTGGTGTGCAAACTCTTTCCATCAATGCAGTTCAGCAATGCATTTGTAAATTAAAGTCTTGGGGGATGGATAGAGAGGTGAGGGGCAATTGGGAAACTGAGAAATGAGGTGACTTGATCAGAATAACATAACTAGTATGTGTCAGAGGTAAGACATGAACCCAAATGTTCCTGACTTTAAATCTAGTCCCTCATTCCCTACTACATTCTGCTTATGCTATAATGAAGAAAGATAAAGAATTTGTTCCCCACTTTTTTTTTCTTTAGCACTTTCATTTCTTTTTCTTTATCTCTTTTTCATCTCCTGTGTTCCTCTTTCTCTTTCATATTTTTTTCTCTTTCTTCTGGTCTCAGACATTTACTACCTGTGTGATTCTCAATAAGTCACTTATTTTCTATTTGCCTCATTTTCCTCATCAGAAAAATGACCTAGTAACATCATCTACATCACAGAATTGTGAGCATCAAATGAAATATGAGTGAAGTATTTGGCAAAGTGTCTGGTGCATGGTAAGAACTACATAAATGCTTATTCCTTTCCATTTTCTTTCTCTTTCATCCCTTTCTTCCTGCCTGCCTGCCTGCCTGCCTACCTTCTCTCCTCTCTTAGCCATGGCAGAAACAAAGCAAAGTAAGATTAGGGTCAAAAGCCATTCCACCGAAGGAAATGAGAGGAATCAAACTCTAACCATGACATCAAGCCCAAAATTAAGACTTCAAGTTAAAGTTGTGAAAAAATAGATGAAGATACATAATATTATAAAGAAATAGTATCAGTCAAGAATTTTCCAAGGAGATTCAGAAGAAAAGAACATCCCAGCTTTTGGGACAAAAATCCACTATTCGATAAAAACTGCTGGGAAAATTGGAAGACAGTGTGGGAGAGACTAGGAATAGATCAACACCTCACACCCTACACCAAGATAAATTCAAAATGGGTGAGTGACTTAAACATAAAGAAGGAAACCATAAGTAAATTGGGTAAACACAGAATAATATACATGTCAGACCTTTGGGAGGGGAAAGGCTTTAAAACCAAGCAAGATATAGAAAGAATCACAAAATGTAAAATAAATAATTTTGACTACATCAAACTAAAAAGCTTTTGTACAAACAAAACCAATGTAACTAAAATCAGAAGGGAAACAACAAATTGGGAAAAAATCTTCATAGAAACCTCTGACAAAGGTTTAATTACTCATATTTATAATGAGCTAAATCAATTGTACAAAAAATCAAACCATTCTCCAATTGATAAATGGGCAAGGGAAATGGATAGGGAGTTCTCAGATAAAGAAATCAAAACTATTAACAAGCACATGAAGAAGTGTTCTAAATCTCTTATAATCAGAGAGATGCAAATCAAAACAACTCTGAGGTATCACCTCACACCTAGCAGATTGGCTAACATAACAGCAAAGGAAAGTAATGAATGCTGGAGGGGATGTGGCAAAGTAGGGACATTAATTCATTGCTGGTGGAGTTGTGAACTGATCCAACCATTCTGGAGGGCAATTTGGAACTATGCCCAAAGGGCGATAAAAGATTGTCTGCCCTTTGATCCAGCCATGGCACTGCTGGGTTTGTACCCCAAAGAGATAATGGACACAAAGACTTGTACAAAAATATTCATAGCTGCGCTCTTTGTGGTGGCCCCAAACTGGAAAACGAGGGGATGCCCATCAATTGGGGAATGGCTGAACAAACTGTGGTATATGTTGGTGATGGAATACTATTGTGCTCAAAGGAATAATAAAGTGGAGGAATTCCATGGAGACTGGAACAACCTCCAGGAAGTGATGCAGAGCGAGAGGAGCAGAACCAGGAGAACATTGTACACAGAGACTAATACACTGTGGTATAATCGAACATAATGGACTTCTCCATTAGTGGCGGTGTAATGTCCCTGAACAACTTGCAGGGATCCAGGAGAAGAAAACACCATTCATAAGCAAAGGATAAACTATGGGAGTGGAAACACCGAGAAAAAGCAACTGCCTGAATACAGAGGTTGAGGGGACATGACAGAGGATAGACTCTAAATGAACACTCTAATGCAAATACTATCAACAAAGCAATGGGTTCAAATCAAGAAAACATCTAATGTCCAGTGGACTTACGCGGCGGCTATGGGGGGTGGGGGGGGAGGAAAAGAAAATGATTTATGTCTTTAACGAATAATGCTTGGAAATGATCAAATAAAATATATTTAAAAAAAAAGAAACAGTGAAGATCCAAGTATTCAGAAAAGTGGGGGAAGATCTGCAGGAGTTGATGCAGAGTGAAGTAAAAAGAATTAGGAAGACAATATGCAAAGTGATAACCTCAAGGAGGAAGCGGACCATTGTAGAATTCTAATGGCAGAATTTGGTCCTGGTGACCAGGAAAGAGAATATACCTTGGTTCCCCAAATTTCAAGGTGGACTACAGGGGTATATCTATTCTCAAACATGGTTTATGGACTGGTTCTTTTTACTTAACTCCTTTCTGCTCTTTTATTCTCTTTGTTACCAAGATTGGCTTCTTAGATGGGGATGATGGAAAGTTAATTCTTATTTTATAATTATATATTATGTTTTGTTATTATATGTAACACATAATTTATGATAATTTATTATTAATTAATGAAAGTGATATAAAATATTAATAAAAATAAGATTAAAAAAGAAAAAAAAGAAGAAAAGAACAGTTTCATAACATCTATAAGAAAAACATCAGAAAAATTGGTCTCAAGGACCATAAGAGTATCTGAAAGAAAAAAAAATTACAAATTAAATAAAAGCTTTGAAAGAAAGACTAAGAGCTTTTATAGCTTATAACAAAAGATGATAATATTTATACAAGATACTGACCCCCTAAAAATAAAAGGGATCAAACAGAAATCAGTGAGGTACTACAGAAAAATTAAAAAGCTTGAAAAATAAAGAAAATATAAGGTATCTTGTATCAAACAACATTTGGAGAGAGAGAGAGGCAGAGTCAAGATGGCAATGTAGAGTTAGCAAAAGTTCAGACCTCTGAAAACTTTTCTTCACCGAATAAAAAAACAAATGCTCCTAGGGGACTGAAAACCAAATCTAACAACAGGACAGAGTTAAGGAACCCTCTTGCTGGACTCAATTTAAAAGGTACTCCCTCCAAAAGCCTGAATTCTAAAACACTCTGATTTAAGGGGAAGGAAGAAGGAAGGTCCCAGGACCCCTCCCCCAACCACAGTACTGAGCTGCCACCAGTGGCTGGAATCTCTGGGTCAGCAAGGGAGATAGCCTGGAAGGTGTGTGCCATGATCAGGGCTCCAATGTGGGTAGCTGGGAGGCAGCTGGAGAAGAAGCAGAGAGGAGACAGCCTAGTGGCAGCAGCAAAGACACTCCATACTGCTCCACCCTTCCCAAGGTTTTGGCTGCAGGGCATATCCAGTTCTGCAAGTTCAACTCATCTGGGCTTAATCTCATCAAGCCTTCAGAGGTCAGTGAAGCTCAAGCTCCAACACCCCTCCCCCACAGACTGCTAAAGCCCAAACCCACAGATCCAGCAAACAATGAGAGGAACAAGAGCTCAGTCAACTACAGGGGTAAAAGAAGGGGGAAATATGAGCAAACAACAGAAAAAGAAAAGAAATAACAACTTACAGCTTCTATCCAGGCAATGAACAAAGAGCAAATGTAACAGAGGAGGATCAAGGATCACCAAGGAAAAATATAGAAACTACAGTGAAATTGGACACAGACTTTGGAAAAACTCAAAATACAATTCAAAACACAATTAAGAGAGGCTGAAGACAACTGGGAAAAGAACTTAAAAGGCAAGGTGAGTCATCTGTAAACAGAGGCACTTGAACTAAAATGGGAAAACAATGTCTTGAAAGCCAAAATTAATCAGCTTGAAAATAAGGCAAAGGAGATGAAAGATGAGGCAAAGAAGATGAAAAATAACCTCCAAAGAAAATCAGACCAGAAGGAGTAGGATGAGCAAAATCCAGGAATGAAATTCATTCTTTAAAAACCAGAATACAACAATTAGAAGCAAATGACTTCACAAGGCAGCAGGAAACTATAAAACAAAATAAAAAAAAATAAAAATTGAGGAAAATATTAAACATCTCATTCACAAAACAGAAGAGTTAGAAAATTGTTCCAGGATAAACAAATTAATAATCATGGCTCTACCAAAATACCATAAAAAAAGAAAAAACCTGCACATCATCCTACAGGAAATCATCCAAGAAAACTGCCCCAACATTCTAGAACAAGAGGGAAAAGTGGAGATTGAAAGAATCCACAGATCACTTCCTGTACTTAATCCCCAACTGGCCACATCCAGGAATGTTATAGCCACATTCCAGAACCACCAGACCAAGGAAAAAATTACAAGCTGCTAAGAAGAAGTCATTAAGATACCATGAAACTACAGTGAGGATAATACAGGATCTGGCTGCATCTATACTGAAGAACCAAAAGGCATGGAATATGATATTCTGGAAAGCAAGGAAACTAGGTCTTCAACCAAGAATCAACTACCCAACAAAACTGACTATATTCTTACAGGGAAAGTATGGTCATTTAATAAAATAGAAAAATTCCAAGCAGTTATAAATAAAAGACCAGACCTGAACAGAACATTTGATGCCCAAACACAGAACTCAAGAGAATCATCAAAAGGTAAATAAGAAAGGGGT
The DNA here is from genome assembly GCF_027887165.1 of Monodelphis domestica. NCBI lineage: Eukaryota > Metazoa > Chordata > Mammalia > Didelphimorphia > Didelphidae > Monodelphis > Monodelphis domestica. The sequence continues at coordinate 176,334,919 of NC_077233.1, read as the reverse complement.
GGGGGGAATGAAAAACAAAACAAAAAACTTTTCTTAAGGGACCCAATAAGTTTAAAATTATATGTATCCCTACAAGAAAAGAGGATATTGGTAACTCTTACAAATTGTTATTATCACCTGGGTAGCTAGAAGAATTATACTCAAAGGGAACAGTGACAAACTGTATAGGATGAAATGTCAAGACATAAATATATATATAGATATATGTATGCATAAATATAAATATATGTATATATACAACTAGAGTTTAAAAGAGGTTAATATTAAGAGAAATGTGGAAAAAACAAAATGGGGTAAATTTATATGTCACAAAGAATTGCATGGCAGGAGGGGGGAGAACATCAATACACTGGAAGGATAAAGAGGTTGGGGATAGGAAATACTCAATTCTTACATGCATTTAAATTGTCTCACAGAGGGAAGAACAAACAAATACATGGGGGCAGAGAATTGATTTGTGCCCTATAGGGAAGTAGAAGGGTAACAAATAGTCTAGTGGGGAGGGAAGCAATACAAGGGAGGGAGACAGTGGGTGGGTAGCTTAAAAAAACTGTAAAGAAAATAAGAAGGGAATAAGTAGGGGTAGAAAGGGAAGTAAAATTAGGGGGGAATTAGGAGGACTGAATAGAAATAAAACACTGATATAGAAGGAAATAGTGAAAGAAGAAAGGGAAGGACTAGGAGTAGAAGTCAAAATGCTGGAAAATACACAGCTGGAAATCATAACTCTGAAAGTGAATGGAATGAACTCACCCATAAAACAAAAGAATAACAGAGTGGATTAGAAACCAAAACCCTGCCATATGCTGTCTACAAGAAACACACATGCTGAAAGTAGACAAAAAGGGTAAAAGTAAGAGGATGGAGCAAAATCTATTGGTCAAAAACTTATAAAAAGAAGGCAGGAGTATCAATCATGATATCTGACAAAGCCAAAGTAAAAATAGATTTAGTCAAAAGAGATAGGGAAGATAATTACATCCTGATAAAAGGCAGTATAGACAATGAGGAAATATCAGTACTCAACATGTATGCACCCAATGGCATAGCACCCAAATTTCTAAAGAAGAAACTAGTGGAGTTCAAGGATGAAATAGAAAAACTATACTAGTAGGAGACCTGAACCTTCCTCTATCAAAACTAGATAAATCAAAACAAAAATAAATAAGAAAGAGGTAAGAGAAGTGAATGAAATATTAGAAAAATTAGAGTTAGTAGATAAGTGGAGAAAAATAAATAGGGACAAAATGGAATACACCTTTTCAGCAGATGGTACATTCACAAAGACTAACCATGTATTAGGGCACAAAAACATTGCAAACAAGTGCAAAAGAGCAGAAATAATAAGTGCAAATATTCAAAGAACAACTAATCCCAATATTATACAAACTATTTAACAGAATAAACAAAGAAGGAGTTCTACCAAATTCCTTTAATGACACAAATATGATACAGATTCCAAAGCCAGGCAGGTCAAAAACAGAGAAAGAAAACTACAGACCAATCTCCTTAATGAACATAGATGCAAAAATTTTAAATAGAAAATAGCAAAAAGACCCCAGCAAGTGATCAAGATGGTTATTCATTATGACCAGGTGGGATTTATACCAGAAATGCAAGAATGGTTCAATATAGGAAAACCATCCACATAATTGATCATATCAACAAGCAAACTGACAAAAATCACATGATTATCTCAATAGATGCATAAAAAGCCATTGACAAAATACAACACTAATTCCTATTTAAAATACTAGAAAGCATAGGAATAGAAGGGTCTTTTCTAAAAACAATTAACAGTATATATCTAAAACCATCAGTAAACATCATCTGCAATGGGGATGAACTTGAAGCCTTCCCAATAAAATCAGGAGTGAAACAAGGATTCCTATTATCACCTCTATTATTTAACATTGCACTAGAAACATTAGCAGTAGCAATTAGAGAAGAAAAAGAAATTGAAGGTATTAAAATAGGCAATGAGGAGACCAAGCTCTCACAGTTTTCAGATGATATGATGGTCTACTTAAAGAATCCTAGAGAATCAACTAAAAAGCTAGTGGAAATAATCAACAACTTTAGCAATGTTGCAGGATACAAAATAAACTCACATAAGTCATCAACATTTCTACATGTTTTCAACACATATCAGCAGCAAGAATTAGAAAGAGAAATTCCATTTAATATCACCGTAGAAAAGGAATCTATTTGTGGAGACAAACACAGGAACTATATGAACCCAATTACAAAACATTCTCCACACAATTAAAACTAGATCTAAACAACAATTGGAAAAACATCAATTGCTCATGGGTAGGATGAGCTAACATAATAAAAATGACAATCCTATCCAAAATTATTTACTTACTTAGTGCCATACCCATTGAATTACCAAAAAACTTTTTTACTGAATTAGAAAAAAACCATAACAAAGTTCATTTGGAAGAACAAAAATTCAAGGATATCTGAGGAAATAATGAAAAAATGTGAAGGAAGGTGGCCTTGCAGTTCTAGATCTCAAACTATACTATAAAGCAGTGGTCATCAAAACAATATGGTACTAGCTAAGAGACAGAAAGGAGGAACAGTGGAATAGACTTGCGGTAAGTAATCTCAGCAAGACATTCTATGATAAACCCCCAAATCCCAGCTTTTTGGGCCAAAATCCACTATTTGATAAAAAAAAACTGCTGGGCAAATTGGAAGACGGTATGGGAGAGATTAGGTTTGGATCAACATCTCACACCCTACACCAAGATGAACTCAGAAAGGATGAATGACTTGAATATAAAGAAGGAAACTATAAGTAAATTAGGTTAACACAGAATAGTAGATATGTCAGATCTTTGGGAAAGGAAAAATTTTAAGACCAAGCAAGAGTTAGAAAACATCACAAAATGTAAAATAAATAATTTTGATTCCATCAAATTAAAACATTTTTGTACAAACAAAACCAATGCAACCAAAATTAGGAGGGAAGCAACAAATTGGAAAACAATCTTCGCAACAACAACCTCTGACAATGGTCTAATTACTCAAATTTATAAAGAGCTAAACCAATTGTACAAAAAAATCAATCCATTCTCCAATTGGTAAATGGGCAAGGAACATGAATAGGCAATTTTCAGTTAAAGAAATCAAAATTATTAATAAGCACATTAAAAAGTGTTCTAAATCACTCATAATGAAAGTGATGCAAATCAAAATAACTGAGATATCACCTTTTACCTAGCAGATTGGCCAACATGACAGCAAAAGAAAATAATGAATACTGGAGGAGATGTGGCAAAGTTGGGACATTAATGCACTGCTGGTGGAGTTGTAAATTGATCCAACCATTCTGGGTGTCAATTTGGAACTATGCCCAAAGGGTGTTGAAAGACCATCTGCCCTTTTATCCAGCCATAACACTGCTGGGTTTATACCCCAAAGAGTTAATAAGGAAAAAGAACTGTACAAGAATATTCATAGCTGTGCTCTTTGTGGTGGCCAAAAATTAGAAAATGAGGGGATGCCCTTCAATTGGGGAATGGCTGAACAAACTGTGGTATCTGTTGGTGATGGAATACTATTGTGCTCAAAGGAAAAATAAAGTGAAGGAATTTCATGTGAACTGGAATGACCTCCAGGAATTGATGCAGAGAGAGAGGAGCAGAACCAGGAGAATATTATACACAGAGACTGATACACTGTGGTACAATCAAAAGTTATGGACTTCTCCATTAGTGTCAATGCAGTGATCTGTTAATTTTAGGGTTGAACTGAATATTTATTTGGTTGCTAGGGATTTAATTTCTAAATTCCAAAATTGAATTACTAAAATCAAATGAAATTTATGGTAGTTTATTTTACAATAGAGGGAAGTTATTAAGGGGAAGAGAGAGAGAGAGAGAGAGAAAGAGAGAGAGAGAGAGAGAGAGAGCGCTCCAACTTCCTCTGACCCTGTTAGCAATGCTAAGGCCCTAGCCAGGAGAAAGGAATGTCAAGGTGATGGACCTTTCCAGAGGCTCACACCTCCAGAAGGACAAGGAAGGAAGTCAGCCATTACACTCACCATGGTAACCATCTAAAAGGAAAGAAGTTTGAGTTCTCCAGGGTTGACTTCCACAGCCAAGTGTCCCTCTTCATTCCAAACCCGAGTGTCTCTCCCATGTCTGTCTCTGTTTCTTTCCACTTTTAAAGACCTTTTTCTCTTGTGTCACTTCCCCTAAATTTTATGTCTACCAATCACAGCTGACACTCCACTCCAGGACTGCCCATTCTTTCACAGGTGGGTCACAGATCTCCCCTCAACTTATGAAATGGGTGTTCACACCTTTTTGTGGTTAAAAATCTAAAATGAGTAGAACTTTAAGTACTGCACTTTACACTTTGGGGATCAAAATCTAAAAATAGACAGGGGATTACAATTTAATCTTCACAATCAAGGAAGAGCTAAGTACCTTCATTGTTACACTTAGGGGAGAGCCAAATCCAATCTTCACAGATCCTGAACAACCAGGAGGGATCTATGAGAAAGGACACTATCCACATTCAAAGGAAAAACTGTGGGAGTAGAAACACAGAAGAAAAACAACTGCTTGATTACATGGGTCTAGGGGGATATGGTTGGGGATACAGAATCTAAATGAACATCCTACTGCAAACATCAACAACATGAAAATATGGTTCTGATCAAGGACACATGTAATACCCAGTGGAATTGTGTGTCGGTTATGGGAAGGGTGGGGGTAGGAGAGGGAGGGAAAGAATATGATTCTTGTAAACAAAGAATAATGTTCTAAATTGACTAAATCAAATTATAAAAAAGAAATGTACTGGAAAACAGATCAAGGAGAAATTATCTCATAATCACTGGACTACATTAGAGCCACCAAGACCAAAGAAAAACTTAGATATCATATTTCAAGAAAATCATAAGTGAAAGCTCCTCAGATTGGTCATTTAGGGAATATGAATTTATTAATCACATACTCCACCACAGTCCCAGTGTTAAGCAATGGGTGTATATGATCTATTAGAGCCAAGGAGCAAAGTAAAAATAGAAAAAATTCACTAGCTAAATCTTTAAAGAAATTTCAAATCAAAAACTTCTGGGAATATTGTCCCCAAAATTCTAAGTTTCCAGGTCAAAGAAAAGCAATACTATAATTAGTGGAAAAGAAAAAAGTCAAGTACCAAATAACCATGGTTAGGATCACATAAGAATTAATATCTATCCCTGAAATGGGAACTATTGGAATACAGTATTCAAAAAAGGTAAAATACATAGTTTGATAACCAAAAATATGTTACACTGCAAAACTGAGCATAATACTACAGGGTGGAAACAGAGCTTTAATAGGATAGAGGAACTTCACATACTCTTGATGAAAAGACCAGAGCTGTATAGGACCTTTGATATTCAAGCAGAGTAGTCAAAAGGAACCTTTAAAGATAAATTCATGTGAATAGAACCTTAATGTCTTTGAGGGAATGAAAGAGGGATTTAAATAGGGCAAACAGAGAATGTAGGGATAAATGTTTGTTTTATTCTGGTAAGAAAGAAAAGGGAGGGGGAAGAGGAATATACCAAGGATGAGAGAAAGGAGAAAGAAGAATATACTATTTCTCATAATCAGAGGCATGAGGAGAAAATAAAAACATGGATAAAGGGGTGGGGAGTAAATACAACAACAACAAAAAAACCAAACCTCACTCTAGTCCAACCAAGCAGTGGAAAGGTTCAATGAACACAATACACACACACACACACACACACACACACACACACACACACACACACACACACACACACAGTGCAAAGAGTGAAAGAGTGCCTGGAGTATGAACTTGAAAAAATGAGGAGAAACAGTTAAAAAGAATAATATTGCTCCCCTTATCACCAGCATTGATATTAATTCTCTTGCACAGCATTCTTCAACTCTTTAAAGTATTTACCAGCGAATCAAAGGAAGAAAGGATGGAGCAAAACACAATCTCAACAACTCTAACAATGAATGAGAATGGGAAACACATAAAACTGAAGAGAATAGCAGGATCCCACAATATGTTTGTTCCTTATAAGAAACATTTGAAGTGGGGACAGCTAGATGGCTCAGTGGATTAAGAGCCTGTCCTAGAGATGGGGATCCTAGGCTCAAATTTGGCCTCAGACACTTCCTGTGTGGCCCTGGGCAAGTCACTTAAACCATATTGCCTAGCCCTTACCATTCTTGTGCTTTGGAACCAACACACAGTATTGATTCTAAGAAGAAAGGTAAGGGTCTAAAAATAAAAGAAAAAAAACTGTTTGAAGTATAAAGATGCATAGAGTCAAAATAAGTGGAGGTACTAGAACTGATTATGCCTCAGGTGTCCTCATAAAAGCAGGCATAACAATCATTATTTCAGACAAGTAAAGAGTACAAATAGAAAGGGTTCGAAAGTACCTTAGGCTTAAATCTATCACAGACAATAAAATGATATCAATACTTGTACTTATGCTCCAAATGGCATATCATCTAAGTATTTAAAGGAAAAGGTAGTCAAATTAACAGAGAGAAATTGATAGCATCTATAATCATTTGGGACCACAATGTTTCCCATTCTGAATTAAACAGGTTTAACAAAAAGATATACAAAAAAGAAGTCAAGATGCTAAATATAATGTTAGAAGCATTAGATACAATAGAGCACTAGTAAATGGGAACAGAAAAGAATATACAAATTCTCAGTTCTTCATAGTTTCTTTTCAAAAATCTGATTGTTAAGCACAAAACCCCTATAAACAAATGTCAAAAAGCAAATATATTAGACTTATTTTTCATAGAGTATGATATGATTAAAATTAATAAGTGCTTTTTGAAGATAGGATGCACATTTAGAGATTAAATTATTTTATCCTAAAGCATTCTTGGGTCAAAGAGCAAATCATAGAAAAAATGATAATTTAATCATGAGAAAATGACAACATGAGACAGTATACAACACCTGGAATGTAGACAAAGCAGCCTAAGGAAAATTTTATATCTCTAAATACTTTCATTAACAACAAAAAATGAAAAGACCAATGAATTAGACATGCCACAAAAATGGAAATATGGGAAATAAAAAAATCTAAATAAACATAACAATAATCATTCTGAATAGAAGATATTAAGGAAATGTTTTAAAAAGACTGGATTGATAAATAAAGTTAGGAGCTGTTTTTAAGCAAATAAAATAGATAAACCATCAACTATTCTGACTAAGAAAATGAAAGAAAATGCCAAATTGCTAATAAAAATACATTTTGATTTACTATTTAAATATTATCTCTAGTACTCTATGTAAATTATTAAATATATTTATGTATATTACATATTTGATATACTACTTCGCTTTGTGATCTCATCACTTTCATAGATTAATTATCATTTCTATACTGATGATTCTCAAATCTACCCATCCAGTATTATCCTCTTTGCTGATCTATGCTTTCACATCTCTAAATGCCATTCAGAAATCTCAAAGTGCATTTCGAGAGACATCTTAAGTTCACGTTTCAAACTGAACCTGTTATCTTTCTCCCTAAACTCCCTCTGCCTCCAATCTTCCCTTTTATTGTGTAAGGTGTTTTTATCCTCCGAGTCCCCTAGGCTTAAAATCTAGACATTGTTTTAGATTTCCCTCCATTTCTCACTCCCCGTATCCAATTTGTTGCCACAGTCTGTCAATTTTCCCTTTGTAATAGTCCACTAAGCTATGTACTGAAGTTGATAAACAGAACTCTGAGCCTAGAGTGAGGAAGAATAATCCACCTGAGTTCAAATCTGTTCTCAGGCACTTATTGGCTCTGTGACCGTAGGCAAGTCACTTAATCCTGTTTCCCTCAGTTTCCCCATTTGTAAAATGAGCTGGATAAGGAAATAATTCCATTATTCTTGCCTAGAAAACTCCAAATGGGGTCATGAAGAGTTGGACACCACTGAAACAACTGGACAAAAATAACAAAGACCCCTGAGCTATCCCCTCAGCTACTGTCACAATTCTGGTGCTGGCCATTACCATCTCATGACTGAATTATTGCAAGAGTTTGCTTATGTGTCTACCTGCCACAAATCTCTCCTTAATCCAATCTATCTTACCTTCAGCCCTGACCACCACCAAATGTATAGCTCCCTATCAATTCCAGGATCATCAAATACAAAATCCTCTGTTATTCAAAACCTTTTGAAACTCAAGTCCTCCCTTGCACCTATATTACCAGTCTTCTCTATTTACACTTTACATACCTTCCCTCACCTACTCTCTAACCCAGTGACACTGGCTTCCTTGCTGCTCCAAAAAGAGACTCCATCTCTAGTCTTCAGGGATTTTCTCTGCATGTCCTCCATGCCTAGAATGATCTCCCTCCTCATCTACTTCCTCACTTCACTGTCTTACATTAAACTCCAACTTAAATCCACCTTCTATAGAAAGTCTTCTCCAAATCCTTTTAATTCTAGTGAGTTATTTCTGTAAATATTTCCAATATGTCTTATCTATAATTCATTTATACATATTTGTTAGCTTCTTATCTTCTTCTCCATTAGATTGTGAGCTCATCAAGAGCAGTGTTTGTCTTTTGCCTTCATTTAGAGTAGTGCTTAATAAATGCTCATTGACTAACTGATTAATATGGTTTTGGAAACATTAGACATTGCAATAAGACAATGAAAATTATTTGAGGAAATAAGCATAGGAGGAAACAAATAGGAATGACTCCCTTTTGAGAAGGATTGACTGCTTTACATAGAGAAGACTAAAAAGTAAATCAAAGTTAAGTGAAATAATTACTCATGAAGTATCAATATGTAAAATATACCCATACAAATTATAGTTTTTTCTACATATTATTAAAAAACTTAGTATGAAGACATAAAAACAGAAATTCCATTTAAAAATAACTCCAGATAATGTCAAATATTTGGTAATCTGCCTAACAGTATTTGTAACATTAAGGACCCATGTGACTATAACTACAAAATATTCCTAAGCAGAAATTAAACATAGATGTTAATAATTACAAAAATATTAGTTGCTCATGGTTGGGGCAAGCCAACATAATAAATATGCAACAATACTGAATAATGTAGCTATTCAGTGCCATATCCAAGGACTATTTTGCATATATACATATATATATATATGTATATATATATATATATATATATAAACAATTCTTATAGAGGAACAAATGTAAGGGAATAATTAAATAAAGAGATAAAGTAGTTATTCTGCACAGTACAGGCACTCTCTTCCTTTCCCTATTCTACCCTCAATATGAACACATTCCTTTCAATTCTGTACTTGACTAAACTCAAGTCCACAATACAGAGTAGTGGAATACCTTCTATTGTTTAAAATTTGTTTAAAAACAAATCTTTGTCAAACTTTGAATTTCCCCTGGAAAAACCATAGTACCCTATACATGGTCAGCATTCAATAAATGTTTATTGAATGAATGAATAAAGGAAGGAAGGTAGGAATGAGAATGAATGATTTTCCTTTGTAAAATACTGACAATATTAAATGCAATCTAACTCTCTTCATTGAAAACCAACATTGATGTATTTAAATTAGAAAGCCAGAAGAGCCAATGAAATGAACTAAATTGAATGCTACTCACAGCTAATTTCCATAATCATACTTCACACACTGAACTTGAACAAAAATGGTCCTTGCAGCTACATCTTCACATGCTCCATAATCACCACATTCTCTAATTAATAATTAGAGAAAGGTATTTGAAGTTATTAGAGGACACAGATCACATTATGTGAAATTAATAAACTAACTCTAAAATGCTCATTCAAAATGGTGAGTGAAGCTGACAACTTGTAGCAATACTTTTAAATAGCCAAAGCTTAGAAATTCACAAACAACTACACGTAAAGGCTTTGGTCAATATGAAGAAGTATACTGCTCTGGGCCCATAAGCTATAATACTAATCAGTTTTTAGAAAGAGGCATTTATCCAGACTGGAATAAAATGTTTTAGGAATTTTAGGTCACTGAAGATATAATAGGATAATTCAATTGAAGGTAAAATAAGAACTGTTATTTATATTGTGCTGTAACATTTGTTTTGCTGCTTGGTGGTGCAGTGGATGGAATGCTGACTGAATGGTCAAGTAGACTCATTTTCTGAGTTCAATTCTGGGCTCTGATACTTACTAGATGTATGACTCTGGACAAGTCACTTAATCCTGTTTGCCTCAGTTTCCTCATCTGTCAAACGAGTGAGAGAAGGAAATGGGGAATCATTTTAGTATCTTTGCCAAGAAAATCCCAACTGGGATCACAAAGAGTTTGTCAGAGCTGAAATGACTGAACAACAAACTACATATAGTTTGCCTTTTCTTGCATTTTCCCATTTCACAAAGTAAAAGACGTAGAGAGAAGACATGTACCAGCTCATCTAGTCCTGATGCCTTCTTTTACATTTGAAAGTAAGGTCATGAAAGGTTAAGAGACTTCTTTATATTCACATTGGGAGTAAGTGGTAAAATTAGGATTTGAATTCATGGTCTCTGACATGAATTCCAGCATTTTTTCCACTTTATTATACTATCTTTTATTTTGGTTTTAAATCAACCTTGTGAGTCAAATGATGAGAATTATAACTCAATTTTGCAGATGAGAAAACTGAAGCTTAGAATCTTGTCTGAGGCCCCAGATCTACTAAGTATCATAGTCTAGACAGCAAGCCAAGCCTTCCTGACTTTGTCAAGTGTCCTAGCCACAAAACAGGGCAGTCAAAAATAAAATAAAATAAAGATAGGGATAAGTGATATTCATCTTCTATGAAAGAAATGTGTGGAGTTTATATTTGACCCAGGGGAAAAGAACCCATTATTATAGGTTGCAGGAAACAAGAGCGCCCTTCTTTCAGCTTTTTTTTTTCAATTTTAGAAAGCAATGGAGTCTTTAAAGATACTCAAACTAGTCACCCCAAACTGTCTCATCAATTCATTCAAGAACTCTCCCACATCAATGCACTGCTGGTGGAGTTGTGAATTGATCCCACCATTCTGGATGGCAATTTGGGACTATGCCCAAACGGCTTTAAAACCCTGCCTGCTGATACAAAATAAACCCACATAAGTCATCAGCATTTCCATATATTTCCAACACAGCTCAGCAGCAAGAATTAGAAAGAGAAATTCCATTTAAAGTCACCCAAGACAATATAAAATACTTAGGAATCTATCTGCCGAGACAAACACAGGAACTATATGAACACAACTACAAAACACTCTCCACACAATTAAAACTAGATCTAAACAATTGGAAAAACATTGATTGCTCATGGGAGGGATGAGTTAACATAATAAAAATGATCATCCTACCCAAATTTATCTATCTATTTAGTGCCATACCCATTGAACTACCAAAAAACTATTTTACTGAATTAGAGAAAACCATAACAAAGTTCATTTGGAAGAATAAAGGATCAAGAATATCCAGGGAAAAAATGAAAAAAAAAATACAAATGAAGGTGGCCTTGCAGTCCCAGATCTCAAACTCTATTACAAAGCAGCGGTCATCAAAACAATTTGGTACTGGCTAAGAGACAGAAAGGAGGATCAGTGGAATGGACTTGGTGTAAATGACCTCAGCAAGACAGTCTATGACAAACCCAAAGACCCCAGCTTTTGGGACAAAAATCCAGTATTTGATAAAAACTGCTGGGAAAATTGGAAGACAATGTGGGAGAAATTAGGTTTGGATCAACACCTCACACCCTACACCAAGATAAACTCAGAATGGGTGAATGACTTGAATATAAAGAAGGAAACTATAAGTAAATTAGGTGAATGCAGAATAGTATACATGTCAGACCTGTGGGAAGGGAAAGATTTTAAAACCAAGCAAGACTTAGAAAGAGTCACAAAACACTGCCTGCCCTTTGATCCAGCCATAGCACTGCTAGGTTTTTACCCCAAAGAGATAATTAGGAAAAAAAAAAACTTGTACCAAAATATTTATAGCTGTGCTCTTTGTGGAGTCAAAAAATTGGAAAATGAGGGGATACAATTTGATTGGAGAATGGTTGAACAAATTATGGTATATGTTGGTGGTGGAATACTATTGTGCTCAAAGGAATAATGAACTGGAGGAATTCCATGTGAACTGGAACAACCTCCAGGAAGTGATGAAGAGTGAGAGGAGCAGAACCAGGAGAGCATTTTACACATACACTGATACACTGTGGTACAATTGAATGTAATGGACTTCTCTACTAGCAGCAATGCAATGATCAAGGACAATTCTGAGTGACTCATGAGAAAGAATGCTATCCACATCCAGAGAAAGAACTGTGGGAGTAGAAACATAGAAGAAAAACAATTGCTGATCACATTGTTGGATGGGGCTATGATAGAGGATGTAGACTCTAAATGATCACTCTAGTGCAAATATTAATAATATGGAAATAGATCTGAATCAATTACACATGTAAAACCCAGTGGAATTGCTCATTGGCTACTGAAGGGGGGGAGGAGGGGAGAGAAAGAACATTATTCATGTAACCATGGAAAAATATTCAAAATTAATTAATTAAATAATTGAACTTAAAAAAACAAACAAACAAAAAGAACTCTCCCACCCTCGCTCCAAACTGTCAATTAAAGACTACAAGCTGTCAGAAGTGTTTCCTTCAGCTACAAGCTGGTCATTAACCAGTAATGACTGGTTCCTTAGAAGCATGCTGGGGAGAAAATACCAGCAAAACCCTCTGTCAGAAATGGAACCAGTTCAGGTTGAATGAGGACAAAAATAAGAACCAAGCACCTTAGCCTTGCCCTGGAGGCCCCCAAATCATGGCAAATTTCTAACTTGATAACTTGACTTGCTCCTTTTGGCACAGATTAGACCTAAATATGGACACAGCACCAGTCCTTTTCTCCTCGTCTGTCCTCAAATAAAACTATAGTTTTAAGCTGCTTTATTCCATCATTCTTCTCCAGTTCAGTTAGCAATATTGGGAATAAAAATAATAACACTCCTGAGAAATAGGGAACATTCTTTATTGGAACAATGTTGCTCAGTTTGATCTTCACCCTAGGGTTAACTTGACAAAGTATTGCTGTATGTTCAAAATAAACATTTCTTAAGTTCCCTCAATAACATGATTATCTAATCACTATTCAAACTAAAATCATCTAATACTTTTCATTGTATTGAATCTATCTCCCATCACTGTGCTAAAAAATTTTTTTTCCTAAAGGATATTCTAGAATTTAAAAATAACAGGTATCCTATTGGCAGAGCAAATGCAACACTAATTTTGGAGCCAGGAAGCCCTGAATTTGAATCTCATCTTAGTCCACTTACTATGTGACCCTAGCTAGGTCATTTAACTTCTCTTAGCTTTAATTTCTTCATTTGTAAAACAGGGATAATAGGAGTATCCTTCTCTCACAGGTTGTTGTGAAGATTTAAATGAGACATTAACTGTAAAATACATTATGAATCTTAAAGTAATATATAATTCTTAGCTATTCATTAAAATAGTTCAATCATTTAAAATGATTGTGTTTTGAGCTCATTCTGAAATTTCTTGTTCATTTAATAATCATGAAAAATTGGGGAAGATGATAAAACCAAAGTCTGAAGTCATTACTGTAGGCTGCTTAATCAATCAATCAATTAACAAGCTGGAGATCTTAATCTATCTATTAATTGATAATTACATATTCCTAATAACTTTGAGGCACTTGGGGAACAAAATTTAAAATGAAACAGGAACTGACCTCATAGAGCCTACCTTGTAGAGACAACATATACATATAGAAGTTTATGTGTTGCATTCAAAATAAAGAGAAGGTAATGGGGAATGGGGAGGACACTTGATTCAACGAGTATTTATTTAAAAGTCTTTCATATGCCCAGGACTTCAGTGAGACTCCTTGTGTGGTGGCAATTATTCTTTGCCCTTCATCTTCAGGGGACCAATGGCATCACTAAGTGATGTCTTGACTTGGGTGTGAATTGGATTTAAGTGAGGCAATTATATGAAGTTGTCACCTTCACTTTCTCTTCCAATCACCAAAGCCCAGTGGCAAGACAAAAGTTAGGGTGATTGATCTTTGCCTAGGATCTAGTGGATGACCTCGATGTCCACCATGCCCACTCTGGCCACCTTCATGGACACTGGAACAAATCCCACTAGTGGCAGTCTTCACAGGGTTGAGCTAACCAACTCTCCAACTCACCAACTGGATTGTGATCCACTGGTTCCCCTCAATCAGGTTTAGCCAGTCTGCCAAGATGTTTTATCAGAAGGTGGCCTATGCTCCTGCTATAGCTCCTTAAAGCTATATGTGAGAGCTGTATTCCAGATGAACACTGAAGGTGTTGAGCATCTCTGGAAAGAGTTAAGCAAGCCCTCATACCAGAGAAGCTATCTTCTTTGAATACCCATATAGAGACAGTAGGAAGGGGTTAAACATGCAAATTATGTGGAACCAGCTTAATAATGCTACACTTGGAGAATCTCCCTAGTTCCTCTAGTTCGGGAAATGGAAATTTAAGGTCACCAACGTTTTTGCTTGTCAGTAGCAATATCCTTTAGGGGTTGGTTGGGTAGGAGTTTTAGAAATGGCATAGGGGGCTTGGGAACAATGCGCACAGCAAGAAAGAAAGATGCCTGCTTGCACAGTAACAATTTTGATTTGCATTTGGTTAAAGGGTTCATAACTCTCCTGGTTCCATGGCCCAAAAGACTGTATTTTTCTTTCTGTTTGTTTATTCATTCAGGGAACCAGACTAAAGCAAGAACACTCATTTGTCCCATGTGTGCTAAACAATAGTGTGTGAGGGAGCCAGATGCTGCCTGTGGCAGCAGTTGAATGCTGTCTAAAATAAACTTAAAAAAAATCTATGAACAAGAAGAGGAAGAGAGGAAAGGAGCTGGAAATATTGCTGCTGTTTTCTGTCTCTCTATTCCTTTGGTATGTTAGCCTCCAGGTCTGTAGAAGTGAGTGAAGTCAATATGTTTAGCCTTGGCCTGGGGCAATAAGAAATATAAATCCCATCAGTGAATGGCAGACTCACTTATTGCTTATGCATATATTTGTAAAGCACTTTGGGTCAACAGAGGAAAGAAGGGATCCCCTCAAGGTGACCTCATCTATTTTCTCCTTAGCTTTACAAGTTTTCTAATTGTGTTATCCTTAATGCATCTATATTTAGGGGCATGCTCTCTATAATACAGGTAGTTTGACTGGGCTGAGAGTGGGGAAGAGGATGGAATATTAATTAATTGAGTAGCACTAAAAGAATAATTCCTTAAAGTTCCATTGCTTGGATAATTTGAAGATAAAAACAACCCCAAACTCTCATTTCCCTGGGCAAGTAATTTAACATCTATATACTTCAGTTTCCTCAACTGTAAAATGGGGATAATAAGAGTACCCATCTCCAGGGTTGTTGTGAAGATCAAATGGCATAATATGTAAAAAGCACTTAGCACAGGACTGGCACATTTATTGTGGTTGTTCGATTATTTTAGTCACATACAACTCTTTATGACTCCTTTCTGGGTTTGGGGTATTTTTTTGGTAGATATTATAGTGGTTTACCATTTTCTTCTCCAGCTCATTTCACAGATGAAGAAACTGAGGCAAACAGGGTTAAAGGGATAATGCCCAAGGTCACACAGTTAGTGTCTGAAATAAAATTTGAACTCAGGACAAGTCTTCCTGACTTCAGACCTGGCACTACTCCATCCACTGGACCATCTAGCTGTCCAGTTCTAGTACATAGCAAGAGCCTAATAAATGTTTGTTCCCTTCTTTCCACAACAACAAAAATTGGAAGATAGAATTACTTTTTCAGATACTCTCCCCTAACATATCTTTATTACTATACACCTGTGTAGACTGTGTAACTCAGGTTTTGAATAGTCATTAAACAATCACTCATCCCAAATGTAATATCAATGGGTCCTTGTTCACTCCCCATCCAGGAGAGAGATGTTATCAATGCCTGAACAGTGTCAAATGAGATTTTGATGGGTAACTTAAAAGTTCTAGGAGTAGACATCTTCAATGCCTGCCCAAAACCCCAGGTGGGAGTGAAGGTGGAGGGGAAGGTCTCCTCTTTTAATCTTCTTATCTGACCTTATCCTCTAAAGTTACACTGACAAGGCACATTCATGGAAATGTAGCTATATGTTTGTCTCATTTCTCTACATACTTAACAATAGATAAAGGTGATCCCTGAAATCATAACATTTACTAATATACTTGTTATAAATTACATATTCATCATATTTAGTCAATATTGCAGATGGGACTATATTTAATTTCACAATCAGTCATAACTAGTGACATTTATACCTGGGGAAAATACCACAAAAATAAGCCGGAGGCCAAAATCAACTATTTAAGATGAATTCATTTGAAAGAGGACGAGCTAGAATCACAAGGTCCCAAGAATCATAGGGAGAGAAACTAGGGCAGTATGAGGTTGCTGCAAGAGAGGCTATATCATTTGGGAGACGCTCATCTATAGTGTAGACATGGTAGAAGGGGAAGAATGGGCAAAAGAGGAAATCTTATTGTTGGGTAGCTTCCTTTTTTAACTAATTATTTTGTAAACTAGGTGCAAATTACTAATTGCTAAGGAAATATGTCTTATCAAGTGCGCTCAAAACTTCAGGGCCTGGAAACAAAGCTTTGATCAATTTGTCTGGTTATACTTTATCATAAATATAAATTTTAAGTTCATTTTAAAGATAATGAATGCAAAACTGAACCATTTGTCAGTGAAAGAATTCAACATAAATTCCCACAGTAATTTAATGTTTGATAACCAAATTTCTAAGCTTTGGGGGTTAGAATTCATTATTTGAATAAAAAAAAAACATGCTGGGAAAACTTGAGAGAAGACTGTCAGAAAGTAATCATAGGTTAATATCTTACACTATAAAAGAAGATAAGGTCAAAATAAGTATATTATTTAGAATAAAGAGTGATAGGATAAGCAAATCAGAGGAGTATGGGAAAATTTATTTGTCAGATTTGTAGAAAAGTGAAGAGAGCATGACCAAATAAGAAACACAAAGTATCACAGAAATAGGAAAAAACACCCCAAACAACAAAAATTAGGAGAAAAACAAGAAAATTGGGGATTAGGTAAATTTCTCTAAGTGCTTCATTTCTCAAATACATTGGGAGCTGAGTAAAATTTATAAAAAATAAGAGCCATACCCCAGTTAACAAATCAATAAAGGATAGGAACAGCAATTTTAAGAAGACAAAATCAAAGTTCTCTTAGACTTATGGAAAAAAAAAATGTTCTAAATCAATAATGATTAAAGAAATAAAAATTAAAACAACTCGGGGGTACTACCACACTCCCATCAGATTGGCTAACATGATAGAAAATGAAAATGACAAATGTTGGATGGGATGCAGAAAATAGGTACATTAATGCATCGATGATATAGATGTCAACAGGTCCAGTCATTCTGGAGAAAATTTTTAAGCTATGCCCATTGGTCTCTAAAACTGCATACCCTTTGATCCAGCAACACCACTGTGAGGTATGCATCCTAAAGGAACAAAGAGAAAGTAAAAGGGACACAAAAACATCCAGAGCAGCTTTTTGTGGTAGCAAAAAACTAGAAATTGAGGGGATGCCCATCAATTGGAGAATGGCCAAACAAGTTACAGAACATGATTAGGATGGAATACTGTTGTATAAGAGATGTTGAAAGGGATGGATACAGAAAAACCCGGGAAGACTTATATGAACTGAAGCATAGTGAAGTGAGCAGAACCTCCAGAACACTGTATAGTGTAACAGCAATATTTTAACAATGATCTTGTGTGAAAGACAACTATTTTGATCAGTTCCATGATCCATAACAATTCCAAAAGACTCATGATGAAAACTACTGTCCACCTTCAGAGAGAGAAATAATCAAATCTGAGTGTAGATTGAGGCTTAGTGTTTTTTTTTACTTCATTTTTCTTCCTTAAAAGTTTTTTGACACTTTGGTTAATATAGAAATATGTTTTGCATGACTTCACATGTGTAATTGATATCATATTGCTTGCTTTCTCCATGGCTGGAGGAGAGGCTGGAAGGAAGGAGAAAATCTGGAAATCAAAAAATTAATTTAAATAAAATAAAAATAGATGAAAAAGATGAAAAAATTAAGGTAATAAACAGTGATCTCCATTTTTTCTGAATTTCTGGAGTGTGTATTGTTGAGCCTCTGCCATTTTGACAGCTATACAATGTTATGTATTATTTCTTCAGATACATGTTCTTTTTCCACACTTGGTCTATAAACTTATTCCATAGGCATTTATTATGTGTTGATTTCTACTCCAAAGTTCTTTGCATATAATGGGAGCTTCTTTATTATACTTAGTTGAGCATAAAAAAAAATGGAAACTCAAGTTATTTTTGTCAGCAAAAGAAAAGTGGAAGGGGAGGGGAAAAGAGAAGCTTAATACCCCCAAAGCATGATTTTACTTTCAGAGAACCAAGAAAGACATTAAATTCAATTCCCAAGCAGGCCCCAAAGTTCATAGTATTTTCTGTGATTTAGGGCATGTTACAAAAGCATCAGCATTTTCGATTTTGTTCAACATAAAGCCAAAAGATCTTTTGTAAATTTGGGAAAAGGAAGGCAAGGGGTTTGCATTATTGCTCCCAGGTTTCAATCAGGAAATTTAAGGTTCAGTCATTTTAAAAACATTTACGGCTCAGTAACAAATCCTTTAAAAAAAAAAAGGTTACTTAGGAAAAACAGGCAGATCTACAGCTGTCCTCACCATTCATCTGACTACCTGTAGAAAGCTAGGCCTACTGAAATAATTGCTTCATATACCCCAAAGCAAACGAACCACTTTCCCTCTTTAAATCATTCCTTTTTTTTCTCTTTAGCTCATGATTGACTCTCCCTGTAATGCATGTTGTGTTAGCGAGCATGAAGGAAATTATATAAAAACAAATTGCTTTGTACTGTACAGCTATCATCTGGAAATACTAAATAGACCAGGGAAGCAGCATGGCACCGCTTTCAGCTCTGTGAGCTAATATATGGAATTGTGAAGTTTAGCAGTTTCAATTTGATGAATATGCCTCATTTTAAAACGAACAGGATATTGTTTTTAACATTTTGTGAATTATTTCTAAAAGCAATAACTGTCTCAGCATGGCAATCAGATGCATCAAGTAGATAAATATCTTTCTATATATAAATATATACACATGCATATGTACATTCTATATATTTATTCACAGTACACAATTATGTAGGTGTATGTATATTTCTTCTTTCATTCCACAGATTTACTTTCAAAAAAGAATCATTTGGCCATTTTTTAAAGCTACTCTAGCTATGCTGGAAGAGTTTTCAAAAATCACAAATGAAGATATTTTGATAAAAAATCTCTACAAATTTTTATAAGGAATATGTCACTGAAGGAGCATTGAGTCTCAAGTTCTTACCTAAGTTCCAATCCTGTCTCTGATTTTACTAGCTTTATCTACTTAGACTGTTTACCTAATCTTCCTGAGCCATAGTCATTATAGCTGTATGTCATGACAGTTGGGTCAATTGACCTTGAAGCTCCCTTTCTGCTCCAGATCTGAGTTTCCAACTTTACAATTCAACTTCTTCACTCATTAAAATATGATTGAATT
Source organism: Monodelphis domestica (assembly GCF_027887165.1). Taxonomy (NCBI): domain Eukaryota; kingdom Metazoa; phylum Chordata; class Mammalia; order Didelphimorphia; family Didelphidae; genus Monodelphis; species Monodelphis domestica. The sequence continues at coordinate 176,315,245 of NC_077233.1, read as the reverse complement.
CTAAGATCCTTCTTGATTGTAATGCATCATAAATAGAATAGAACCATTCATTTCCATAGTCTTTGTTTTAAAATTTTTTACTTTATAATCTATCCATTATCTATCTCTCTGGCTCAATTTATCTAAGCATAAGTGCTATTTCATTTTGTCCAATAATTGCCTCATTTATCTCCTCATCTAGATTGTAAGCTTCTTGAAGGAAAGGATACATACTCCTTTTATACCTCCTAGAAATCCATAAATGTTTTCTTTAGCCAAAGCTAGAACTAGGTCAGGGAGATTAATGTAGGGACCTTTGTTCCTGGGAGTCAAAATTTGAAAATGTTATTTTGGCAGTATTTTTTTTCTACCTATGCTGTAGCGAGTTCCCTGAGTCCTCTCTATTGGTCCTATTCCATAGTTCCTTACATTTGTGGTGCAAATATTATCAATCCCTCATAGGGATAGTTACTATTTGATAGCTATATCCAGGAGTTGAAGAAGACAACTATCATGTTTCTCTTCTTTTCACTCCTACTTTCCTCTTTCCTTCTCCATACCTCCTTCCAGGGACAGAAGGTTTGAGGAATCCTCAGTTATACCACAGAAGCACAAACCAGGGCATACACACACACACACACACACACACACACACACACACACACACACACATATATATAAAACCTAATAAAATACAAATTTAAAATATTAAAAATATATAAGGTTTAAAGAAAAGAGTGCAATGAAAAATTCTAACCACTTAGATCCATCACAGTGGAGGTTATTTAATTATATAGGTTGGGCAACATGGCTATTGATGTCCTTCTTCCAGTTCTCAGTTTCTGGGATCCTATGATTCTGTGACATTCAAGAAAGCAGACTTCAGTTTGACTTGAAAGTAGCAAGGAGAGATCAGGTTTGTTCTAATTCATAATGGTAACTCTTTGGTAGATGTATTAAGGGTCATTTTCAAAACACTATCTCTTAAAGTATAAATTTGAGTATTAGACCTCCCTGTCCAATCAACTCCAATGACTTCTTATCATCTCTAGGATAAAATGTAAACTACACTTTAATTTCTACAGCCCCACATCAGATGGCCTCAACCTATCTTTCTAGCTTCAATGAAGATCATTCTCCATGCTAGGCTCTATGAACCAGTCGACTGGCCATCTCTCTCTTCCTCATACACAGCACTCTATCTACCATGACTGGAAATAATTCCCTTTTTATATTTGTCTTTTAGAGTCCCTCTTTTTCCTTAAGATGAAATACAAGTACCATTATTTGCATAGAACCTTTCCTGATGCCCCCAATCATAGTGCCTTTCTTCCCCATGACCTTATACTTACCTATTCTGCATATATTTTTATTTATAGGTTTAATGATATGTTTATGTTTTACATATTTTATAAGTATCATTTTCCTTATTAAAAATAAGTTTCTTGTAAGTGGGAATTTTTTATACATTTGTATCCCTGGTACTTAGCATAGTGACTAGCACAAAAGAAGATCTTAACTAAAGATTATGGATTGTTAGATTGATTGATGAAATATGTACCCAAAGATGTCACAGAAGCACAAATAACAACTCTAAGATTTTATTAATCAGTAGTTCAAATTAATTTATTTAATAGTGCTGCTAGAGAACATCAAAGATCCTTTATTCTGAAAGTTATATAAAGGAGAAAAGATGAACAAATTGGAGCTTCATAGCTAAAAAATGTAAAAAATAAAAACCTAAATTGGTTGGCTGACATTGTTGTGAATGACTTCATTTATATGACTCTGAGTGTGACCAATTCAGGGTATCTTTTAGATCTCAAAATCCTTAAAGAAAGAAGTCCTAAGTGTTTGTGATGGAGTTCAGACTTAATATGATATGGTACTTTTGAGATGCTCTGTTTTCAAGCTGCTGTCACATCTGGGTAACTGACATAGCCTCTGGAGGTCACCTAGAAATTACATAGTGCTGACAGTAGAGGAGGAATAAAGTGAGTGCTGATAGGGTTGGCCAATTTTTATTATTCATCATCCAGTTATTGTGTGCCAATAAAATGTTTTAGCATAACATTTGTATCCATCTGTGTGGGTAGAAATATCAATGTAAATTCAATTTCTGTGCTGTTTTGTGAGAAATAATAATTATAACAATAACAATGACAACAAACTAGTTTATATTTATATAGTACTTTAAGATTTGTCTAGCCATTACATGTATTATCTCAGTTACCCAAATAATCCTTGAAGGTAGATGCCATTATCTCCATTTTACAGATGAGGAAATTGAGGTTGAGTAAGACTAAATTACTTCCTCAAGATCACACAGCTATTAAGTCTCACAAAGGATTCAAACTCAGGTCTTCACAATTCTAAGTCCAAAGTTCTTTCTACTACATTTATACAGCACTTTAAGATTTGAAAACACTTTACATATTTTTATTTTCACAACAACCCAAGAGGTAAGTACTATTACTATTACTACCATATTTACATGCTGAAACTACAGTCCAAAAGAGAGTGCTTTATTCAAGATTATACAGGTAGTAAGCATGAGAAGTGAGATTTGAACTCAGGTTTTTTGACTCCTAAGCCATTGCTTTGTCCACTATCCTACTCTGCCTCAAGGGTTATAAATGGCAAAATATACAGAAATGAAGATTATAGTAACTGTTCTTTTCTTTCAAGATGATAATCCAAATGAAAAATCCACCCTCAATGTATACCCTGATTCGTTATAGATGTGTGCCAAATTTGGTAAAACTCTGTTGACCTCGTCTAAAGTTATCATGGAATAAGCAAACCTGAGACTATAAAATTCCCTCATAGTCAAGTTGAAAGCGAGACCTACTTGTAAGTCCAGTAATACTGGCTAAGCTACAGATTCCACCTGACCCTCACTGGACTGTGAACAAACAGATAGCAGCTGCTTGTCTGCCTCTATGTCAGTGGGAAGTATAGATAGAGAAAAAAAAAAAACTCTGACAAGACCTTGCATTTGTAAAGGCTTCTCATTTTTTTCAAGGCTACTTTTCTGCGGTTATGATCAATATAGCTTCCATTTATGTTATACTTTGTGTTTACTAAATGCTGGTACACATAGATGGTTAATCAATCAGCAAACATTTATTAAGCATTCCCTGAGTGCCAGGCACTATACTAGACTCTAAGAAAACCAAGGCGAAAAATAAAGCAGTTCTTGCCATCAAGGAGATTACATTCTATCTGGGGAAATCATGTGTACCAATAGATATATTTTTAGAATGAGGTAATATATATAATTTGGCCTGGGAAGCACTAGCAGCTGGGAAAATCAGAAAAGGCCTTTTATAGGAAATAGAGGAGCTTGAACTGAATTTATTGTTGTTGTTGTTTAGTCGTCAGTAACATCTTTAGTTTTCTGTAATGTCTGACAAATGGGGTTTTCTTGGCAAAGATTCAGGCATGGTTTGCTATTTCCTTCTCCAGAGCATTTTACAGATGAAAAAACAGAGACAAAAAGGTGAAGTGACTTGCGCAGAGTCCCAACAGTGAGTAAGTGACTGGGGCCAATCTTGAACTCATGAAAATTTTTTTTTCTGAAAACACTCAGTGCCCTAACCACTGTGCCCCCTAGCGTTCTGAAGCTAAATTCTTCAAATTGTCTAAGTATTCATAAAATGCACACGCACAAGGTCTCCCTTCAATGTCTCACTGGCCTGGAATCCTGAAAGTTAGGCTTCTAGGATAGGTCTGTTTAGTCTAAGCTGCAGAATGAGGTTACCTGAGAGTCAACAATCCCAGTTAGCCTGGACCAATCTAGCTTACTAAATTCCAAGTTGTTTCGTCCCCAGTTGCCAATAAAGTGATGGATTTTTCAGCCCTAGAAAACCCTTGAAGACCATCTGCTACACGGGAGAAGGGTTGTGATCTGTCTGCCATAGGTGGGTGAGCACCAGCATTGAGAAGAATCACAGCTCTTTGAAGGATTAAAGTGTTACCATATTGGTCAAAATGTAAGTCACGTTTTTTTAAAACCGGGCTTGTGTGAAGCTTTGAGTATATTATATAATTAATGCTATTTTGCAGTACAAATTAATGCTATTTTACAGTCTAATGGGGAAGTCAACATGCAAACTTTTTATAGGATAAACTGGAAATAATGACTAGAAGGGAGGCACTGGGATCAAGGGAAATCCGAAGGATTCCCTGTAGAAGGTAGGATTTTATATGGGACTTCAAAAAAGAAATAAACCCATACCTTAGAAAGTATCCATTCCAAGGGGTGTCTGAAATCATTTTTGAACCCAGGACCTCAGGTCTCATGCCCAGCTCTCTATCCACTTAGCCACCTGGCTGCAACTTAGCTGGATCTTTATAGTCAATACTAGAACCAGATATCCTGTCTTTGAAACCAGGAACCCTTTTCCCTGTAGGATATTATGAGCTTGAACACAAGTAAGAGTAAGATTCTTTTTCTCTCTATGACTCTCCTGGACTATACAATAACTTCCTAATTGCTCTTTATTCTGCAAAATGTTTCCCCTAACCAATCCATCCCCCATAAGGCTACCCAGGGATATCCCTGAAGCAAAGGTCTGATCCTCATTGCTCCCTTGCTCAAAAAAACATTGGGGGTTCCTTGTTGTCTCTAGGATCAAAAACAAACTCTTCTTTTTGGCATTTAACAATCAGATTCTAACCCTGGACCCGAGATATAGAAGACACTTAAAAGTGTTTATTAATCTATCTTTTGGTTGTTAATCTATCACAATCTGTTGACACAGAGGGATACAGGAAAGTTTTCATTATGAGATTACAATTTGGTGTGGGCTCTATTAGAATGGAAAGCAGAGGGTGGAATAACAGAGCCTGGTTCTAGGAGGAAACCTTGGAATGGAGCATAAAAGGTGTCACTCATTTTCAAGGGATGAAAGAAAGGTTACTTTGAGATCCCAATAGGGGAAGGAGCTTAGACAGACATTGAAAATAGATACATATTATACAATAGTATCTGCTTTGGGGGCAACATTAAAAATTCTGTTTTAGTCTTGTTTAATTAAACAAAAGTGGCTAGTATTTGCAAAATCCTATAGGCAGCAAACTGGAAATGAAAGATGACCAATTACCAGTTACCTGGTGAATTTCTTCAATGTAGATAGCCAATTTGCATAACTCATGCCCCAAGTGACTTTAGTTTTCAAAAGCCAGGAAGGACTGGGGTAGGAATAATCCAGATAATAGCCTCAACTCCCTACTTCATTTTGCCCACATAGAAAGACCTTCATTGATGATCGTCCTTGAAGGGCTACTGAACATATTTTAGAAAACCTCCTAATGACCCTTCATTCAGAAAGGTTTTCTAAGAAGCAGTGGGTGGCATATTTAAATGATAATGAAACAGCACCAGGGTAGGGAAAAGACACAAATTACCTAAGAGATAGGAGTTTTCTCCATTAATAATGACTGGGAGTGAGAAAATGAAAAGCAAAAGGGGAAAAAAGATGAAAAACCATTCGTTTTTTGGATCCTAGGTGAGAGCCACATGAAAATAACTGAATGGAAAGGAAAGGTTTGGGGTATCAAGATATACCAAGAAACTATTTCCCATCTTCCAACTTTGAAATAATAATAATAATAGCTAGTAACAGAAAGTGTATAGCACTTTCACGTTTGCAAAGTGCTTTACATATATTTTCATTTAGTGTTCACAACCATCCCGGAAGGTTTCATGTACTTTTATTGACAAGTAAATTCATAATTAGAGCAGTGTGATTGGCATTTCAACAGGGGTTGCTAACATTTATCTGGACACTGGCCACTTTGGTCCTTCAGCAGCATAAAAACAAGTGAGCTGAAGTACCTAGTTAGGAAGATCAGTTAACCCTGGAATGGGCAGTTAGGTAGCACAGTGGCTAGAGATCTGGCCCTGGAATCAGGAGGACCTGAGTTTAAATACAGCCTCAGATACTCCTTAACTGTGTGACCCTGGGAAAGTCATTTAACCCTCTTTGCCTCAGTTCCTCATCTGTAAAATGAGCTGAAGAAGGAAATGGCAAACCATACCAAGTATCTTTGCCAAGAAAATCTCAACAAAAATTTGAACATGACTGAAATGACTCAATAATGACAAAAGTTAACCTAAGAAGCTTCCATCTGGGTCTTCCTCTTTCTTCCTGAATTGAGGGTATTTCATGTCCCTAATCCTAGACTGCCAAATTACAAGTCATATCTGTTGATATGCTTAACATAAACATACAAGCCAATAAATTAAAATAACTAAAAGGCTCTTGTTGCCGTTATTATGAATGGATTCTTAAGAAATATATCTGAGTCTTTAGATTTTGATCTGGAAGACAACCTTAAGAAGAGGCTAGTTCATCCACCACAATTTGCCAAGAGAGTAATAGTCTTAGAGAAGTGAAGCAATTTGTCTAAAGTCATGCATATTGTAGAGATAGAATTCAAACCCAGGTTGGGACACTCCAGAGACATGGTGGTTTCCCTTAGTTATCAAGCTATGACTTATCCTCTCTATTTGCTATCTTCTAAGCTATCTTTCATAATTTCTATTTAATCTGCTAATACACAGGAATAATACCTTGGGTTTCCCTTCACAATTCCTGATTCTACCAACTCCTCAGTTCTCTCTCTATAGGTCTATACACCCAACCCCACAACATATCCCTATGACAAATGGCTATTTATCCCCATTTGGATACAAAAATGTTCTTAACATTATTCCAAAAATAAGTATTTTAGTAAGCATGAAAGCTTCTTCTAGAATACATCGGTTGTCCTTTAAAAATAATGTAATAGTTACTCTCTTTGATAAAGCAGTAATTCATATGAATTTGGTGAAACATTAACTCTTGGGTGCTATTTAGTGTACTGCAAGACCTATTTTATTGAAGTCACAACAGACATCCAGCTACTCTTCGGCGGGAATTTTAACCTTGTATTCTTTTAGGGAATAAATATGAAATAGGAGAACTTAAACTTAACAATTCTTTTTTTTCAGCTTAAGAGTCTTCTCAATGTATGGGAAATTAAATTGGGTTAGTTTTTTTAGCCAAAAAAATTAACAATATGCCCAAGCTACTGCCATTGAAGAAACTGGTGGAGTATTATTAATGCAGATTAAAGGAAACTATTTTCACTTTGTTTCCTTCATGAGTTTTTTTTCTTATATAAACAACACATGTTTTCTTTCACAAAATGAACATGGAATTATATATTGCATGATAGTACAAGTATAACCTACATAAATGTTACCTGACATCTTGGGGAGAGGAATAAAGGGGGGTGGATAGAACATGATTCACAAAGTATCAGAAAATAATGATTAAAACTGTATCTGCATGTAATATGGAAAAGAATAACAAACTTTAAAATATACTTGAGTGGCTTATTTTATTTATTAATAAACCCTTCATAAGTATATGCATATATGTATGTATATACACATATAGAAATGTCACTATTACCCTTGGAAAAATAAAATGATCCTGGAAATAAATGGAAAGAACAAATGGAATTTCATTTAGGCAACAGCATGGAAACTGTAGTGATCTTGGACTACTTTCTATTACAAAACTTCATATTATCATGGATCTCCCAGTGATTCCTTTTGGCTCAAAAGATGAAACAATCTAGTTGAGGAATAATCAAAATATCAGGTACTAATGGAAAAATATGTTAGATGTTACTTGGATGTATACATTAGTAGTGATGACTTGTACTGGAGAAGTCATTTTAAAAACCACCTTCAAGAATGAGGTGAACTAGTTATTTAACAAAAATAAGAGATCGATAACTTGACTACTACCTTGGTACTCAGAAATAACTAAGAGAACCAGAAAAGAGTCTTCTTTTCACTAAGTAGGCATTTTACAGAAAATTTAGAAGTTGTTTTGGTAAGGATTATACAGGATGACTAGGCATTGAGGGTCCATAAGTGTAAAATTGAGATTTGAACTCTGGACTCCATTCCCCAGGAGTCCTTGCAAACTCCCAGAATGCTTTGTAATCTCACTGAATTCTCAGGTGGGCCGAGATTGAGAAGGGATTTAACCTGATTGCAAAGGCTTTTGTCTGGCTTTTGGACTTCCGTTTTGGAGCAGACGCAGCTCTTCCATTATCTTGTCTAGGCCTCTCTGGCCTAGGCACATGTTTCTTATGCTGTATTTAATCCTTAATCTTTAATAAACCTCTAAAAATATAATACTCCTTGCAGAGAGAAACTAATTTCTACCTGCCTCAGTCTTCCTACATTTTAATTTTAACAGTTGGTGACCTAATGGGAGAAAAAACTCTCAAACTTCTGATTTTTTTCTGATCTTTAGTTCAGTTTTAATAGCTAGTGCCTAGAAATTTTTTTGAGCCACGTTTCTCTGGCTGAGTTTTTTTTACCCTTGCAAAGCTGCTGCACATTCTAGCCATTAGATAGCTCACAGGCTTGCTCCAGACCTGTTTGCTGCCCACCTGGTCCTAGTCCTGGTCCTGGTCCTGGTTCCGACCCTACCCTACCCGGCAGCCCGCTCTGGCTCTGGCTCCTGGCCTCTCACCTGGTGCCCGCTCTCCTGGCCCTGCCTGCCTGTGTTCCTGCCTGCAGCCATCCCCTGGCCATTGCCTGCCTGTTTATGCGCCCCAGACCCACAAGCATGACCCCAGCCGGCTCATCACCCAGATCCTTGGAGCAGATTGCTCAGGACCCATTCTACCAGCTTGTAACAGGGGATTGGACTCCATGTGGGTGGAGGGGATCGGAGGAGTGGAAGAGACTAGAGAGAAGAAACAGATTTTTCAAGCAGGAATTTAAAAAGCAATGTGCTATTTAAAAGGATACCTTTTGACTGTTCTGGTAATAGCATTGATTTCACCTGTGTGCAACTTTAACTTTGAAGGGGCAAATGGGTGGCTCAGCAAACTGAGAGCCAGGCCTAAAGACATGGGGTCCTGGGTTAAAATCTGGCCTCAGATACTTCCCAGCTGTGGGGCCCTGAGCAGATCCCTTAAACCCCATTGCTTAGCCCTTATCACTCTGCCTTCAGACAATAGAAATTTAAATGGAAAATTAAAAACAAAAACAAAAAAACCCAAGGAACTTTAAAGACTGGAGGTTATATATTCTAAGGCATTTCAGACTTCAATGGTTTATACAAATCTCTGTATTTCTAAGGTTTAACTTTGTGATTTTAAGTTCATATATTACTGGATTCAATATTATTCTGTTATACTGTTCATTTAATGTACTGAGTTTTAAAATTCTGTTGTTTTTTCCCCTATAACTGTGCTGAACAAATATTATTGAATAAGCCCATATAAGAAAAAACAGCTTTTTTCTATTTTTGCCTTTGTAAATTGTCACAAAGAGGATAGATGGACTTCAGAACTGGTTACAATTATATAACAACCTTTGGAAGATTTAATGTGCTAAATATCTCAAATGTTTTTAAGGGTTTTTAAATATGATTTTTGTAATTTTTTAATAATCTCTGGTTATTTTGCCTTCCCCTACCACGAGGTAAGGCCCATAGCTGAAGTGAAATATATTTTATAAACCCCAACCTTCCCACATGTGAATGGAAGTTGGGAAGTTAATCTCAGGGCATTTGTACCCCTAAAAAAGTCTCCAAAAAAGGAGCACCTCTCATTTATACTCTTCAGCTCACTATTTTACTTCCACCAGAATGATGTATAGATTTCTTGATTATGTTCTTAACCCAAGATGAGTTTTACTTTGTTTTAAAAATATGTTTATTACCAAGGTTGAAAGATTTGCTATGATTGTAAAAACGCGTGACAAATATCCATCAATTCATAGGTTTTTTTAAAAATGCCATACAGCAACTTATGTGAAATATAAAAGTGTGTTTGTTTGCTATTATAATTAATTGGGCTATTGAGAAGTTTGGGGATATTGATATCTACATATTTGTACTACTGTTCAATTCATTTGTCATACTCACAGTAGAGCATGGCCAGACATGAAGAGGAAATGGATCTCATTTTTGGTGAGAAAGCCTTGTATGCTATATTTTCTTAGCTGACACAGTGTGTCAATGATTATAAGCTACATTTTTGAATTTTTTTAAAGCTCTTTTATTATTATATTTTTCTTGCATGTGCAATATACTATTTGTTTTTTTCTCTCCTTTTTATATTTAAAACACATGTCACCAGCCTTAAGGTTTTCTTTAACCTTTTGATTTTTCAGTACTACAAGTTTAAGATACATTTGCTAATGCATGCCCTAAAAAGCTTGTGACTATAAAAACGATGCCACTAGTTATTTAAAAAATTATGGGACTTTGCTTAAGGATTCTGTCTGATTCCAGGACAAGATATACACAACAGAGCCATTGCACAGAGCCAAAGAAAAGCTAATCCAGGATGGATTGATGCACTTCTAGGCCAATACAAAGGTCTTGAACCTAGTGTGAAGACTCGAGATTACTGTGTTTAACATGTTGTTAAGACATAGGCTTTCCTTGTGTCCACACTCACTCTGAAAATACAGAAGAGTATCCCCAAAACCTTGGCTCCTATAATCTGGTCCCCTTTTCTGCCTTTCATAGTGTGGTACCTTTCTGTAGTCCTGGCTATTGACTGGGTAAATGCATCATTGCTTAGATCATTTTGATTGGGCCCTGATAGAAGGACCTATTATAGATTTATTTTTCTTTTACTTGGAATTTTTACACATAAGACTTTGATAGCCTATATTTCCATCCAGAAATTTTTCTTTTCTTTTGGATTTTTCTGATGTTTTTGTTAATTTCTCTTACCAATTGATTTTTCTGATATCTTTTTAATATCTCTTGCCAGTTGATTCATATACCTCATACCTCAGCCATGCATCCCTAAGTGATAATGTATATTTTAATCATCCTCTTAATGGGGAGAATGTAAAAAATATCATTATTTAAATTGCAAAGTTTAAATTCCTTTTGAGAAGAATTTTAGGTAAAGAAGATGCTACCTCTCTGAATCCAGAACTGAACTATTGGAGAAGACACCATGAAGAAGCCTCCAGACCAGCCAGCTGCACAAAAAATTGAACTTTGGGTGTAGTTGATTGAACATTTATTTGTATGTATACTTTCATGCCAAAGGGGACTGCCCCCTAACTGACTTTCTGTCAATGCATCCAGCAATTATTGGTTTTGTTCTTTTTTTCTCTTATCCTCAAATTATTGTAATCTTTAAATTGATTATGTTTTTATGATTCTTTGGGGAAGGACTTCTTCCCAGAGGATCAAATGGGGGGACTGTAAAATTGAGATTTGAACTCTGGACTCCATTCCCCAGGAGTCCTTGCTAGCTCCCAGAATGCTTTGTAATCTCACTGAATTCTCAGGTGGGCCAAGATCGAGAAGGGATTTAACCTGATTGCAAAGGCTTTTGTCTGGCTTTCGGACTTCCGTTTTGGAGCAGATGCAGCTCTTCCATGATGTGAGATTATCTTGTCTAGGCCTCTCTGGCCTAGGCACGTGTTTTTCTTATCCTGTATTTTCTTTAATCCTTAATCTTTAATAAACCTCTAAAAAATATAATGCTCCTTGCAGAGAGAAACTAATTTCTACCTGCCTCAGTCTCCCTAAATTTTAATCTTTACATAAGCTACATGTGGGATCTGGAGATATATTAAGAGATTACAGATCCAAAAAAGGTCAGAGGATGATGATTTAGAATAGGAAGTGAAGTGAGTATAGTACTTACCTAATCTAGCTCCCTCATATTAAAGAGAAGGAAAACGAGTCTGAGAGATGTCATATCCCCAAAGCCAAATAAGTAATCAGTAGGACTATTGGAATTTAAACCCAGGTTATTTAACTCCAAATCCATTTTTCTTTCTATGGCACTATACTCCTATAACAAGTAATTTTTACAAATGTAAAATATGTATGTGTGGATATATACATGTTATTTGGAAAGTCTTAATGTAGTGTTGAGATTTTAATCATAGAAAAATACACTAAACTTTTGGAACACCAAGGTATGTAGGTATGTACCCATACATGCATATATACAAATAAATATCATAAACAGATTTCATCATAAAATTTAATGTAAAAAAAACCAAACCACTTACTACATTATGGCTCAGAGATCTTATAAAGGAAGACTAAGGTATAGGGAAGCTAGATGGTTCAGTAGATAAAGAGTCAGTCTGGAGATGCAAGGTCTTTGGTTCAAATCTGGTTTCAGACACTTCCCAGCTATGTAACCTTGGGCAAGTCTATAACTCCAGTTACTTCTCTACTGCCTTGCAATTGATAGTTGTATCAATTCTAAGACAGAAGGTAAGAGTTTTTTTAAAAATTGGGAGAAGACATAGAAAGGATAAATTCTGATTAATGTATCCTTTAAACAACTCCTATTAATACTATCCATAGGGGTTAAAATGATACCTCAAAGGATACATCAACTTAAAATTTTACAAATCACAACAACTCCCTAAGTAATACAAATATTATCCTATTATAAAGATGAAGAAAATGGTGTTCAGAGGGTTTGATTCATACAGGATCATAAGGTAAATAATCTAAAAGCCAGGGCATGAACTCCTACCTTCGCACTCCACAACCAGTGTTCTTTCTACGACACTGCCCAAGAATCATCAGATATTAGCTCTAGAAATGGCTGCTAGATCATTTAGACAAACATCACCATTTTGTTCCCCTTGAAATGTTCCCCTTAAAAAAACCAAATAACTTTGGTACCAAGATTACATAGATGGACACCCTGAGAATCAAGGGTGTTCTTCTTCAGCTGATGTCTTTACCGTCTTAGATATTCAGTATGACTCAGAATTATATCCCTCTGACAGAGATCAATGTATAACTAAAACACATGACTCTTCATACTTACATTACAAAAATAGTTAAAGGGCCCATAAGAGGGATACACATCATAAGAATAGCTCAGAAGGAAGCAAAACTTTCCCTTTGTTTCAACCTCAATTCTCTCCTCTCACCATTTATTTTATTTTGTTTTGTTTTCTAGTATGAGCTTCCCCCCCCTTTTTAAACTGGAGTGGCACCATGAAGATGCATGGTGTCTAGTTAATGATTTTCTTTTTCCATCCCAAGACATTTATTAATTAGGAAGAGCTGGGAAATAATAGGGAATGCTCACTGCTGGAGTCACTGGCATAATTGCTAAATGTGTCACTTGAGAAGATCATTAGAAATTATATGGCTTCTCCTACCACAGTTCTTAATGTGTATGCGTTTTTTCCTCTGAATATAGAGAAAAGTAACAACGTGACCCAGAAGAATGAAGAAATTAAAACTATGATATAGGAGACTCCATCAGGACATTCTGAAATGGAATCCACCTTTGGTTTTAAGTTTCCCCTTTTATGCAGATAGAAGATTCAATCACAGACAAATGCCAGGGATTTAACAGGATGTCCTCACAAATGGGAGCTGTGATAGAATGAAAAATGGACAGCATTTAAGTGAAGTTTTCAAAAATGAGACAAGGCATAAAGGCAGAGAACAAAAATTACAATTTCATTGCAATATTAGGCTATTTAAGGGGTGGGGATTTATCTTTTTCTTATATGCCTTATAACTTCTAACACATAGTGGGTGCTTCATTCGCTGAGTTTAGTTTCTCTTCAAGTTCATATAGTTTTATGAGTTGACTACTACATATCATTGTCAATTGCAAATTACTGATTTCTCAATTGGGATTCAAGCTGCAGGATAGTAATGAGGATATGATCTTTCCTGCTACTACTGAGGTTGATAATGATAATGATGATGTATATACCTTCTCCAATACAGAACACTCTCACATATAATGCATTATTTCATCCTTAAAGAAACAACTATGCAATGCACAGCACATTTACTACAGTACTCAAACCATTATATGTCTTTAAAGTTAGCAAGCACCTTATACCATTACTCTACCATGGAGATTACTGATTAATTACTCTAATCCCTCCTCAAGAAGCCCCCATGGCCCCCTATTGACTCTAAGATAAAATATGGTCTCTTCTGTTTGACTTTGAAAGCCCTTCAAAATTTGACTCCAACCTATCCTTTCCTTTAAGACTAATTTGACACTGTCTCTCATGTAGTCTCTTGGCCTTTTTATTATTTCCCATATGGAACATATCATTCATCTCCTGCCTCCATAAACTTTCCGTCAGGTCTGGAGTGCTCTTCCTCCTAATTTCTGCTCCTTTCCAGTCCCTGATCAACTGCCAAGCCCTATAGGATGCTCTCTGATCTCCTTGGTTAAAAAGTTCTTCCCTCCATTATCTCACTCCATCATCAACAATTACTTAGTATTTACTTTTCATATATTTTGTGTTGATTAATCTGTGTCCAAATTGCATCTTTTGGTAGAATTTGGTTTCTTAGGGTGGGATGCTAGTTTCTTTGCCTTTATATTCTCCTCTTTCCTTCCACTTTCCTACTCCTACAGTGCAATTCCTAACACAGAGTAGGCGCTTATTAAACAAATAATTGTTTAGTTTACTTGAAATAAACATAGACCAAACTTTTTTGATAAATGAGAAAATCAAAGTCAAGAGAAGGTAAGAATTTATCCAAGATCAGAGAACCAAGTAATGGAAGAACTTGATTTAGAAACAATTTCCTGAAATCTAGCCCAGTATTCTTTGCAATATAACATCTGTCTCTTTTATTTTTTAGGGGGGAGGCCCTTCAACATGATATATATAAATATAATATGATTATGCTACATAGCATATACTATGTAACAATCATAGAATACATGACATTTGAATAAGTATATGATAAATATCCTTATTTAAGAGCAACAAATTCTCATATTAGCTATGTCCAAAAATGTTTCATTCTTTTCTCCTCTCCCCCAAGAAGTTAGGAAATATGATATAGATTGTACATATATTATCATGTCATACATATTCCTCTGTTAGTCATGTTGTGAAAAAAGACACATATTCCTTATATTAGAGAGAAATTCATGGAGCAAATAAAGTGAAGAATGGCCTGTTTCAATCTGCATTTGGACTCCACCTGTCCCTTCTATGGCAGTGAATATCCTCATTTTGTCATGAGTCCCTCAGAGATGTCCTGGATTTTCACTTTGTTTTTAATAGATAGGTCATTCACACTTGGTCATCATACATTATTGCTATTACTGTGTACAACATTCTCCTGGTTCTGCTCACTTCACTTTGCATCCCTTTATATACTTCTTCCAAGGTTTAAGTGGCATATAATTGTAATAGAATACTATTATTCCCTAAGAAATGACAAAAAAGATGATCATATGCTACTTCTTAATATCCTGACTTTACAAGTGAGGAAACTGAGGCTCATAAAGTTTCACTTGCATGTCTCTCAAAGGCTCACACAGGTCAAGTGGCATGATCATTATCACACAGTGGACTGACTATACAGGAAAGAAGCAACAACCTAGCTTAGGGCAGTAGCAAGATCACTGTATTTGGAGTCAGTAGCACTGGTTCAAATCCTGGTGTGTTTAACTGTATGATTTCTATTCTTGACTTCAAGGACCATGCTCTTCCTAGCTTGGTACCATATGCCTTTGGGACCAGCATAGTAAAGGAATCATCAAGACCTAAGGCTACTATATTTGAACAAGAAACAATCTTAGAGGTCCTGAATCCCCTCATCTTATAGAGAAGTAAATGTGTCCAATGTCACATGGATAGTAAATAGCCATCAGGATTTGAACTCAGGCCATCTGACTTCAAATCCAGATGTTTTTCCCTTTGCTGAAAGCACTGGGAATACAATATATCTCTTCTCACTCACCCTATCCCTCTAACTGTAGTGCATTTTATAGAAGTTTCAGTTTATGAAACATATTGATGATTTTGAAGAAATAAATGAAAGAGAGGGGAAGGGAAGAAAAAATAAAAGATCCCACTCTTCAACCTAGGACCCAAAGCTGATAAAACTATTCAAAAAATGCCATATTCCAAAACTTGAATTTCAATTTCTACTTTCTTTATCAGAAAGTAATAGAACCAAGTCATCCAATCTATCGCATATATTTAATGGTACCATTTGCAGCAGAATCTATCACCATAAATTGCTTAAACCTTGTGCAAGCAGCACTCCCTAAGGAATTCTCCTGCCAACTAAACTATAGCATTCAATAGAGGATTTAGATAGAAATCCAGGTAAAAGTACCAAGAGCAAGGCTCTCCCCACTACAAGATTGCTCCTGGGGTCCTGGGAGTACACTGGGTGCTTTAGGAGCAATGGGATATTAGTGTAGCACCTGTGAGACAAAAAAAAGCCAGATCTGTGCCTTGAGAAGCAGAGGAATTGTTCTCCCTGATACCAGAGAAAAATCTCCCAGAACCCATAGTGCTTGGCAAGAATGTGAGCAGAAATAAGTAGAACAAAGAGAATTGAAGTTATCAAGGCTATCAAGAACTTGGCATAATATAGATGGGAAAGCCTGAATCTCATTATTTTTATATACCATATTTCTTAGAATATACTGACTGGCTCTGCAGTTTCAGATTTAAATATAGTATTGATAGTAAATCTAGTTGAAACTATATGGGTGCCCCCAAAAAAACTTCAGGTTCATCAAGGTAAACATTCAGTTTTATTTGACAAACACATTAGTTTTTTATAAATGAAGTTTTATTTTTATTTTTGCATGGTTCATTTTATTTTATTTTATTTTTCCTCAATTACATGAGAAAAACAATTTTAACCTTCATTTTTTAAAAGTTTGAGCCAAATTCTCACCCAATCTTCCTCCCTATTCCCCCTTTCCCTTCCCTGAGATGGCAAGCAATCTGCTATAGATTTTACATGTATAAGAATATAAAGCATCTTGGCATATTAGTCATTTTGTGAAAGAGAACTCAAGCACATTAAAAGTAAAGAAGTATAGTGAAATGTAGTATTGACAAATACTTATTGAGCACTTTCTCTGTGCAAAGAACTGTGAACAGAGCTGTAAATACAGAAATTAAAAAAACTCTGCTTTTTGTTCTAAAGGAACTCATACATTAATAGGGGTGAACTATGTACAAATACATGATGACAAAAGATAGGATATCAGGACAAAGGAGGGATAGAGAGAAAGTATTACATGAAGTATGAATAGAGGATTCAATTTCAGATGAAGGAATGAAATACGGAGAACCTGAGTCTTGAAGGAAGAGAAGGATTTCAATAGGTGAGATGGGCTGTGATCTAGATATAAGAGATGCCCTCTACAAATGCACAAAGGCAATAAATGTCAAGACAAGCTTAGAGTAAGCTAGAATTTCCTGACTGCAAGGACTAGGTTTTGAGGAATGTTTTGAAAGATAAAAAATTAAGAATACCCTGTAGCTAGTCAAAGGAGAGGCCATTAGCCCTGAATCACTGTCAAACCATGTACTCAGGGATTCAGATCTGTATAGAGGACCAAGATAATCAGAGAGATAGGATTATGATGCCCCCATACAGATGGGGCTTCATGAATATAACTCCCTGTATTTTAAAACAAGCCTCAAAAGCTCCCTATGACCTCTGGGATCAAATGTAAGGTGCTGCTTCCCCCAAGAGGATGTAAGGTCTTTGAATTCAGTTATTGTTTTTGCCTTTTTTGGGGGGGGTATTCTCAGCATTTAGCTGTGCCTGGACAATAGGAAGCACTGAATGAATGATTATTGACTGACTTCCATTCAATTCAACATTTATAAAAATACCTACTAAGTGCCAGTCACCAAGCATACAACGAGAATAATAAATAGCCCCTAGTCTTTAGGGAAAATGGTTTCAGATGACATTGATGAGTGAGAGAGATACCAAGATACAGAGAGTCAGAGACATGGACAGAGGCAGAGAGAGATAAAGAGAAATAGTCAGAGACAGAAACAGAGAGAGAGAGACACGGGGGGGGGGGCGGGGGAAGAGGGACTAAAAGACAGCAAAAGAGGAACAGAGACATAAGAGAAACAGACAAAGAAGAGAGACACACCAGAGACAGAAGAATAGAGACAGTGAGAAAGAGGGAGAATCAGTTATGTCCAAACCAGAATTCATGAATCAAAATATATGTATTTTGATAACTATTTAAATAGATTTAGTTTCCCCTCTAATCCAATATATTTCATTTTATTAATTTAAAAACATTATTCTAAAAAGGTTTCAGCAAAGTGGTAAAGGCATTCATGACACACACATACAATGACACACACAATAGAGGGAAATAGTGAAGGTTTTTTCTATGACATTATCACAACTACACTCCAAAATGTTATTTTGGCAATTATATGAAACCATATGGAGGGAGGGAGGGAGGTAAAGAGAGAGAGAGAGAGAGAGAGAGAGAGAGAGAGAGAGAGAGAGAGAGAGAGAGAGAGAGAGAGAGAGAATGAGAGAGAATATTCATGGAAAACAATTAGTCCAGAGTAGAAAGGAATGATGCCAGGAATCCTGGGAGATTACCACCTGTGTGAACCTGGTACAGTAACTTAGACTCTCTTTCCTCATTTGCAAAATGCCTCTGTTGCCTTATCTATGAAATGAGAGGACTATTCTGTATGGCCCCTGAAGACTCTTCCAGTTCCATATTAATGATGTATTGTTTAATCTCTTCAGTTGTGACCAACTCTTTGTGACCCTTTCCTGAGGTTTTCTTCTCAAAGATACTGGAGTGGGTTGTCATTTCCTCCTCCTGATCATTTTACAGAGGAGGAACTGAGACAACAGTTTACTTCCCCATGGTCACAGAATTAGGAAGTAATCTGTGGCCAAATTTGAACTGATGTCTTCCTTACTCCAAGTTTGGCACTTTATCCAACTGAGACAGCTAGCTGCCCTTAAATCTTTGCTACCTTGATCCTTTTAATGGGAAGAAATGTTTGTTGATGTATTACACCAAATTTAGTGTCCTTCTACCAACCTGTCACAATAATTCACAAACTTCACTGGATCTCATCAACTGCTAGTACTCTCTTGCTTACATTATCTTGTATTTAACTACTTTGTTTATTCCTTTAACAATTAGAAGAAGAGGGAATTAAAAGAAGATAGGGAAAACTTATCACATTTATAGATAAGAGAAGAATTAAGAATGAAGAGACAGAAAGCATTGTGAGATATAAAGTGGATAATTTTGAGTATGCTAAGAGAAAAAAACCTGGTTTTGTTTTACAAATAAATGTAGCCATGATGAGAAGGAAAGCAGTAAGTGGGGAGAATGATTTTAAAAGACATTTTCTCAGATAAAGGCCTCTAACATATACAGAGAACATTGCAAAATATATTAGAATATGAGCCATTCCTCAACTGATACATGGCCAAAAGATAATGAATATATTTTAGCTGAAGAAATCAAAGATATACATAAAATTATATGAAAATGCTCGAAATCATTATTAATTAGAAAAAATGCAATCAAAATAATTCTGAGATAATAACTCACACCTATCACTTTGGCTAAAATGATAAAAGGGCAAAATGACAAATGTTGGAAGCAATGTAGAATAGTTCTACTATTGGTGGAACTGTGAACTGATCCAGCTATTTTGGAGACCAATCTGGAATTATGTTCAAAGACTCACAAATCTGTGTATACCTTTTCACTCAGCAATATTGATTGGGTTTTGACTCATTGACTCATTTATTAGCTTTATTCCCTAAGATGATCAGGGAAAAAGGAAAAGCAACTACATGTTCACCTATATATTCTAAAATATTTATAACAAATCTTTTTGTGTTGGTTAAGAACTGGATTTCAAAAGGATGTCCCTCAATTTGGGAATGGCTAAAGAAGTTGTAGCATACATACTGCCCCATAAGAAATGACCAACAGGCTAATTTTTGAAAAACATGGAAAGACCTACATGAAATTATGAACAGTGAACTGAACAGAACCAAGAGAACATTATATGCCACAACAGAAATATTGTTTGATGAATGACTTGTTATATTCAACAGAGAAAGAACTGATAAATATAAATACATAAGATATAGTTTATATGTACACATTTATCTTTTTGTCAAATGATACCTTCTATAATGGGAGAGGAGGAGGAATTTAACTGGACATTTTAATGTAACAAATGACTGAATTTATATTTTTTAAAGATTATATATGTAAACATATGTCCTTGCATTCATATGCACATACACACATGTACTTGATGTCTCTTCTTGATCTTTGACTAGACCTAGAGTAATAAAGTCTGCTGCAGATACTTACTACTTATCTGTGTGATCCTGGGTAAGTCATCTAATAGCTCTCAATCTCAGTTTTTTTAGTCTGTAAAATAGGTGTTGTAAGGATACAAACAAAATATAAATTGTTTTGCAAATCTTAAAGTGTTAAATAATTGGAAAAAACTACAAATACAAATACAAAAAAGCTAGTACTACAGCAGGACTACTCTAATACTTACTAGTATTCCTATTATTACTAGAGATTATTTCATTTATGTATTTGTACCCATCTCATGCCTAGCACGTAATAGGCTTTTAACGAATGTTTTGACCGATTGATAAATGTTGTCTCTCCAATTATTAGTAGTTACTGATCCTATCAATTTTCTTCCAAATATGGAAAAAGAGAGCAAACTCTGCCTCCTGAGAAGCCTTATATTAACCATGTCTCAGTTAGCATTTCATTTACTTTTAACTAAACTAATTATTTTTTTCCATTGCCTCTCACCACCTCGATGTTGCATACACTGCTGTGACAACCCTGTCTCCTGCCAGAGTCTCTTGCATCTTCTCAGCTGCCTGTAGTAGCTTTGGCGACAGAGCTATTAAGAATGTCAGTCTTTTAATGCAACAGAAACTGGTTTAAAACAAATTGTGCCATCTGAGGTAAAGGAGGTAATGACAACAAAGGGAGAAACAGCAGCCAAAAGAGCCTGTCTCTAAGCAAGACTTCACAGGATGAGGGGAAATGGCTCATTTTGTTGTCTGGGTTAATATTCCAACAACCTAGCCTGTAGGAAATTCAGAAGATATTTATTTTCATAATTACAATAAAGCACTCAATTCCGTTAAATTAACAAGTGATTTATTAAATGCCCACTATGTACAGATCACAATGCTCAGTGATGAGAGAAAAAAGACAAAATGAAATGTCGTCTTTTCCTCCAAACAGCTTTTGTTTTACTAGGGAGAGGGGGGGCAGGGATAATGAAGATAAACATGGCAACAGAAAGAGTAGAGGAACATAGTATATATGATAGAGATTGGTAGATACTAGACTGAAGGTAAAGATACATGGGTGGTATGTGCTGCTACCCCAATCTTCAGGAGTACATCAATTAGAGCTATAAAAATTTAAACATTAGGGCTAGTTATTCACAAATAATTGCTGATACAATATGTAACTCATTTGTCCCAGATGCCATCAAGAACATAAAAGACAGACAAGGCATGGATTCTGTCCTCCAGGAGATTGCCAGTGATATTTACTGTCATTTAACAGTTTGTTTCAAAGTTATAACAAAAAAAAAAGGTTTATTCAGCCCTCTAAAATTGCACCTGCAATTTGCATGTTGTTACCAAGAGGGGACAGTAGAGATTGAATATGACTCAGCTTTACAAACAAGCATTGAGAGAAAAGACCCTACTTTTTTAATTTTACAGAAGAGGAAACTGAGGCTCAGAGCAATTAAGTGATTTTCCCCAGGTCATACAAGTAGATAATGGAAGAATCAGAATTTGGACTCTGGTCATGTATCTCAAAGGTCATGCATATCACTTGTGATCAGTACTTTGCTCTAGCCTTGGCAGAATTATAGATTGTTATTTAGAGTTGTAAACTTTAACATTATAGGTAAGGAAAGTGAAGACTGGAAGGTGAAGTAATTTGTCAAGGTCACAGAGCTAGAATAGGATAAAATCAAGACTAGCCCAAGATCTCTTGACTCGAAATCTGGTGCCGTTTGGATTTAAGACAAAATATAGAGGCAGCTAGGTGGTAGCGTGGATAGAGAGCTAGGCCTGGAGTAAGAAGGACCTAGGTTCAAATATTTTCTAGCTGTGTGATACTGGGCAAGGCACTTAACCCTGTTTCCCTACCCTTTGCCCTTCTGTCCTAGAATTGATACTAAGTCAGAAGGTTAAGAGTTAAAGGGAAAAAACAAAGAATATAGCATTCTGTTTTTGCCTACATGTAAAATTTTAGTTCTCATCAGATATCAATCATCTTTTCAAAGAATAACTTTCAAATTACTGACTTTGCCTTAAAATAATATTATAACAAGCACCCACTACTTTAATGAGAGAAAGCTGACTTCTTAAACTAATCTAGTTCTAGAATCAATCCA